>NC_089847.1:73497501-73808751 GCF_035609145.1 Eleutherodactylus coqui
TCTATCCCATATTCCTGCATGCCCCAGGTTAGCAACCAGTCCTCTATCCCACACCTATGGGAGCATAAAAAACATACTACTACAAACATCCATGAGCAAAGATCTTGAACACAAGCTTTGTACAGCTGCTTGAAATGGAAATTTGGCCCTTCATGCTAGTGGACACAAATGCCTTCCGCAGCGTGATTTTCTATGCTAAACAACAGCACGAAATTCCCAGACGACATTTCTTTTCCTGAAAGGCCGTCCCTGGCCTACACCACCATGTGAGTGATAACATTCAACCGGCAGTGCAGAACATTGTCTGTGGCAGGGTGCACCTGACCATGGACACATAGTCCAGCAAGCATGGCCAGGAAAGTCACATATCCTTAACAGCACACTGGGTCAATGTCCTGCAGGTGGGGCATGTAGCCAAAAGTGGTGGTCCATGTTTCATGCTGCCCTTGAGACTTGTGGGACATTCATTCATGTCTGTCACCTCCTCATTCATCTCCTCCTCCTTCAGGCAAGGTCATGTGTGACAATTGGGGCAATCTGCTGGCAGCCCTTCACCTCAGCAATCTCACACATGTGGCTTGTTTGGCCCATGTGATGTACCAGATTTTGCAGTACTTCATAAAAAATTACCCAGGTTTATATCCACTGCTGGAAAGGGCTAAAAAACTGCTTGCTCGTCTGGCAGAGGTGCAGCAACAGTTCGTGCTACCACCAAACTGCGTCATTTGTGACATGCCTATTATACGGAGATGTATAATAGAGTGTGGCAGCATAAATAGTGCTAACAGCTTCTTTATAAAAAGAGCCTTTATTATTCCATAGTCAGACGTGTAGGCAACGTTTCAACCATGTAGGTCTTTATCAAGCCTAAAGACAATACCAGACAACATACACAAAGTAAATACAAATTCACAATACAAACATATTCAAAGACATATAACCACTAGAGATGAGCGAGCCCCAAAATGCTCGGGTGCTCGTTACTCGGGACGAAATTATCGCGATGCTCGAGGGTTCGTTTCGAGTAACGAACCCCATTAAAGTCAATGGGCGACTCGAGCATTTTTGTATATCGCCGATGCTCGCTAAGGTTTCCATTTGTGAAAATCGGGGCAATTCAAGAAAGTGATGGGAACGACACAGCAACGGATAGGGTAGGCGAGGGGCTACATGTTGGGCTGCATCTCAAGTTCCCAGGTCCCACTATTAAGCCACAATAGCGGCAAGAGTGGGCCCCCCCCCCAACTTTTACTTCTGAAAAGCCCTCATTAGCAATGCATACCTTAGCTAAGCACCACACTACCTCCAACAAAGCACAATCACTGCCTGCATGACACTTCGCTGCCACTTCTCCTGGGTTACATGCTGCCCAAGCCCACCCCCACACACGACGCAGTGTCCACAGCGCACACCAAAGTGTCCCTGCGCAGCCTTCAGCTGCACTCATGCCACACCACCCTCATGTCTATTTATAAGTGCGTCTGCCAGAGGAACCGCAGGCACACACTGCAGAGGGTTGGCACGGCTAGGCAGCGACCCTCTTTAAAAGGGGCGGGGCGATAGCCCACAATGCTGTACAAAAGCAATGAGAAATATAATCCTGTGCCACCGCCATCAGGAGCTGCACACGTGGGCATAGCAATGGGGAACCTATGTGCCACACACTATTCATTCTGTCAAGGTGTCTGCATGCCCCAGTCAGACAGCGTTTTTTTATAAATAGTCACAGGCAGGTACAACTCCGCAATGGGAATTCCGTGTGCACCCACAGCATGGGTGGCTCCCTGGAACCCACCGGCTGTACATTAATGTATTCCATTGCAGTGCCCATCACAGCTGAGGTAACGTCCGATTAAATGCAGGTGGACTTCAGCCCACACTGCATGCCCCAGTCAGACTGGGGTTCTTTAGAAGTGGACACATGTAGTTACAACTCCGTGTGGACCGACAGCATGGGTGGGTGCCAGGAAGCCACCGGCGGTACATAAATATATCCCATTGCATTGCCCATCACAGCTGAGGTAATGTCATGTTTAATGCAAGTGGGCTTCGGCCCACACTGCATGCCCCAGTCAGACTGGGGTTCTTTAGAAGTGGACACATGCAGTTACAACTCCGTGTGGACCCACAGCATGGGTGGGTGCCAGGAAGCCACCGGCGGTACATAAATATATCCCATTGCATTGCCCATCACAGCTGAGGTAATGTCATGTTTAATGCAAGTGGGCTTCGGCCCACACTGCATGCCCCAGTCAGACTGGGGCTCTTTAGAAGTGGACACATGTAGTTACAACTCCGTGTGGACCCACGGCATGGGTGGCTCCCTGGAACCCACCGGCGGTACATAAATATATCCCATTGCAGTGCCCAACACAGCTGATGTAACGTCAGCTGTAATGCAGGTGGGCTAAAAATTAATTGGATTACACTGTAGGCGAGGGCCCCAAAAAATTGGTGTACCAACAGTACTAATGTACCTCAGAAAAATTGCCCATGCCCAACCAAGAGGGCAGGTGAAACCCATTAATCGCTTTGGTTAATGTGGCTTAATTGGTAACTAGGCCTGGAGGCAGCCCAGTTAAAATAAAAATTGGTTCAGGTGGAAGTTTCAACGCTTTAATGAGCATTGAAACGCATAAAAATTGTTTAGAAAAATTATATGACTGAGCCTTGTGGGCCTAAGAAAAATTGCCCGTTCGGCGTGATTATGTGAGGTTTCAGGAGGAGGAGCAGGAGGAAGAGGAGGAATATTATACACAGATTGATGATGCAAAAATGTCCCCGTTTTTGATGGTGATAGAGAACGATGCTTCCATCCACGGGTGCAGCCTACGTATTGCTTAGGTATCGCTGCTGTCCGCTGGTGAAGAAGAGAAGTCTGGGGAAATCCAGGCTTTGTTCATCTTGATGAGTGTAAGCCTGTCGCCACTATCGGTTGACAGGCGGGTACGCTTATCTGTGATGATTCCACCGGCCGCACTAAACACCCTCTCTGACAAGACGCTAGCCGCAGGACAAGCAAGCACCTCCAGGGCATACAGCACGAGTTCAGGCCACGTGTCCAGCTTCGACACCCAGTAGTTGTAGGGGGCAGAGGCGTCACCGAGGACGGTCGTGCGATCGGCTACGTACTCCCTCACCATCCTTTTACAGTGCTCCCGCCAACTCAGCCTTGGAGAATGGTCCCCTGGCTGCGCTGTACATGCTGCCTGATCTCTGCGCCTCCCCTGCTACCTGGCCCTCGGAACTGCGCCTTCTGCCACTAGCGCTGTCGGATGGGAAGTTTACCATCAGTTTGTCCACCAGCGCCCTGTGGTATAGCATCATTCTGGAACCCCTTTCCTCTTTGGGAATGAGAGTGGAAAGGTTCTCCTTATACCGTGGGTCGAGCAGTGTGTACACCCAGTAATCCGTAGTGGCCAGAATGCGTGTAACGCGAGGGTCACGAGAAAGGCATCATAACATGAAGTCAGCCATGTGTGCCAGGGTACCTGTACGTAACACATGGCTGTCCTCACTAGGAAGATCACTTTCAGGATCCTCCTCCTCCTCCTCCTCCTCCTCAGGCCATACACGCTGAAAGGATGACAGGCAAGCAGCATGGGTACCCTCAGCAGTGGGCCAAGCTGTCTTTTCCCCCTCCTCCTCATGCTCCTCCCCCTCCTCCTCAACGCGCTGAGATATAGACATGAGGGTGCTCTGACTATCCAGTGACATACTGTCTTCCCACGCCTCCGTTTCCGAGTGCAAAGCGTCTGCCTTTATGCTTTGCAGGGAACTTCTCAAGAGGCATAGCAGAGGAATGGTGACGCTAATGATTGCAGCATCCCCGCTCACCATCTGGGTAGACTCCTCAAAGTTTCCAAGGACCTGGCAGATGTCTGCCAACCAGGCCCACTCTTCTGTAAAGAATTGAGGAGGCTGACTCCCACTACACCGCCTATGTTGGAGTTGGTATTCCACTATAGCTCTACGCTGCTCATCTCGTCCATCTTGGACTTGCGGAAATGTACCCGGCGCACCTTTCCGAGCAGGTATGACAAGTGTGGGTAGCTTTTCAGAAAGCGCTGAACCACCAAATTAAAGACATGGGCCAGGCATGGAACGTGCGTGAGGCTGCCGAGCTGCAGAGCCGCCACCAGGTTACGGCCGTAATCACACACGACCATGCCCGGTTGGAGGCTCAGCGGCGCAAGCCAGCGGTCGGTCTGCTCTGTCAGACCCTGCAGCAGTTTGTGGGCCGTGTGCCTCTTCTCTCCTAAGCTGAGTAGTTTCAGCATGACCTGCTGACGCTTGCCCACCGCTGTGCTGCCACGCCGCATGACACCGACTGCTGGCGACGTGCTGCTGCTGACACATCTTGATTGCAAGACAGAGGTTGCGTTGGAGGAGGAGGAGGAGGAGGAGGGTGGTTTAGTGGAGGAAGCATACACCGCCGCAGATACCAGCACCGAGCTGGGGCCCGCAATTCTGGGGGTGGGTAGGACGTGAGCGGTCCCAGGCTCTGACTCTGTCCCAGCCTCCACTAAATTCACCCAATGTGCCGTCAGGGAGATATAGTGGCCCTGCCCGCCTGTGCTTGTCCACGTG
Source organism: Eleutherodactylus coqui (assembly GCF_035609145.1). NCBI lineage: Eukaryota > Metazoa > Chordata > Amphibia > Anura > Eleutherodactylidae > Eleutherodactylus > Eleutherodactylus coqui. The sequence continues at coordinate 73,502,092 of NC_089847.1, forward strand.
TCCGTTGTTAAGTGGACCTTGGCAGTAACCGCATTGGTGAGGGTGCATACAATGTTGCGGGAGACGTGGTCGTGCAGGGCTGGGACAGCACATCGGGAAAAGTAGTGGCAACTGGGAACCGAGTAGCGCGGGGCCGCCGCCGCCATCATGCTTTTGAAAGCCTCCGTTTCCACAAGCCTGTACGGCTGCATCTCCAGGCTGATCAATTTGGCAATGTGCACGTTTAACGCTTGAGCGTGCGGGTGCGTGGCGGCGTACTTGCGCTTGCGCTCAAACAGTGGCGCTAGCGACGTCTGGACGCTGCGCTGAGAGACATTGCTGGATGGGGCCGAGGACAGCGGAGGTGAGCGTGTGGGTGCAGGCCAGGAGACGGTAGTGCCTGTGTCCTCAGAGGGGGGTTGCATCTCAGTGGCAGGTTGGGGCACAGGGGGAGAGGCAGTGGTGCAAACTGGAGGCGGTGAACGGCCTTCGTCCCACCTTGTGGGGTGCTTGGCCATCATATGCCTGCGCATGCTGGTGGTGGTGGCTCCCCAGCTGATCTTGGCGCGACAAAGGTTGCACACCACTGTTCATCGGTCGTCAGGCGTCTCTGTGAAAAACTGCCACACCGTAGAGCACCTTGACCTCTGCAGGGTGGCATGGCGCGAGGGGGTGCTTTGGGAAACAGTTGGTGGATTATTCGGTCTGGCCCTGCCTCTACCCCTGGCCACTGCACTGGCTCGGCCTGTGCCCCCACCCTGACTTGGGCCTCCACGTCCTCGCCCGCGTCCATGTCCTCTAGGCCTACCCCTACCCCTCAGCATGGTGTATTACCAGTAGTGCAGAAACAGAACGCTGTAATTAAATGTGCCGCTTATTGGCCTGTGGTTGGAGGCTGACTTCGCTTACCGAACGCACAGCAGAGCCAGGAAATAATTTTGCGCAAGCCTGCTGTAACACTTAGCTGGCTGCGTATGAATTAGGAGGACAACTACACCCAGCACAGACCCAGTACACTGAGGACAGTCACAGGCAGCCCAAATAGATTTTTTTTCCCAAATGTTTTTGTAAAGGCCCACTGCCTATATTCAATAAATATATGTCTTCTGTCCCTGCCTCACCACCACTACTGGCCCTGGAGTATGTATAATTACTGCAAGGCGCAATGCTCTGCACGGCCGATATACAAAAAAAAAAAACGTGCAACACTGCAAAAAGCAGCCTCCACACTACTGCACACAGTTAGATGTGGCCCTAAGAAGGACCGTTGGGGTTCTTGAAGCCTAAAATACTCCTAACACTCTCCCTATAGCAGCTCCGGCACCAACAGCACTTTCCCTCCTCTATGTCAGAACGCATCTGTGGCGAGCCGCGGGAGGGGCCGATTTATATACTCGGGTGACACCTGATCTCGCCAGCTACTCACTGCAGGGGGGTGGTATAGGGCTTGAACGTCGCAGGGGGAAGTTGTAATGCCTTCCCTGTCTTTCTATTGGCCAGAAAAGCGCGCTAACGGCTCAGAGATGAAAGTGAAAGTAACTCGAACATCGCGTGGTACTCGTTACGAGTAACGAGCATCTCGAACACGCTAATACTCGAACGAGTAGCAAGCTCGGACGAGTACGTTCGCTCATCTCTAATAACCACATAAATAGTTAAAACAAAGTCAAAATGGTGTAGTACAAAACAGAGCAGTAGGTCCATGCTCCGGATGCCCACACTAACACAGTGTCCATATATATATAGTAATTCTAAGTCAGCGTCTCAGTCATGGGACCTCCCACAATTGATACTGGTTCCGGCGTCTATACATCACTACCGGTGTGTTTGTTTTGCTGCTTCTTAGCAACAAGGTGATGTAAGCGTGCCACGTGCTATGCATAAGCGTGCATGCGCCGTATGACGTAAGCGCATGACGCGCCACGTCCTATGCATCAACACGCATGCGCCGTATGCCCCAACCAGCGTAAGTCCATTACAAGAAGGCCTATGTATCCCTTTGTTGTAGTATCAGGCAATATTATTATAGCAACAATACCAATGAATCATCTCAAGCAACTGGCGTAAGTGTCTCAAGCACCGTGTAACTCAGCGCCTGCACAGTTGCTCACTCTCCGAATACACTTATCAAAGTGATCTACATATTAAAAGCATGCAAGCGCAAGATTGAATTTACAGTTGGCACACCTTTGGAAATGAGTCTTTGCCCAGAACATATTATAAATATGCATACACAATATTAAATTTACCATTAACACATCTTTGGAAATCAGCTTTTCCCCATGAATATAAACATAGACAATGTCTAACTCGTAAGGCATAAAATCAGTAGTGGCTTAGATGGTAAATATTATATGTCTAAGTGAACAGCACATATAACAAAAAGAACAAATAAAAAAAAATTCATTTGATTACCATTCTTTATTAATAATAATGCGGATTATATATGGGAAAAAGACTGATTCACTCAAAAAGTTGGAGTTACATGAGCAATTGAAAATGTTCAAAATCACCTGTAAAAGTCACAAAATGACCATATGGATAAAATGTGGGTCAGTCCGGAACATGGAGTGGAACATCATCTGAAATTTAAAAAAACGAAAAATGCTATGCATTTACTCGTAGTTTAAAAATCCTCCCCTTCCCCCTACGTTTTGGGATTAGGGGAGTGCTGTTGGATATTCTACATTTTCTGATGCCTACACAGAGAAACTCCATGTTGCAGAAGCTAAGCCAGCCACAGAGAGTGATTGCGGAGTACCAGATGTGTAAGCCATTAGCAGGTGCTGTATGGAGGTCAGTCACGTGATGCCTGTGGAGTGGTTGCAAATCAGTGATGTTTAGCCTGCATTGAGGGAGTGATCAAGATGGTAAGTCGTAATGACGCACTGATCAGTTTGACCATCCCTGCTGTCTGCCTGCTGGAGCAGACGCTAAAGGGACCACAAAATTTAGCAGTATCAGGACTGGCTGTTAAACAGCTTGAGCAGAAAATTTTCCCATGGCCACGGGGATGCATCCATAATGAATCTCAGTGCTGGCAGATGAGCAGGTGTAGTGGCCCAGAGTTTGGGGTCGCCTCCAGCACTTTAGAATGCATGCTTTATGTATGTCTTGTGTCATTGTCATGAGTGTTTTATGAGTCACTGTTATGTATTACTCCAGACATGAAAGGATTAAAGGGGTTGTCCCGCGATAGCAAGTGGGGTTAAGCACTTCTGTATGGCCATATTAATGCACTTTGTAATATACATCGTGCATTAAATATTGGCCATACAGAAGTTATGCACTTACCCCCTCCGGTGCTGGCGTCCCCGTCTCCATGGTACCTACCAAAGCCGCCTTCTCCCTGGATTAGACGCGCTTGCGCTGAAGGGGCCGCTCCGGCGAGCTCGCGCTGGAAGCCCTGTGCGGCGCGAGCTCGCTGGAGCGGCCCCTTCAGCGCAAGCGCGTCTAATCCAGGGAGAAGGCGGCTTTGATCAGCGCCATGGAGACGGGGACGCCAGCACCGGAGGAGGTAAGTGTATAACTTCTGTATGGCCAATATTAAATGCACGATGTATATTACAAAGTGCATTAATATGGCCATACAGAAGTGCTTAACCCCACTTGCTTTCGCGGGACAACCCCTTTAATATCTGAAAAATGTATCAGTTTTGTCTAGTTATGTATTGGTCGATGTGCATGTAAGGTCAGGTGTTAGGAGAGGAGGTTGTGAGCTGGAGTTTGAGGAAAGAGGAGGTCGAGCGATGAAGATGGAGGAGAGATGGGATGCTGCCCTTTCTGGGTTTTGGAACCCAGAACATGCTGAGAATGCATGGGTGTGGGAGCGCAAGAACCACATGTTCCTATAACAGAACCTCAAGTTATGCAAGCAGTTAGTAACCGCCTGATGATAACCACAAGTGTAAAAGTGTTTTGGAGTCTGTCCAGTTGAGAGAGTTTCATCCAAGAGAGAGAGAGAGATCCAACAGATAACTGTGACTGTGGATACGTGTGCCTTGGGAAACCCGAACTGCATGAGATTAAGGAAAAAGGCTAGAGATGTAAGCCTACTACTAATATTCTACTACTGTTAAAGTGACTACATACAAGTTGATTCCTTGTTATATGAAAAAGAGAAGTTGAAGTAAAAGAACAAGACTGCACGCTCCTGGTTCTTGTTAAAATAGTACTTTCTGTGTGTGGACTACTCTTTATTCAAACTGGGTTATCCACCGCTGATTAAGGAACTTTGGCGTTACAGTGACAAAACAGGAACTTAAGGTAACCCAGGTTACTAAACATGATCTCCCCCGGTTAGTAACGAGGTCAGGTTCTTAGCCAGCCTTTCAGAGGAGACTGTAGAGCTCCGTGACAGATTGCTATTTCTTTACCCTGGTGTCTCCTTGGCTGAGGGCCTGCTCCTCAGACGCTGCACAGGAAGCCGCCTTAACAGCACCACCATCGATGGCAAGGGAAGTCTAACAAAGGAGTCCTACAGTTTCTTTCAGCCTGTCACTGCCTATAACAACAGTATAGTGTAGGACAGCCACAGGCAGCACTTATCCATGATGGCCCTATCACTTATCCATGAAGAGCATATCAGCTCCTGCAAGAATGTACTCAGTGTCTAGGCTGGATGTGTGGCCAGAACTCATACAACATGCCTTAGAGGTGCTTGCCTGCCCCACTTCCAGTGTGCTATATCAGAAAGGGTGTTCAGCACAGCTGGGGGAGTCATAACTGATATATGCATCCTTTTGTCCACAGGCTATGTGGATCGCCTGACATTTATGAAAATAAACCAGGCATGGATTTCACCTGACTTCCGCACCCCCATGGTGGATTCCACGGACTAATTAGCATGCTGGCAATTTTTACTCACATATGACTGGGCATAGATCTATATCAAAGACTAGACTGCATCCACAAAGGTGCTGTTGTAGGTGGTGGTGGAACTGCTGTTGCTCTCCTTCTCCTGCCATGTTTCCTTCTGTTACTTCTCCCCAAGTGCAAAATATGTCAATATGGAGCTACAGCTCTCATATTTCTATGAGAGGCACATGCTGCCCTCAAGGTGCTGTTGCTGCTGGTGGAACTCCTGCTGCTCTCCTCATTCTTTTAAATGACATTTTTTTAAACCTCAAACAGCTGTAGCTCTGCAGCTTTTCCTTGGAGTAGGCCCTTGCTTGCCTGTTCTGTTCACCTGGTAGAATCTGTCCTTTTCTAAATATACAAGCAGTACACCTGCTGCCTTGTGTAGTGTAATTTTTGGTAGCTCTACAGATGTTCTTTGGAGCAGGCCCGTGCTTGAGTGTTTTGTTCACCTGGTAGAATTTATGCTTGTAAAATTTATGACTTTGCTTTTAAAACAAGCACTATATCTGCTGTCTACCTTGGCGCAATTTTTAATCTAGGAAACTCTTTGTGGACTTTGTTTTGTTTTCATTGACATCCTTGTCCTACGATTGAGCCCTACACCATTGTACTCTATTGTTACCAATTTTTGGGAGGAGCATAGTGTTCTTCAGATGCATGGCTGCATTCCCATGCAATCTGGAGATTTTGAAAGCATTGGGGATCTTCTGGAGGACAAATTAGTGTACCTGATTTTTTTCCAGTTTAATTTTATTGGAGTCAGATTTGGCCATCTCAAATTGTGCTAATTTTGGTAAAATTGGGCTGACACAAACTAATTATCCAACTAATTGCTCATCACAACTTGTAAAACCAAAATGCAGATCAATCTAAATGACACACGGTGAAGTGTAATATGGTCAATCTGCATTTGCTTTCACTTGTGCACCAAGACGTTTATGCCTTTAGGAAATGATATCTATGTATTCTTTTATGATTTGCTAAAATGTTTTTACCAAAAACCTTAAAAGCTACATTTACAAAATGTTTATATGAGATTACACATTTTTAAAAGATGGCTTTTTAACTTTAAATGTACAGTATAAAAGAGAAAGGAATGCTAAAATGCTTTAAGCAAAGAGATGCCATTTGGAAAATATATAATCATCTCTTCATGGCTATGCACTTTCACAAAAACTAAGTCATCATTGGCATCTACAACACAGACTGATATTTTCAGCAAAGATTGTAATGCATGTATCTGTTTTCAGTTTCTAATTGTAGATATTTTCCTAGTAAACTTACTTGTCCACGTGAATTAATAATAATCTTATTCAACATGATCTCTCAAATCTATAAAAGAATGTCCAGCTGTAATGAGCGGTGAGAAAAGACTAGGTAGGAGCAATGCACTCTTACAGTGCCATGCATGAACATATAAAATGTATTAAAACTGCAGTCTGTAGGCAATTACCATATTTCTCAGAGGAGTTTATTCTGAGTTAGGGCGCCCACCCACTGGCGATTTTTTTTCCCTGCGAAATTCGCAGCATTTTTTTCTCTGCAGGGGTCTATGGGACTTGTAATGTTAAAATCGCGATCGCGCAAAATCGCAATTTACCGCGAAGTTGCGATTTTGCGCGATCGCGATTTTAACATTACAAGTCCCATAGACCCCTGCAGAAAAAAAATGCTGCGAATTTCGCAGGGAAAAAAAAACGCCAGTGGGTGGGCGCCCTAAGGCCAGGATCACACAGCCATAGCGTAAAACAGGGTAGGGCTTGAAATACAAGCCCTTCCCTGAAAAATATCCCTGGTTCGTGTAAAAAAAAAAAAAAGACACATATATATATATATATTCACCTCTCCGCCACTACCATGTAAATATTCCCCGTGGGAAGTCCCCTTGTCACTAAACGCTGTCACAGCACTGTCACAGTGTTCAGTGACAAGGGGACTCCCCGCGGGGAGTAAAGAATCCCCTGCCACAGCTGTCACAGCTGTGGCAGAGAATCACAATGCCAGCACCCCTGCTTCGATTTTCAGGGAAGGGCTTTAAATATAAACTCTTCCATGAAAGTCATTCCTATCTGGTGTAAAAAATAGAAGAAGAAAAAATACTCATCTTTCCGCCGCTGCTGGGCCTCAGGTGCGTCGAGTAGCTTGGGCCCCACCACTGCTCTGAATGACTTTCAGCAAGCGGGGTTTTAAAATCTCTGCCTGCTGAAAGGGCTGTCTGTGATTGGCTGAGCGCTCAACCAATCACAGACAGCTCTCAGCCATTCATTGAATAACAGCTGAGCACTGCTTGTGATTGGTCACAGCACTCAGCCAATCACAGGCAGCGCTTGGCCATTTATTGAATTCAAGAAAACTGTGACAGCTGTGGCAGGGGATTCTTTACTCTCTGAAGGGAGTCCCCTTGACAATGAACACTGTGACAGTGCTGTCACAGTGTTCAGTGACAAGAGAATATTGACAAGCACCACGGACCTATAGTACACGCATGTTCTATGTTTTGTGAAAACACCATAGGGAACTAATGGTTTTAATAGACGTGTGGTTTTGTGCGCACGTATGTACACACACGCTTGTCCAAAAGCTCCCTCAGTGGTAAGGGGACCTTTGTGGAGCAGCTGCTCCAGGGAACGGGCAAAGTTTCATGCGCTGCACATATGAAACTTTGCCCGTTCACACCTTTCCGCTTATGTGAGGAGTGCATTTATTCTGCCCTGAAGTTTCTGCAGACCGCATTATATTTTTCTTTAAATATTCCCTCTCTTTCTATTTGAAAAAAAAATATTTTTTCCTTTTTAGCATGCGTGCAAGTTCTGTGTTCATCCATCCTGGTCTCTTTAAATGTGTTGCATTCTTACTTTTTGGGGGGATTGTTAACAATTGTGCTTTGAGAATCTCATTCCGCAAAATTTCCCAACCTTCTTGGACATTTCTGTCCATTTCCATTGGATTCTTCCTACCTTCTTTTTGAGTCCTTTAAAATCTGTCTTACTAAAATTCAACCTTGACGTCTGAATCCTCACAGGTCATCCTCTCCTTGCTATCCAAAATTAAAGGATAGCATGATCGGAATAGGTAGTAGTCTATAGAGCTGAAGAGTCTTGATAGCCCATCAGATACATCTTTGATTTGTGATAAATATTAAAAACCTGATAATGCAATCACACACAACACTAATGGCAAAAGATTCAATAAAAATATTAAACAGTTCCTAATTGGCTTCAATACAAGTTATTCATACATTATATTACTCGAAATTAGTAGATCAATGCCAAATCAGCTTAAATTAAACAAAAAAAAATTGTATTCATTAAATCCAGATAGAAACATTTTCTATTTTTTTTAATCTGTTTTTATTTTGTGATTGTAGAATTTTTCATTCTGTTGTCTGGCTATAGGGGCGGACATCTTTCCTTACCTAAATTTAATAGCATTTTGAGATATACTTTACACCAGCCTCACTGGTCATTCACACAGTGAACAGGAGCTGGCTCATTGACTTGTATGAGAGACTGTTCTAAACATGCTCTGTGACCTGTGCAGAAGTCATTTTGCAGGGAGTAGGTAGTTATAGCTGACCATCTATTGTAAACGGTGGATCCCGTGTTATCTACATATAGGTGTTACCATTCAGTGTAATCCTGCCTGTGATGTTAGTGAGAGGACTGCTGCAAAGCTCTCTCTCTACAGATCAGCAAGTTTCAGACTATCATTAGGCTGGGTGGTCATTGAATGCAGGATTTTAGAATTTTTTTTCAATACAGATTGTGACCGTAAGCTAAAATAAAAACCACAACATATTTTTTCAAAATATGTTTCACACAAAAATGTGATTTAGATGATATATTTTCTGATAACACATTCCCTTTAACCCTTTGCAATCCAATTTTGCATTCAGAGTTTCCTAGGGGGCTCTCTCTTTCTGCCATTATACAATGGTGCCATCTGCTAGCTAGAGCCAGTACTGCGGTATGGGACATGCTGGAGAGACCCCCGACAAGAGAGCGGCCAGTTATCCACAGTAAGAATACACTGCCGGACGTCTTCTAACATAGGAACTGTACAGCCTTCAAATCAGAATGTCCATTAGCCAGTGAATACAGTTCCAAATTTTCACAATAAAGTATATAGCAATCCTCAAACCAGTTCTTTTATGCTTATCTTTACACATCTGCAAATACCACCACACATGTAACCTCCACCCTTCCGGAGGCATTCTTCTCTACAATTTTCAGCTGCCCATATTTGTTCCTGCATGAATTTCCCATACAACTATCATTATTTGATATTCTCTACTCCAAAATATTAGATTTTTCAAACTTTCCAAAACAGACCTGCACAGATAAGGTTCCAACCTACCATAGCTCACTTTCCCCCATATATGCATCCATTAATACAGTTCTACCTCACAATGTTCGGTCTCTTCTTCCTTTAGTGTGGGTTGTTGGCTCCTGTATACAGGGATTTACTTCTGTCTCTGTCTCCTGTAAGTTCAGTGTGTTGTGTATTGGCTTATTTGGTTGTCATGTGTACTGTCATATCCTATGTATTAAGCCCCCTTCACTTCACTAATTCAGTGCCTTGGGGGTTTTGGAACTCTACCCATGCAGATTTTTTTTCTACCTTGGCAGGAACATCCAATGAACCATACCTAAACATGAAGGAGGGCAGTATTGTACTGCTGGCAGGTGTATAGAAACTAGTGTTCTGACATTTCAGAGATATAGTCCAGGTAATTTATTGGTGGAACTAGACACAGAATAATTGTTTGGCACTCTAACAAAGAATTTTGTAGCGTAATTACATATTCCTTACTAGAAATGAGTGAATGCATGTCAATACATGCCATTTCTCTTTTTAGGACACTTTTGCTAGAAATCCAAAAACAGAGTTGACTTGATAAGCACTACATTGGTATTCTAATTCATGCTTTTTTTAGAAGCTTCTCTAGTCTGATTAAGTCTTTCTTTCACTTGTTAAAGTTCAGTGTTCTCAATCTATGACTTCTTCCAGAATCCAAGTGTGGCCTCATGTGAACAGGCAGGTTGGATTCCACATACGGGAGCCCGCAGCGAAATCCGACCCTGCCCACAGCTGCGGACTGCGCTTACCTGTCCAATTCTTCACTGTGGATGTGTGCATAAGAGCCGGATGGCTCACCGCCGCACATGCGCAGTAGAGATTTCTTTTTTAAATCTACTGCTTTCCCGCAGAATCCATGGCCCATCTCTAATTCAATTGCGAATGGCCGGCGGATCGGCGGGGCTTTCATTGACTTCAACGAAATCCGTCCTTGCGGGAACCGCAGCAAAATGGAGCATGCCGCAATTTGTTTTCTGGACCGGAAGGTCCACTAAACAAATCCGCATGCTTTAATTAAGCCGCAAACGCCCATGTCTCTCTATGGGCAGCTTAAATCATGGATCGACCGCGCGGGTGCCCTGTGAGGATTACGCTATTCAAATTTGCCCATGGACATTGGGCCTCCAGGATTCACAGTAACAGATACAGCATAGGAGTTCCAAAAACACTGTAGGTGACAAAGTCATTAAGAGTAGATCCCCGTCTCTATTATAAAGAACAAGTTAATTATTTTCATTTTAATCATGTCAATAATGTTGCAAAACAATAATAATAGACAAGTCCGCAGTTATATTTTTTCCAAGACAACTTTAACTATTGTTAAAAAAAGCAGTCCAGGGTTTTTTTCAGGGTACATAATGCTAACTCACCAGCAATATTGTAGTATTGTAATTTGTTTCATCCCAGCTCAGTTGCGTTCATGCATCTTGAAGCCTTTCTTTCAGGACAATTCATGAACAAGTTGTGATCCCCGTCTGACGACCGTTCCAGAGCTTGCCCTCCTGTGTAGACAGGATGTCAGTCACTCTTGTGTGGCTGACTGCCTGTGAACTACAGTATCATCCATCATATCCCTCCTGGCAATAGTCAGACATCCCTCCTTCCCATCCAGCTCCACCCTCCCTGTTCCTAATTACAATTACCTTAAACAGTAAGTGCACCCTTTGGAATTATCTCGATTTCTGCATTGATTACCAATAAAATGTGGTCTAAGTCACAATTATAGACAAACACAATGAAACCAAACTAATATCACACAATAATTGTACCATTATTGTCTTGTATTAAGCAGAGTACATACGGTGCAGGGAGATAAAGGAAATGTAACTTTTGAATGTAATAACTAGAGATGAGCGAACGTACTCGTCCGAGCTTGATACTCATTCGAGTATTAGCGTGTTCGAGATGCTCGTTACTCGAGGCGAGTACCACGCGATGTTCGAGTTACTTTTACTTTCATCTCTGAGACATTAGCGCGCTTTTCTGGCCAATAGAAAGACAGGGAAGGCATTACAACTTCCCCCTGCGACGTTCAAGCCCTATACCACCCCCCTGCAGTGAGTGGCTGGCGAGATCAGGTGTCACCCGATTATATAAATCGGCCCCTCCCTCGGCTCGCCACAGATGCATTCTGACAGAGATCAGGGACAGTGCTGCTGGTGCCGGAGCTGCTATAAGGAGAGCGTTAAGAGTTATTTTAGGTTTCAAGAACCCCAACGGTCCTTCTTAGGGCCACATCTAACCGTGTGCAGTAGTGTGGAGGCTGCTTTTTGCAGTGTTGCACATTTTTTTTTGTATATCGGCCGTGCAGAGCATTGCGTCCTGCAGTAATTTTACATTGTCCAGGGCCAGTAGTGGTGAGGCAGGGACAGAAGACATATTTAGTGTATATAGGCAGTGGGCCTTTCCAAAAACATTTGGGAAAAAAAATCTATTTGGGCTGCCTGAGACCGTCTGTACTGGGTCTCTGCTGGGGGTAGTTGTCCTAATTCATACGCAGCCAGCTAGGTGTTACAGCAGGCTTGCGCAAAATTCTTTCCTGCCTTTGTGTTGCCTCTTACATCACCGCTGTATTCCTGTCCACAAGTGTACTGGGTCTCTGCTGGGGGTAGTTGTCCTAATTCATACGCAGCCAGCTAAGTGTTACAGCAGGCTTGCGCAAAATTCTTTCCTGCCTCTGTGTTGCCTCTTACATCACCGCTGTATTCCTGTCCACAAGTGTACTGGGTCTCTGCTGGGGGTAGTTGTCCTAATTCATACGCAGCCAGCTAAGTGTTACAGCAGGCTTGCGCAAAATTCTTTCCTGCCTCTGTGTTGCCTCTTACATCACCGCTGTATTCCTGTCCACAAGTGTACTGGGTCTCTGCTGGGGGTAGTTGTCCTAATTCATACGCAGCCAGCTAAGTGTTACAGAAGGCTTGCGCAAAATTCTTTTCTGCCTCTGCTGTGCGTTCCGTAAGCGAAGTCAGCTTCCAACCACAGGCCAATAAGCGGCACATTTAATTACAGCGTTCTGTTTCTGCACTACTGGTAATACAGCATGCTGAGGGGTGGGGGTAGGCCTAGAGGACGTGGACGCGGGTGAGGACGCGGAGGCCCAAGTCAGGGTGGGGGCAAAGGCCGAGCCAGTGCGGTGGCCAGGGGTAGAGGCAGGGCCAGACCGAATAATCCACCAACTGTTTCCCAAAGCGCCCCCTCGCGCCATGCCACCCTGCAGAGGCCAAGGTGCTCTAAGGTGTGGCAGTTTTTCACAGAGACGCCTGACGACCGACGAACAGTGGTGTGCAACCTTTGTCGCGCCAAGATCAGCTGGGGAGCCACCACCACCAGCATGCGCAGGCATATGATGGCCAAGCACCCCACAAGGTGGGACGAAGGCCGTTCACCGCCTCCGGTTTGCACCACTGCCTCTCCCCCTGTGCCCCAACCTGCCACTGAGATCCAACCCCCCTCTGAGGACACAGGCACGAGTGCCTACCAGCCTGCACCCACACCCTCACCTCCGCTGTCCTCGGCCCCATCAAGCAATGTCTCTCAGCGCAGCGTCCAGACGTCGCTAGCGCAACTGTTTGAGCGCAAGCGCAAGTACGCCGCCACGCACCCGCACGCTCAAGCGTTAAACGTGCACATAGCCAAATTGATCAGCCTGGAGATGCTGCCATATAGGCTTGTGGAAACGGAGGCTTTCAAAAGCATGATGGCGGCGGCGGCCCGGCGCTGCTCGGTTCCCAGTCGCCACTACTTTTCCCGATGTGCCGTCCCAGCCCTGCACGACCACGTCTCCCGCAACATTGTACGCGCCCTCACCAACGCGGTTACTGCCAAGGTCCACTTAACAACGGACACGTGGACAAGCACAGGCGGGCAGGGCCACTATATCTCCCTGACGGCACATTGGGTGAATTTAGTGGAGGCTGGGACAGAGTCAGAGCCTGGGACCGCTCACGTCCTACCCACCCCCAGAATTGCGGGCCCCAGCTCGGTGCTGGTACCTGCGGCGGTGTATGCTTCCTCCACTAAACCACCCTCCTCCTCCTCCTCCAACGCAACCTCTGTCTCGCAATCAAGATGTGTCAGCAGCAGCAGCACGTCGCCAGGAGTCGGTGTCGCGCGGCGTGGCAGCACAACGGTGGGCAAGCGTCAGCAGGCCGTGCTGAAACTACTCAGCTTAGGAGAAAAGAGGCACACGGCCCACAAACTGCTGCAGGGTCTGACAGAGCAGACCGACCGCTGGCTTTCGCCGCTGAGCCTCCAACCGGGCATGGTCGTGTGTGACAATGGCCGTAACCTGGTGGCGGCTCTGCAGCTCGGCAGCATCACGCACGTGCCATGCCTGGCCCATGTCTTTAATTTGGTGGTTCAGCGCTTTCTGAAAAGCTACCCACACTTGTCATACCTGCTCGGAAAGGTGCGCCGGGTCAGCGCACATTTCCGCAAGTCCAAGACGGACGCTGCCACCCTGTGGACCCTGCAACATCGGTTTAATCTGCCAGTGCACCGACTGCTGTGCGACGTGCCCACACGGTGGAACTCTACGCTCCACATGTTGGCCAGACTCTATGAGCAGCGTAGAGCTATAGTGGAATACCAACTCCAACATGGGCGGCGTAGTGGGAGTTAGCCTCCTCAATTCTTTACAGAAGAGTGGGCCTGGTTGGCAGCCATCTGCCAGGTCCTTGGAAACTTTGAGGAGTCTACCCAGATGGTGAGCGGGGATGCTGCAATCATTAGCGTCACCATTCCTCTGCTATGCCTCTTGAGAAGTTCCCTGCAAAGCATAAAGGCTGACGCTTTGCGCTTGGAAACGGAGGCGGGGGAAGACAGTATGTCGCTGGATAGTCATAGCACCCTCATGTCTATATCTCAGCGCGTTGAGGAGGAGGGGGAGGAGCATGAGGAGGAGGGGGAAAAGACAGCTTGGCCCACTGCTGAGGGTACCCATGCTGCTTGCCTGTCATCCTTTCAGTGTGTATGGCCGAAGGAGGAGGAGGAGGATCCTGAAAGTGATCTTCCCAGTGAGGACAGCCATGTGTTGCGTACAGGTACCCTGGCACACATGGCTGACTTCATGTTAGGATGCCTTTCTTGAGACCCTCGCGTTACACGCATTCTGGCCACTACGGATTACTGGGTGTACACACTGCTCGACCCACGGTATAAGGAGAACCTTTCCACTCTCATACCCAAAGAGGAAAGGGGTTCGAGAGTGATGCTATACCACAGGACCCTGGCGGACAAACTGATGGTAACATTCCCATCCGACAGCGCTAGTGGCAGAAGGTGCAGTTCCGAGGGCCAGGTAGCAGGGGAGGCGCAGAGATCAGGCAGCATGTACAGCGCAGGCAGGGGAACATTCTCCAAGGCCTTTGCCAGCTTTATGGCTCCCCAACAAGACTGTGTCACCACTCCCCAGTCAAGGCTAAGTTGGCGGGAGCACTGTAAAAGGATGGTGAGGGAGTACATAGCCGATCGCACGACCGTCCTTGGTGACGCCTCTGCCCCTACAACTACTGGGTGTCGAAGCTGGACACGTGGCCTGAACTCGTGCTGTATGCCCTGGAGGTGCTTGCTTGTCCTGCGGCTAGCGTCTGGTCAGAGAGGGTGTTTAGTGCGGCTGGGGGAATCATCACGGATAAGCGTACCTGCCTGTCAACCGATAGTGCCGACAGGCTTACACTCATCAAGATGAACAAAGCCTGGATTTCCCCAGACTTCTCTTCTCCACCAGCGGACAGCAGCGGTACCTAAACAATACGAAGGCTGCACCCGCGGATGGAAGCATTGTTCTCTATCACCATCAAAAACGGGGACATTTTTGCTTCATCAATCTGTGTATTCTATTCATCCTCCCCCTCCTGCTCCTCCTCCTGAAACCTCACGTAATCACGCCGAATGGGCAATTTTTCATAGGCCCACAAGGCTCAGTCATATAATTTTTGTAAACAATTTTTATACGTTTCAATGCTCATTAAAGCGTTGAAACTTTCACCTGAACCAATTTTTTTTTTAACTGGGCTGCCTCTAGGCCTAGTTACCAATTAAGCCACATTAACCAAAGTGATTAATGGGTTTCACCTGCCCTCTTGGTTGGGCATGGGCAATTTTTCTGAGGTACATTAGTACTGTTGGTACACCAATTTTTTGGGGCCCTCGCCTACAGTGTAATCCAATTAATTTTTTGCCCACCTGCATTAAAGCTGACGTTACATCAGCTGTGATGGGCAATGCAATGGGATATATTTATGTACCGCCGGTGGCTTCCTGGCACCCACCCATGCTGTGGGTCCACAGGGAGTTGTAACTGCATGTGTCTACTTCTAAAGAACCCCAGTCTGACTGGGGCATGCAGTGTGGGCCGAAGCCCACCTGCATTAAACATGACATTACCTCAGCTGTGATGGGCAATGCAATGGGATATATTTATGTACCGCCGGTGGGTTCCTGGCACCCACCCATGCTGTCGGTCGACACGGAGTTGTAACTCCATGTGTACACTTCTAAAGAACCCCAGTCTGACTGGGGCATGCAGTGTGGGCCAAAGACCACCTGCATTTAATCGGACGTTACCTCAGCTGTGATGGGCACTGCAATGGGATACATTTATGTACAGCCGGTGGGTTCCAGGGAGCCACCCATGCTGTGGGTGCACACGGAATTCCCATTGCGGAGTTGTACCTGCCTGTGACTATTCATAAAAAAACGCGGTCTGACTGGGGCATGCAGACACCTTGACAGAATAATAGTGTGTGGCACATAGGTTCCCCAGTGCTATGCCCACGTGTGCAGCTCCTGATGGCGGTGGCACAGGATTATATTTCTCATTGCCTCTGTACAGCATTGTGGGCTATTGCCCCACCCCTTTTAAAGAGGGTCGCTGCCTAGCCGTGCCAACCCTCTGCAGTGTGTGCCTGTGGTTCCTCCTCATGGCAGACGCACTTATAAATAGACATGAGGGTGGTGTGGCATGAGTGCAGCTGAAGGCTGCGCAGGGACACTTTGGTGTGCGCTGTGGACACTGCGTCGTGCGGGGGGGGGGGGGGGGGTTGGGCAGCATGTAACCCAGGAGAAGTGGCAGCGGAGTGTCATGCAGGCAGTGATTGTGCTTTGTTGGAGGTAGTGTGGTGCTTAGCTAAGGTATGCATTGCTAATGAGGACTTTTCAGAAGTAATAGTTGTTGGGGGGGGGGGGGGGGTGGTCCACTCTTGCCGCTATTGTGGCTTAATAGTGGGACCTGGGAACTTGAGATGTTGAGATGCAGCCCAACATGTAGCCCCTCGCCTGCCCTATCCGTTTCTGTGTCGTTCCCATCACTTTCTTGAATTGCCCAGATTTTCACAAATGGAAACCTTAGCGAGCATCGGCGATATACAAAAATGCTCGGGTCGCCCATTGACTTCAATGGGGTTCGTTACTCGAAACGAACCCTCGAGCATCGCAAAAATTTCATCCCGAGTAACGAGCACCCGAGCATTTTGGTGCTCGCTCATCTCTAGTAATAACTAATAGATTCACTTTTAGCAGCAGTAACCTCCACCAAATGTTTCCTGCAGCTGAAGATGTGATTTATACAAAGTTGAGAAGGATATTTGGATCATTTCTGCCTGCAAATCTGTTATGCTAAAGGGCCATAGCTGCCGCCTTCCCTTACCTCCTCCTGTCACAATCCATGTTCTCTGCAACTGTTATCACATGCATGCACTATACAACATTATTATTAATGATTACAGTGATATATATTTGGAGAATTGTAATTGGATTATTACTGTGGGAAGAAACTGGAATACCCGAGGAAAGCCACGCAAATTGAGAAAACGTCAAAACTCCATACAGATGTCGTCCTTGGTGGGATTTGAATCCAGGACCTATCATTACAGCAGTTTTCATAGGTAATTAATGGCAGCGAGCGGTGCAGAGTACAGACAAAAATAAAAGCCTGTACTCACCACTTGCTGCCACAACGCTCCCGCCGCGCTCTATTGGCCCTCCGGTTTTCTGTTGACAAGCACTGCAGTAGTCACGCGGGTTGTTTACCCACGCAACTACTGCAGACAATAGAAGGCCCAACAGGGACATGACTGATGGCGTTGCATAAACCTGCTTGGTGTTTTTACATTAGAAGACCATGTAACAGGTTTACAGGACGTCAACTGTCAGATGCCACAGTGCCAAACTACCAAAACACAGTGATGAGTATATTTATTTAATATAGTTCTGGGCATGAGTGACTCAAAACCATATAAAAATAACTCAGAAAACCCCTTTAATACTAGAACAGTTCATTACATTAATACAGCACAAGAATCAATGTCATAACATAAGTACAGGACTAGAACCAAAGGTCATAACATAATTACACCACCAGAACCAAGCTCATTAAAGGGATACATTGTAAACTCAAATGAGCCCCAGCTGTTTATGTTTGTACCGTGTGGATCTATGCCTCCTAATATGTCCTGATCAACAGTAAAGTTAGATTGGAGTTCAGTTCACAAACCAAAATGCTACCACCCATCATCACTCTACAGAACATACAGTGACCACAGGACTAATCAGAGACAGACAGTGGCAGAATAAACAATGACATTGTGACTCACACATGATGTCATCTCTAATTAGCACTGCTTTTTTTCTTTTCCTTCCAGTCATGACAACTTCTCCCGCATGCAATTGTCTCTTCAGTAGTTGCCAGACATATGTCTTTGGCTCTTTGCTTTTTCATAACCTAAAGGGGTTTTACCATAATAACAAATTAGGGTGCAACTTTCTGATTTCTGATTTCGAACGTTTAAGTGTGCTATGGGGCCTAAAAGGCCTTCAAGCAAAATTTCTGTTCTGAAAGTCACCGACTGCTGCTTTCATTTTGGGCCCCGTTGTGCATACGGACATAACATTAGGGCCACAAAAGGTATGTTTCTGAACACAGGACAAACAGGACTATCTATTTTGGGGTGCAAATCCTCATTTTCATATACACTAAAGAAAAAAAACTGTCTTTAAAATGACATATTTGCAAAAATGTGAAATTTTATTGCATTAACTCCTAAACAGAAACTGTAGGGTCAAAATACTAATGACGCCCCTCAGTGAATATTTTAAGGGTGTCGTTTTTTAAGATGGGATAATTTGTGGGTGTATCTATCATTCTGACACCTATCAGCCTTTGCAATCTTGGCTTGGAGTAGGAAAACAAAATGTTTCTTGAAACGTTAATAATCAATGTTAACCCCTTAACGACTGCCCCATCAGGAAACTACGTCCTCAGAAAGTGGGCTTTAATCCTAGAGGACGTAGTTTTATGCATCCTCTTTGGATTAATGCCCACTTGCCTGAGGACGTGACAGCTCCATGCTGTCGGTGCCCGCAGATAGCCGACAGCATGGAGCTGTCATCCCAGGATGCGGGCAGTCACCCCTGGCATTGTGATCGGCGCTATCCAATGGATAGCGCCGATCGCAATAAAGTAAATAAAACAGTGAAAAAAAGTAAAGATTCAGCTGCCCTGATGGATCGGATCCATCAGGGCAGCTGAAAATGCTCACCTGCCTTCTCCGCGCTGCCCCCGATGAATCTGGTCCTCCCGGGCCCGCCGGCGGTCTTCTGCGCATGCGCAGAAGCCCAGGCGCCCCCGGCAAATTTGAAGGTAGCCGGGAGCCAGGTGTTGTTACCGGGGACCGCGATCGCCGCAATCCATCGGATAGCGGCGATCCATGAGGGGAGGTGAAAATACTCACCCCCGGTCCTCAGCAGTGTCCTGATGTTCCAGGACCCGAAGTCCCCCTCTGCGCATGCGCGCCCGATGATTGACATCGGGCACGTGCACAGAGGGGCTCGAGCCCCGGGAAATTTAAAATTCCTCTACTCCAGGCTGCCATGTGTAGCCAGGAGCAGAGCTATGTCACCAGGGACATGATCACTGTCATCCAATGGATGACAGTGACCATGTAAAGTTAAAAAAAAGTGTAAAAAGTAAAAAAAAAAAAGTTTAAACAAGTAAAAAAAAGTTAAAAAATCTTATGTCTCATAACCCCCCAAAGATCATATCCATGAGGGAGGATGAAATGACGTACCTAAGGCCCGCGGATTTATCCGCGGACCTTACCCCAGCTTCTGCGTACACGCCCGTCGCCAAAGTGGCGGACGCATGTGCAAAAGCTGTGGATTGCCAGTGTAATTTAAAATCTCCCTGATCCTGGCTACAAAATTTAGCCGAGAGCCTGGAGACTTCACGGGGGGCCGCGGTGAACGGTTTCTGGTCACGTGTTCGCCGTTATCCAATGGATAATGGCGATCACGTAAAAGTAAAAAAAAGGTGAAGCTTCATCTCCCCTCACTGATGCGATCGGTGAGAGGAGATGAAACTTTTTACCAGAGGCCTCCGTATTTGCACCCCGACGCGATCCTCATCCGTGAACTTTCCCGGACACATGCGCAGGAGTCAGGGAGCCCAGGAAACTTAAAATCTCCTTGCTCCCAGCGACCAACGGTCGCCAAGAGCCTGGAGCAGTGACTGGTGGCCTTGTTGAGCGGTCCCTGGTCACGTGATAAAAAGGTAGCGATCTACCTTAGGTCGGTCTCACAAGACCGGATAGGAATTACGGATTCTGCATGCGTCTGATCCGCGGTATTATGCAGATCAATCGCATTGGATTACACAATTCCGCTCACATTAGTGGGTCGGAATTGTGTAATCCACTCGCAGAAAAGAGAACGCAGCAGGTTCTATTTTACTGCGGATATCCGCAACATAGAGCCCATTGTGCTCCGTGGTCATGGATATACCCGCTGCCCATACGCAACTACATAGTATACGGGCTGCGGGTACCCGCGTCATCGCTAAGCGACGGTGCGGGAAATACAAACAACAAAAAAAATATACTGCGCATGACCGCCTGTGTGAGTAGGCAGTTATGCGCAGTACATTACGTGGCCGTGCGCAGGGTCACAGCCGGGATCCGCTGCGGGCCTCCACAAGCGGATTCTCCCTATGGCCGTGTGAGCCCGGCGTTATTCAGACCGCTACCTGATACGTAATTTACAAGAAGCCCCAGGAACGCTCGCCTTCCTGCAGTTCCAGGAGCAGCTTGTTGAGCGTCTTCTGTGCGAGACCGCCGCACCTCAGCAAGCTTACGGTGACTCACAGAGCGCCACTTTTTAACCCCATACCCGCCACTGAGGTCAAGAAATGACCCCCAAAAAGCATGAGAGGAGGGGGGATACCGGTTTTATTGCCCCATGGACCCATCCCAACGAGCCTCCGTAGTTACCCCTGTCTTCAGAAATACGACACAGTTCACATTATTACTTTTATCTAAGATTTGAGGAATGCTGAAAAGGGCGCAGAGGGGGGGGGGGATATTTTTAGGGAGTCAATTTTTATTCCGTACAAGTGGGCAATGGGTCCTGGAATTTATTCAGTTGTGCCCAGAAATCCACGGGTGTTCCCTCCATTATAGGCCTAACCATGTGACCTATAAGTAGATTAGGGCCACAACGGAAATGTTTTTGAACACGGGACAAATGGGGGGATCCATTTTGGGGTGAACGTCTTCATTCTTATGTACACTGTACAAAAAAACCTGTTTTTAAATTGACAAAATTGCCAAAAAAAATGAAAATTGTTATTTTTTCCTTCTGCTTTGCTTAGATTCATTCAAATACTGTGGGGTCAAAATATGCAGTACACCTTTAGATGAATTCATTAAGGAGTCTAGTTTTTAAAATGGGGTCATTTGAGGGGTTCTTTATCGTTTTAGACGCTCAAGGGCTCTACAAGTGGGCAATGGAGCTTAGAATTTATTCAGTTATACCCTGAAATCCAACGGGTGCTCCTTCCATTGTAGGCCTATCCATGTGTCCTTTAACTAGATTAGGGCCACAATGGGTATGTTTCTGAACATGGGACAAACAGGGGTATCCATTTTGGGGTAAAAGTCTTCATTCCTATGTGTGCTGTACAAAAAAAACAGTTTTTAAATTGATACAACTGCCAAAAAAATGAAAATTGTAATTTTTTTCCTACTGCTTTGCTTAGATTTATTCAAAAATTGTAGGGTAAAAATACACAGTACACCCCTAGATGAATTCGTTAACGGGTCTAGTTTTCAAAATGGGATTTGTTGGGGTTCTCTGTCGTTTTGGCCGCTCAAGGGCTCTACAAGTGGGCAATGGGGCCTAAATCACCTTCATGCTAAATTTCAGTTCTGAAAGCCACGATTACTCCTTTCATTTTGGGCCCCGTTGTGCATCCAGACAAAAAATTAGGGCCACAATGGGTATGTCTCTGAACACGGGAGAAACAGGGGTATCCATTTTGGGGTGCAAGTCTTCATTCATGTGTGTGCTGTACAAAAAAAGCAGTTTTTAAAATGATTGAATTGGCAAAAAAACGAAAATCACATTTTTCCCCTTTGCTTTGCTTGAATTCATTCAAAAACTGTGGGGTCAAAATGGTCAATGCACCCCTAGATAAATTCGTTAAGGGGTCTAGTTTTCAAAATGGGGTCACTTGTGGGGGTTCTCTTTGGTTTTGGCCGCTCAAGAGCTCTACAAAAGTGCTATGGGGCCTAAAACGCCTTCAAGGAAAATTTATGTTCTGAAAACCACCGATTACTCCTTTCAATTTGGGCCCCGTTGTGCATCCAGACATAAGATTAGGGCCACAATGGGTATGTCTATGAACACTGGAGAAACAGGGGTATCCATTTTGGGGTGCAAGGCTTCATTCATTTGTGAGCTGTACAAAAAAAGCTGTTTTTAAAATGACAGAATTGACAAAAAACGAAAATCACAATTTCTTCCTTTTGCTTGGCTAGAATTCATTCAAAAACCGTGGGGTCAAAATAGGTAGTACACCCCTAGATAAATTTGTTAAGGGGTCTAGTTTTCAAAATGGGGTCATTTGTGGGGGTTCTCTATGGTTTTGGCCACTCAAGAGCTCTACAAAAGTGCTATGGGGCCTAAAACGCCTTCAAGCAAAATTTCAGTTCTGAAAGACACCAACTACTCCTTTCATTTTAGGCCCCGTTGTGCATCCAGACATAATATTAGGGCCACAATGGGTATGTTTCTGAACACGGGAAAAACGGGGGTATCCATTTTTGGGTGTAAATCCTCATTTTCATGGGCACTATAGGAAAAAAATATATCTTTAAAATGACATATTTGCAAAAATATGAAATTTTAATTTTTCTCCTCTAAATTTAATTAATTCCTGAAAAAAAAACGGTGGGGTCAAAATACTCATGACACCCCTCAGTGGATACATTAAGGGGTGTAGTTTTTAAAATGGGGTCATTTGGGGGGGTATCTATTATTCTGACACTCATGAGCCTTTGCAAACTTGGCTTGGTGCAGGAAAACAAAGTGTTCCTCAAAATGTTGAAAAGTAATGTTAAATTTGTACGTCTCCTAAATGGTTAAAAAAACACAAAAGTTTTTCAAATGTGCATTCAGAATAAAGTAAACAGATGGAAATATATATCTTATCAAAAGTTTGTACAGTATGTTTGCACATATTAGACATATTGCAGTTAAAAATGTAAAAAAATGACAATTGTTTCAAAATTTTCCCACTTTTGGCGCTTTTAATAAATATACACAAATTCTATTGGTCTATTTTTACCACCTAAATGAAGTACAACATGTGGCGAAAAAACATGTCAGAATAAATTGGATATGCAAAACCTTTACGCAGTTATTCTATGTTAAAGGGACACCTGTCGGATTTCCAAAATTTGGCTTCATCACTAAAGGTCTATTTACACGGGACGAATGTCGGGCAAACAATGCCTGACACTCGTCCCTGTGTTTCCTCGCTACCATAAGGCCAGTAGGGGGGTGAGGCAGTGCAGGAGATTTCTCTTGTCTCACTCTCCCACCCCTCTCCATTAGATAACACAGTGACGTTTGCTATTGAACGGCAACTGTTTAAACTGAACGATGAGCTCATCGCTCATCGTTTATGCAGCATAAAAGATCAGCGATGAAGCTCATCGTTCTGTTTACACAGCCACTGTTCAGTAGTGAACGGCCGTTGTGTTATCTCAATGGAGAGGGGCAGGGGAGCGAGAGGAGAGAAATCTCCTGCACTGTCCTGCCCCCTTACTGGCCACTCAGTGAGTGAGACAGCTCTGCTAGCTCCTGTGCAGGAGCACTGGAGAGAGGAAACACAGGGACAAGTGTCAGGCATCGTTTGCCCGACATTTGTCCCGTGTAAATGGACCTTTAGGCACAAACAGGTTTTGTCACTAATGGGTTAAAATAGATAAACAGTAAATAAATATAAATGACTCTCTTCTAAAGTCCCTGAATCTAAAGTTATCTAATCTCAAGTCACACACTTAGACAGCAGACTTTAGAATACAACACACTTAAAATACAGCACACATACTCTCATGCTCACACACATGCTTTTGTTTGCTCTTAGCTGCAATACTCCTGCTCCTCCTCTGTTTGGAAAAGCCTATGATGTTCTTTCTGAACTAGATGATAATGTAGTTGCAGATACATTTAGGGCTGTGTATGTGCAGGATAGGTTTTTCTGCATGAGGTATCAGGTGTTACTATCCAATCCGATACAGTTCATGAAATAAGGAAGAAGAAAAGACATGTTCTTCTTGGTGATTCAACCATTAGAGGTGTTAATTTAGGACATAATTTAGATGTGCTGAAGGAGGTGAGATGTGTTCCAGGTGCCACAGTCAATAAAGATAAGAGACATATTGTGAATTTTGTAAATGCTGAAAGTAGGGATAGTGAAGTTGATCTTGTGGTGCATCTTGGAACCAATGATTCTTCTCAAAATAATTTAGTTTATGTACAAAAAGAATTCCAAAATTGTAGCTAGGAGCTATGCAATATAACAGGTCCATTTACATTTTCAGAAGTTCTTCCAGTCTGTAATCAGATGGACAAAGCAATTTGTATCTCTGAGTTTAATGCATGGCTACGACAGTGGTGCAAGGCAAAAGGAGTTAGTCATGATGTTGATAGATGGTCTGAGAAGGAGTTCAAGATGGATGGTCTGCATCTTTCATATAAAGGTGGAGAAGCACTTGGTGAGGAATTCAGAAATGTTTTGACAGATATTTAGAGTAGATCAAGGGGACAAAAATTTAATTCATGTGGATGATTTCTGTTTCCTGCCAGTTATGACGGAGTGGTGTGTTGGTAATTGTGGTTAAGGCCTCGGTCAGATGGGCGTTTTTTGCCGCGATTTGCGGATCGCATGACGGATGCGCATCTGCAAATCGCGTGACCGGGGCCAAAAAATCGCCGGAAAAATCTGCTCCTAGCCATGTTTCCTTTGAAACGGGCCCGAGCACAGGAGCACTGTCCAGCCCATTGAATTCAATATAGCCGGCAATACAGCCGGCTCCATTGAAAGCAATGGGCTGCCGGCGAGCGCAGGATGAATTTTCGGGAAGGGCTTAAAAATATTAGCCCTTCCCTGAAAATCATCCAAAAATGTGTAAAAAAAAAAATATATATACTCACCTTGTCCCCGCAGACGGAGTTCAGCCGCGGCCGGCCGGCAGTTCTCCTGAACTGCTCTGAGTAGTATTCAGCAGCCGGGGATTTAAAATCCCCGGCTGCTGAATGGGCTGCCTCTGATTGGTCACAGCCCTCACCAGTCAGAGGCAGCTCTCACTCACCCATTCATGAATTCTTGAATGGGTGAGTGAGTGCTGCCTCTGATTGGCTCAGCGCAGGGACCAATCAGGGGCAGCTCTCAGCTATTGAATGACAGTGGCAGAGGAGAATGATTTATGTAGTATATGTTCTCAATGGGGTCGGCGCTGCTGCCGCCGGCCCCATTGAGCGCATATACAGAACACGAGGAATCGCAGATCGCAGATAGGCGCGATCTGCAATTTCTGTCATATAATTTATCAGACAAGCGCATAAAAAGCGCCCATGTGTCCGATACCATTGCAAAGCAATGGTTCTATAAAATCGCCGGTCGCATGCGCATGCGCAAATCGAGCGAAAAATTGCCAGTGTGACCAAGGCCTCATACTGTAGATGGAACTGATGTAGCTACCAAGAATAAAACAAAAAGTAATATTCTCCACTAAATGTGTACTTATACTCTTAGCTGAAGCAACAAGCTCTGTGAGCTAACGGCTATTATATCCAGGTATAATGAAGAGTCATGATGCAAAGATTGTAATAACTGGGAAATTGCCATATAAGGATACATGTTGTACAGGAAATTCAGAGAAGAGAGAATGTGTGGTGGAATAGCTTTTTGTGTTAATGATAGTCTTAAATCAATGGTGATTCAACATATACTCACAGAGCTGGAAATTCTCTGGGTTTGCATGCAAACTAAGGAAAGAACTGTGATTAGAATTGATGTTGCATATAGGCCTGAAGGGCAAACTGAGGATTATGATCACCTGTTTAATGAAATTACCCATATAGCAATAAAGGGAGATATTGTAATAATGGGTGACTTCAACATGCCTAACATTTCTAAAACATCTTGTTATGTCACCAACTAGTGAAGTTAACATTCTAGATTTAGTATTTACAAATGGGGATTTGGTGTCCGAGGTTAAGGTGGAAGAGAATTTGAGTTCCAGCAATCACCAATGTTTATGGCTTGGCATAACATCAGACGTTGAGCAATCCTTTGCTACAACCAAAGTATTAGATTTTAGAAAGACTAATTTCAAGGATATGGATGAGTTTAAAAAAAATGAATTAATAGGGTAGAATAAAACAGCAGGAGCATGTGCCCGGTGAAGACTATTAAAAATGGTCATTTTAAAGGCAACTAAGTTTTATTTCCAACAAACAAGTAAAAGGAAAAAGAAACCTCTCTGGTTCACTTGAGAAGTTAGTAATATAGTAAAAGAAAAGAAGACTATAAGAAGTGTAAAGAAACGAAGTGTGCCTGACAGATAGTTGTATACAATTAGACACCAGAAGGCAAAAAGTATTAATGATACTATAGCACAAAATGAGATAGAAATGGACAAATTTGTTAAGGAGGAAGATAAAACATTTTTGAGGTATATAAGTCATAGAAAGAAGAAGAGTTGTGGAATTACACATAAAATCAAAATGGTGTTTATAACTATATTTCTGGAGATAAGGCCATTAATGACCATTTGAGTAGCTATAATACTTTTGTTCAGTATTTTCAGAATCTGGTATTCAGAATGATAATATGATTAGAGTTGGTATTACCTCTAGTTGTGGGGGCTCTGATCCAGTGTTTTTGTAGGTGAACCTGTACTTTTGAATAAGGCAAAGGGTTCACTCCCTTCTAACATGTGATGTTCCTGATGATTGGAGAATGGGCATTGTTGTACCCATCCATAAGTAACAAGAAACTCAGCAAAAACGTATTTAAATAGAATTCGACTGAAACAACTGTAGTTTTATATAAAGATATATATTTAACATATTACAAAAAAAATATAAATTTACATTAAAAAGATACTAAATGCAGCATGTTTCGGTGATACAACGTTGCCTTTCTCAAGCATAAAGTGCCCTGACATAGACCATGTTTTAATAAGTATGATGGCACCTTAATTTAGGGCACATGACACCCAAAAACAAAAGGGGAGGCGGAGATATATATACAAAAAAAAAACATTTTCACTACAAACACGAATATATAGATGTACAAAAAGAATGATCTGTCTTACTATATCTGTCAAGTGGTGTCAATGAAAATTCAATCCATAAGCATCAATATGCAAGCCTTAATAGCACTGGTGTATTCAAGGGGTTAAACATCTTGCTTTCAGCATCAGCATATTCAGCGATCATGCTGTTCACGTGGCACTATTTACTGTCTGGTGGTGTAAACGATAGAGATTCATTATATAAGCATCATTACAGGACTGTCCACACCGGGTAAGTTGCCTTAATCATTCATTTTATACCAATTATTTTTACCTATTGCATTTGCACAAGGTGCTATTCCATTGATTTCTTTTTTCCATCCATAAGTAAGGTAGTAGAGAAAAAGCCGGGAACTGTAGGCTAGTTAATTTGACATCCATAGCAATTATATTAATAGAAACTCTCCCGAAAAAGAGAATATTTGATCACTTAAACACTAATAATTTGTTGGACCCTAAACTGCATTGCTTTACTGAAGCCAGATCATGGCAAACTAATCTCATTGATTTCTTTGATTGTGTCACAAAAGTTGTAGATGAAGGTGGTGCCATGGAAATCACCTATTTGGATTGCAGAAAACAGTTCCACATAAAGCACCTATAGATAAGTTACTGAAAATTGGACTTTGAGAGTCTGATGGATCCCCAGTTAGTTTGAAGATAGAAAACAGAGTATTGTTGTTAACGGAGTATATTCTGGACAGGAATAAGTTACAAGTGGTGATCACAAGGGTATGTCCTGGGTCCTATTCTTTTAAATATGTTAATAAGTGATGTAGTAGAAGGTTAAATAGGTAAGGTCTGTGTGTTTGCTGGTGACACAAAAGTGTTGATATGCCTGAAGGTGTTTTGAACATGTAGAGTGATTTAGATTTACTGGATAAATAGTCAAAAGAATGGAAACTGCAGTTCAATGTTTCTAAATGTAAAATAATGCACTTGGGGAGAAGTAATCCTTAGATTTAGTATCTTATCAGCTGCTCTGTGTTATCTCAGACTTTGGAAGAGAGGGATTTAGGGGTTCTGATTTCAGACCGCTTCAAAATGAATCCACAGTGCGAACAGACAACATAGAAAGCAAGAAGGATGCTTGGCTGCATAGCTAGAGGTATTACCAGTAGAAAGAGGGAGACAGTGATCCCACAGTATAGAGCTCTGGTGAGACCACATCTGGAAAACTGGTTTCAGTTCTGGAGATCTCATCTACAGAAAACCATTGATAAAATAGAACGAGTCCAAAGACAGGCTGCAAAAATGGTGGAAGGTCTCAAGAACAAACTTATTAGGAAAGAATTAAAGAACCTATTCTGTATAGCCTGGGGGAGAGAAGGGATGTGGGAACATGATCAAAGCCATTAAATATTTTAAACACTTCAGGTTTTTAAAACCTGTACTCACCTGCACACCCATGAAAGAAAAATAGAGATGAAGTAGTAAACTAACAGGGATATCTAAAAAAAAGAACAAAGTTATCCCATAAAGATATTCAATTAGTTGACACACTTATTTTCAAAAGATGAGATAACCCTACTAGCAAAAAATCTTTCATTTGCCCAACACAAAAGCAGATGACTTTGAACTATTTTAAATCTCAATTTTTTTTTTGTTAACAAGCTGATATTGCAACCCCATTTCAGACTAGCACATAAAATAAGGTTCTTCTAAATAGTAAGCTTACATCAATACAAAACATGGGCGGAATAAGGGATGCCAAAACAGGCCCTCAGGACATAGCCAGCTGTTGTGGCCACAGAGGCATACTCTGTCACACATTTAGATGTGAGAGGGAAATCTAATTTCTATCCACACCATCACAAGGGACACTACTCGGAGGCATCCTACCACCTTGTTCAGAATGCCTTTAAGAAAATCCTTGATTTAAAAATTGAGAATGAAAACTTCACTAAAGGATAAGTAACGGCTTTGAAAAAAACTCCAAAGCAACAATAATTTGGTGATAATATCATCAGACAAGGAGTAGGGGGAATATTGTAGCCCAGGATAAAGATACATACTAAATCTGCAGCAAGCTTGGCACATCCTATTACTGAAAAAATTAACAAAAGGTCCTACTACAGCTCACAAGGTTGAGTATGCATTATTCATAAATACAACTTTCCAAAACGGCATTCTCAACAAAAAGGAAAATGAAAATTCTCACTGTTCAGGATCCCTATACTCCATCTTTTACCGTCCGCCAAAGATCTGCAAGATAAAAATCCTCCAAGGAGACCTGTTATATCAGGCATAGGCCTCCTTACTGGTCAGTTTTTCCACTTCTTTCCACTCCTATCTTTAAATACTTGTGGTACAATTAATGTCTTACCTTAAGGACTCAACAATAAAGATGAGCGAGCACCCAAATGCTCGGGTCTGTGTTATTCCGTTATTCGAGTCGAGCTTTTTGTAAAGTTTGAGAGCTCTACTCGAGTAATGAACGCCATTGACTACAATGGGAGACTCGAGCATTTTTGTATGTGGGACGCCGGGTCCCGAGCTTTTTTTTTCTTCTAGGTTCGTTTCTCTCTCTCTCTTTCTCTCTCTCTCTCTCTCATTCCTGCCAGGCAAAAAATTTGCCAATGAAACGTGCTGTGTCGCGGGGGGGGCAAAACAGGCACGTCACCGCAGGGAGGGGCCAAAAACTGGGGCGGGGTCGAACACGATTTGAGCTCGTTCAAGTAACGAGCACCATTGAGTATGCTAATACTCGAATGAGCATCAAGCTCGGCAGAGTATGTTCACAGGCGTTTTTTCGCGCGATTTGCGCATGCGCATGCGATTCGCGCATATATAGAACCAATGGTTCGCTATGGTATCGGTCACATGTCCGCTTTTTATGCGGATATGCGATAAATCATAGGACACGACGAAACGCAGATCGCGCCTATCTGCGTTCTGCGTTTAATGTGCGCACCAAAATCATTTACTGCAGCTAGCTGCGTTTTTTCGCTGGCGAGCACGCCGCACTGTACTACCGTCATCTGGCGAGTGCATAGTCTTCTAGGATGTGAGAACTTGAATGAAATGGCAAAGGCTGACAAGGTGCTCGTAATATGGAGGCAGTCTAAGATTCATATGCATTTTGATGTGCACGGCGAAAAAGGTTTGAAAAAGGCCCGCAAAACTTAGTTCCGGCCAGTCTAAGTTTCATGTGCATTTTGATGCGCACGGCGATTTTACTCCGGTCAGACAGGCGTTTTGCTGCGACGATTAACGCGGCTAGGTGCAGATATTTCCCGCGATTTTTTGCCCCCGGTCACGCGATTTGCGCATGCGCATCCGTCATGCGATCCGCAAATCGCGCGAAAAAACGCCCGTCTGACTAAGGCCTAAGAGCTATAAAAGCCCTATATAACACTCTGAAAGAATGTTTTTAAGGCTCCAGTGTTCAGAGCTTGTTGTGAGTGAACCAAATCAGTAGAACCTTGTTTCAGGCAGAAATTTGCTGACAACAACTCTGTTTGGATTTGTACTGAACCAAACTTTTAGCCAAGTTTATCCCGAAACAAGGTTCCACTAGGTTGGTTAGCTCAACACTAGTTTTAACTGTAGTGGGTACATCTTAACTATAGCCTTCAGCTTTCATTGCAGGGTACAGCAGATGACAGCTTTTGTCTTTCATTAATTCTGTATGTGAATTGGAGAGGTGCTACTTGTGTAACTATGGTCTTTCTTCCATACAAAACTAGAGGCATCTAGGCGTCATCCTAGATCACATGTGTCAAAAACAAGGCCCGCTGCCTTGTGTTATGTGGCCGGCGGCGTGCCGCCGCCGCTCACCACTGCACCGATTACCATCTGGGGTGCCGCAGCTCCCCGCTGGTAATTGCGCTATTACCGCTGATCCTGGCGCACACTGACGTCAGTGTGCAGCCAGGATCATCATCCCCTGAGTCCCCTGCTCTTCAGTTCCGCAGGAGAGGACTCGGGGAGGAAGCGTTCCGGGCACACACACTGATGTCTGTGTGCATCCGGTAATCAGCGCGAGAAGAGGAGGAGCGGCGCTGACAGCAGGGAGGAGGTAAGTATATGGGTTGGGGGGGCTTATTATTGTTACTGGGGGGGTCATTACTGAGGGGGCTTATTATTGTTACTGGGGGGGTCATTACTGAGGGGGGGCTTGTTATTGTTACTGAGGGGGTCATTGCTGAGGGGGGGCTTATTGTTACTGGGGGGGTCATTACTGAGGGGGGGCTTATTATTGTTACTGGGGGGTCATTATTGGGGGGCTTATTATTGTTACTGGGGAGGTCATTACTGACGGGGGGTTATTATTGTTACTGGGGGGGTCATTACTAATGGGGGCTTATTATTGTTACTGGGGGGTCATTACTGAGGGGGGGCTTATTATTGTTACTGGGGGGGGTTATTACTGAGGGGGGCTTATTACTGTTACTGAGGGGGGGCTCATTACTGAGGGGGGGGGGTTAACGTTGCTATGGGGGTATTACTACTGAGGGGGTTAATATTACTAATTGGGCCACTGTGGGAGTCATTATTTTTACTGGGGCCACTATCAGGGTCACTATTAGGGCTCATTCACACGGGTGTAATTGTATTTCGGTCGCTTAGGCCTGTATATTTGCATTTGCAAAAATGACCGCACGTGGGCCCATTGAAATGGTGCGCAAATATGCAGTGAATACATTGGTTTCCTGCGCATTCACCACGTATTTGCGCGGCCCATGCACACAGGCGGAAATTCCGCGGCGGGATTTCCAGCAGAATTTCTGCCTGTGGAAGCTGCCATAGGATTGCGTTAGAAAACGCAATCCTATGCAGACGTCCGCGATTTGTCCACACGAAATCTCGCGCAGAAAATAAAATGGCGCTATGCTCTATTTCTGTGCGTGGCTCGCAGAGGCCCACACAGAAATGTCACTCCCCGGCCGTTGGCTCCACTCTGCGCATCGCCGGCTGCCCGGCAGCCTGCACATCACAGAGCTGGAGCCGCGGGAGCAGTTAAGTACCGCTCTGGTTCCTGCAGGGGCGGGGGTCGGGTCCCACTGCGAGAATTCTCGCAGAGGGATCCGACCTGGCCGTCTGCAGGCAGCCTTACAATCGGCCCTTTGAAGGTCACTATAAGCCTGATACGGCCCTCTGTGAAAATGAGTTTGACACCCCTGTCCTAGATCATGCAAAATAGAAAGTCCGATTTTCATGCAATTTTCTTTGTTTTAGAAATCCTAAGATGTTATCAACAATCCCCTGTTCCGTAAAATCGCTTTACGAGAACCAAGATGTGATGACCAGTTACCAATAATACAAGCTGTGAATGTCTTTCTTAAATGTAGTTGTGCCTCTGGTAATTAATATAAGCTGCTGTTTGTGTGGCATTTCATTTGAATTCCGTTTAAGGTTGTTTTCTCTCCATGAGGCCAAATAGTCAGTTTTCCACTATGGGGTCTTGTTTTTGCATCCTGTTAATGCAATGCAGTTAATATAGTCAGAGACTATAATGTTGGACTGGATAGACCTCTTGTTTAACATCAAGCTCTGCACTGTATGTGTACATCCCTTATCATCACTTCACTGCACGACCAATGTCTAAGAGGATTAGAATCCTCAATAAGACACACACAGACCTCAAGAAGCAGTGCATTATTGGATACACTACTAATCACAGCATTTAGCTTTACTGCCTCAGGGCATTGGGACTTTGGGTTTGTTTCTGACTCAGGGTGCTGATCTGTGTGTGTGCTTTTTATGGTTTATGTTCTCTGCACTGTTTGAATAAGGCTCCTAATTAAAATATTGCTGATATTTCTAACAATGATATTAAAGTTAGAATGTCAAAGATCTGGAACTAGAATTAGCTAATATGTGAATATATACTTTGCTAATAGTAATTCAAATAATATCAACTGTAACAAGCATCTGCTTATTTATTATATAGCTAAAGTAATATTAAATGAACACATTTATGCCTTGTGTCGAAGCCGAAGGATGGATGTCTATTAGAGATGAGCGAACGTACTCGTCCGAGCTTGATGCTCGGGCGAATATTAGGGTGTTCGGGATGTTCGTTATTCGTAACGAACACCACACGATGTTCGGATGTTCGGGTTACATTAACTTTCTTCCCTGAGAAATCTTTTCTATATGCGCTCAATGGGGCCGGCGGCAGCAGCGCCAACCCCATTGAGAACATATAGAAGACAAATCCTTCTTCTCTGCCACAGCTGTAACAGCTGTGACAGAGAAGAACGATGTTTGCCCATTGAATTCAATGGAACCGGCAATACAGCCGACTCCACTGAATGCAATGGGCTGCCGGCGATCGCGGGATGAATTGTCGGAAAGGGGTTAAATATATAAGCCCTTTCCTGCAATTCATCCAGAAATGTGTAAAAATAAAAAATATATATATACTCACCTGGTGCCGGCAGACGGAGTTCAGCGCGGCAGGCTGCAGTTCTCCTGAATGGGTGTGAGTGAGGGATGCCTCTGATTGGTCAGGCTGTGACCATTCAGAGGCATCTTATTCAGCAGGCGGGGATTTTAAATCCCCGGCTGCTGAATACTACTCACAGCTGTTCAGAGCAGTTCAGGAGAACTGCAGCCTGCCGCGCTGAACTCCGTCTGCGGGCACCAGGTGAGTATATATATATTTTTTATTTTTACACATTTCTGGATGAATTGCAGGAAAGGGCTTATATATTTAACCCCTTTCCGACAATTCATCCCGCGATCGATCGCCGGCAGCCCATTGCATTCAGTGGAGTCGGCTGTTTTGACGGCTCCATTGAATTCAATGGGCTAACATCGTTCTTCTCTGCCACAGCTGTTACAGCTGTGGCAGAGGAGAACTTGCTGTGTCGTTCCCATCATTTTCTTGAATTGCCAAGATTTTCACACATGAAAACCTTAGCGAGCATCGGCGAAATACAAAAATGTTCCGGTCGCCCATTGACTTCAATGGGGTTCGTTATTCGAAACGAACACCCGAACATCGCGGGAAGTTCGTTTCGAATAACGCGAACCCGAACATTTTGGTGTTCGCTCATCTTTAATGTCTATCTCTACACTGCCCATTATGTGCTGCAGAACACTGGTCTGTGGATGTTTAGCCAGGGATTTTAGATATGGGCAGCTACAATATTTGCACACAAGCGAGCTCGCTATATATTAATGCACAGTGCTCTGCTACCATACAAACAGTATAGTTGTAGTTCCAGAGCTGTAGAGAATGTGAGACACGAATGGTGGAAATTACCAACCAGAGTCACATGGTGGCCGTATAACAAACTACCCCTTTGCCAGGCTTGTAATTGTGAACAAAGTGGCTGACAGTACTGTTTCGATGGTGAAAATCATGGGGCGATTGATAAGAGGTAGAGATGAGCGAGCATACTCGCTAAGGCAAACTACTCGAGCGAGTAGTGCCTTATGCAAGTACATGCCCTCTTGTCTCTAAAGATTCGGGTGCCAGCAGGGGGCAGGGAGAGCAGGGAGGAATGGAGGGGAGATCTCTCTTTCACTCTCTCACTCCCGCAACTCACCGCTCTCCCCCGCCAGCACCCGAATCTTTTGAGACGAGCGGGCAGGTACTCGCATAAGGTACTACTCGCTCTAGTAGTTTGCCTTAGCAAGTATGCTCGCTCATCTCTAATTAGAGGTTTTAGTCTTATAAATTGATACTGATGATTTTATTGCAAACATTACCGTTAAAGAATATTAATAAATAATTTCATAGAGGATTTCTTCTTAAAGGGAATCTGTCAGCTTGAACATGCTGTCCAAACCACAGGCATGACGTTATAGAGCAGGAGGAGCTGAGTGGACTGATACATAGGTTTATGGGGAAAGATTCAGTATAACATTATATTCATTTATATCTCTGCTCATCGTCAGCTGAACAGTCCAATGGGTGGCCCTATCAGTGATTGACAGCTATCTGTGTATGTACAGTCATACACAGATCAATCACTGATAGGACCTTCCATTGGACTGTTCAGCTGACGATGAGCAGAGATATAAATGAATATAATGTTATACTGAATCTTTCCCCATAAAACTATATATCAATCTGCTCGGCTCCTCCTGCTCTATAACATGATGCCTGCAGTTTGGGCAGCATGTTTCAGATGGCAGATTCCCTTTAATATAAAGATAAGAAGTAACACTGAGCCTTATAAGTGCAGATAGGTCATACAGAGAAAGGACAAAAGATTAAAAAAAAAATAAGCTGGAACAATGCAGAAAAAGTGTGTCTTGCAAAATTTGCTTTCAGATATCTCTGAAATGTGCATATGTGCTGTTTCAAACAGGACCACTAAATATTGCAGCATAATTTATGAGCTAATTAGTGGTGTTAATGTATAAATTTTGCCTAGGGCTGTAATACTATTACATTTATGAAATATTAAAGGGAAAATAGAATGGGAAGTTTAGGGGTTTAACTACACATAGAGAACGAATATGAACAAACTACAATTTGTAACAGCAGTTTATAATGATATAGAAGAAATACAAACTGAGATTGTTGGCTCTCTCAAAAATAACCAGGTGCAGTAACAAAGGAACTGGGGAAAAAATCTTACCCACTGAATGCCAGTTTTTATGGAGGAAAACAAAGTGAAATGATTTGTTAGAAAGTAAATCTACCACTGCATGACACCTCAAAAACACTTGGACACATCTCAAAAATAAACTTCAGATCACCATGTTGTACTGGAATTAATGTTTTTTTATAGATAGACTACTATTTGTTATGCTTAAGGACTCAGTTTTGCAGCGATGTATTCTATGGGACTAAAGGATTATTCAGATGGGCGTATATCGGTCGAGTTTTTATACACTGCCTCTCTCTCCAAGGGGAGGAGCTGGGACGGACGGTAGCTAGTACACCGAGCTACTGCCCTCTCTCCGCCCCTCGCCACTGTTTGCAATGTCAGGGGCAGAATGGGGTGGAATTTAGCTCAGCCCCACCCATTACGTTGCAAACAGTGGTGAGGGGCGGAGAGGGGGTGGGAGCTCAGTGCACTAGCTACCGTCCCATCCCACCTCCTCCTCTTGCAGAGAGGGGCAGTGTATATCCGCCGGGTGTGAAAACCCAACCTATATACGCGCATCTGAATAAGCCTAATGTAAAGGAACTACAGTCCAAATATTTTAAAGGGAAAGCTCTGAAGTTGTAAACATTAGCGAAGAAGAACTATATTAAATCCTTGCTTATAAGAAAAATGAATGAAACTATTTTTACATAATACTGTAACTGGAGACATCTTCAATTAAGTAAAGGTTTATTCGTTGTAGAGGCTTCTTCAGACAACTGTATCTGCGTTCGTACGCACAATGCACAGAAAATAGAACCCATTGATATCATAGGACATGCTCTATTTTTCTGCATATTGTGCAGCAAAGACCCTCATAGAAGTCTATGTGCACAAAAATGCGTGCAAATGCACAAGACACTGTGCAATAATGTGAAAAACAGAATACACCTAGATTTCATTAGGCTAAATAGCCTTTTAAATCAGGGCAGGGGCGCTTTGCACACGCCTGTGATTAGGACTAGAGATGAGCGAACATACTCGGATAGGCACTACTCGTCCGAGTAATGTGCCTTATCCGAGTACCGCTGTACTCGTGCAGAAAGATTCGGCACGCGCTGCGGAGCGGGGAGCTGCAGGGGAGAGCGGGGAGGAACGGAGGGGAGATCTTTCTCTCCTTCTCTCCCGGCCGCTCTGCCCCGCTCCCCGCTGCGACTCATCTGTCAGCAGCGGAGCGTGCCGAATCTTTCTGCACGAGTACAGCGGTACTCGGATAAGGCACATTACTCGGACGAGTAGTGCCTATCCGAGTACGTTCGCTCATCTCTAATTAGGACCTGTGTGTGCACAAATCACACAACAGGAACTAGTTCAGAGCAGAAGCTAATGACTTCAAGGAAGGGTTGCATGCTTTCTTGCACATGCCCTCAAATAGCACAATTTATGTTTGACCTTGATAAAGATATGCATACCTATACTAGCTGAGAAATTATATCACTAAGTATTCCATATTATTGTATATGAAGTGAAACTGAGTAAGGCCGGCTGCACATGGCATATGTGTATTGCTGAATCCAGAGCGGGCATCCACCTCCAGGTTCCGCAGCAAATACCGTCCATAGCATGCTATGGGAAAGCGCTTTTTTCTGCACATGAGTGCAAATTAATTGCAATTTTCCACTTACGGAGGAAAAATTGCGGCATGCTCCATTTTAGTTCTGTGTCCGCACGGACAGCTTTCATTGAAGACCGGTACACTGGGTCACCAGCCGGGCACAGGGTCAGATTCCGCTGCAGGATCCCTAAAACAGACAAAGAAAAAGATTTATGGGTATTGATAGATGAAAATAAAGTACTGAAACCAGTGCCAGGCAGCTGCAGGCCCCTCTAATAAGATCATGGAATATATTAATTCAGGCGCCTAGTTGTACTAGTACAGTGAATTACACCAGTGTATACCACATAGCAGGGCTGGAAAGGGGCAGAGGTGAGAAATGAAGTCATAAAGAGAATCAACAGATTTCAATATGAAGGAGGTTTATAGAAATTTGCATTATTAGTCTTGGTTTACCTCATCTGAAATAAACCACTCTCTTTTCTAAATTGCATTTTCCTTCTGCTGTAATAAACGTAGGGTTAGATTTTAGGATAGTTATTAGATACAATTTAACAATGCTAGATTAAAATTGGAGAAGATGATGAAATAGAACATAATAAAACAATGTGAAATCTGTATTTTTTTGTAGTCTAACAATTCATATTGCATTTATAGCTGTTTGCAATAGCTGTTCGTAAAATGTAATTAAATGAACACTGAAAATATAGTAAAAAAAAATCTATGCAAATAGGCAGATGAAACAACGCTCTACAGCGCCCACTATTGGAAGGCAGCATTCCTGCAAGTCACTGTCACTTGGTTTTAACAAGCCGTGTACCAATGATTGGGATATATGCCAAAGCCAGAGTCTTCTCAAGAAGAGAGCAAAGCACAGACAGACTGTTTCAGGGATTTTACCCCTCATCAGTGTGTAGTAAACATCTAGACATTGGAATGCTGAAGACATTAGGTTATCATTACCGCGCTTCCATTTCTGGATAAACCTTGACGGGCAAGTCTGCAGTCACTTATAGAGGCAATTGTGGCCACCTAGAGGCATAACTCGAAGCTCTTGAAGCTCCTGTAACATAGCCTTCATTAATACTACTGTTGTCATGTTATATGACAAGTGGGCTTATGGGCTCCCTCCGGCACCAAGGCCCTATAACAACTGTTACTACTGTACCCAATTTCATGAATACTGATGATTGCTTGGAAATTATCAGTAATTAATAATGGAAAAATGCTTAAAGTAGAGCAAAGCGGATGACCGGCACGTAAGAGGCTTTCTGACTTCCGGAGGTTATCTTTATTCCGAGATGTAGGGAAAGAAATACAGGTTAGCAGCTTCAAATGGGCAATAGGTATAATCTATATTGAGTAATGACATACATATAATAAATAGATACAAATGCTTTATTGTATATAACCTCGTGTTCCTTTCTTGTGTTGAGTACTTTCAGTGCAGTTTAGCTATAAACTTAGTTGCACAGTTATCATTCAGTATTTAACATTTGCTTTGTACCAGGGGTGCACAACTCCAGTCCTCAGGGACCCCCAACAGGTCATGTTTTCAGGATTTTCTCAGTATTACACAGGTGATTAGAGATGAGCGAGCACGCTTGGATAAGACAGTTACTCGAGCGAGCCTCGCTCTTCTCGAGTAACTGCATTCTTGTCCGAGTATGCTTTGGGGGGCGGCGGGTGGTACTGGGGGGGAGAGAGAGAGATCTCTCTCACTCTCTCCCCCGCCGCCCCCCACTATCCCCCCCCCCCCCCCGAGCACGCTCGGGCAAGAATGCAGTTACTCGAGAAGAGCGAGGCTCGCTCTAGTAACTGACTTATCCGAGCGTGCTCGCTCATCTCTACAGGTGATGTAATTATCATCGGTGCCTCAGACGCTGCCACAGCTGTTCTAACTATAGGATATCCTGAAAACACAACCTGTTGTGGCCCTTGAGGACTAGAGTTGTGCTCCCCTGCTTTGTTCTGTGGCCTATTCAGCAATGATCTCTTAAACTACAAAACATTTTATGATTTTTTTTTGTGCTGCTTGCCAAATGCTTTTAAAGTCTGCAGCAATGTGCCTGTGTATTCACATGTCTAGTCTAAGGGATACTTATATCATTTATTGTGAAAATGGATTAAAAGTAATATATTTTTTAGAATGTTTTGTTTACTCTAGTGCAAAATAGGTCATATATTTCAGGCAGCATCCAGTTACAATCATGGACGATCACTGCAGAAATTGCAGATATCACTTGCATAGTTTAGTTAATTGGTTTAGCTCAGATTATCAGGACTATGGACGGCACCATTAACTAATTATTAATAATGGAGATGGCTATCATTTAATAGCAGAGTGAAGATTGTCGGACTTTAGATAAATGCTCAGCCCTAAGTCAAGTTCGTTCATGGCAACATTTCTTCACCGTTACATTGTAAACCTAAAACTAAAAACACGTGAATGTAAATAAAATGAAGTAAACACC
The DNA here is from genome assembly GCF_035609145.1 of Eleutherodactylus coqui. Lineage (NCBI taxonomy): Eukaryota > Metazoa > Chordata > Amphibia > Anura > Eleutherodactylidae > Eleutherodactylus > Eleutherodactylus coqui. The sequence goes on from NC_089847.1 coordinate 73,541,516, forward strand.
AACTGTTCATTTATAAAGGTACTCTTATTTTTTCACATAAAGCCTTGTCTTGAAATAGAATCAAAGTACTTTTGTTGTATAAACTTGTTTTTCTCCTTCTTGCGGATGCATTCAGTGACATGCACATATATACTGATTCAGTCACTGCTTCTCTACAGGTCTGTACTAGCTAGTGCTGTATATTGCATCTGAAGTTTAGTTACAATGCAGGTTTGTTTGGCTTATAAGAGCATGAATAAAGAAAACAACAAGAATAAGGGCTCCTTCCCACGGACGGATTTCCGCCTCGTAATTTGCAGCGGAAATCCGCTGCGCTGCCCGCAGCTATTAGGTTCTATTGAACCTAATAGCTCAGGGCTCACGGTGGAATTCCGCACCGTGAATTCACCCGTCGTCACCCGCGGCATGCTCCATTTGCCACGTGTGTACGCGCGGATGGCTTCCATTGCAGCATCGCATCACTTTGGGGTATAGTAGCGATCCTCCACCATGGCTATCAACAGAGTTTCTCCCATTGTTTTCAAAGGGGAAACCTTGCTTTGCACCAACAATGGGAGAAACCAATTGGAGATGCAATGTAAGAGCACGGCCAAAGTAGGACGTGCCACGATTTGTTTCCTGCAATGTTTTCGAAGTAAAACATTTCTCATGTGTGACCCCATTCAAAATAATGGGGTTCATAGTCATGCAAGATTCTGTATCTCGCAACGCACAAATCTCGCGTGATTTTCTTGGCTGTATGAAAACAGCCTGGGTGAATACAGCTGCTCTTACATTCCACACCGTTGCACAGAGCTCTTACACTGTACAACGGTGTGGAATTGTACTGCAGGCACAATACTCATTCACTTGCATGGGAATTGTGACTGCAATACCATTCAGTGCTGCTGCACAGTGTACAGAACTTTGTTTTACTTGAATGGAAACTTTGGCTGCAATAACCTTATGGACAGCTGCAGAGTGTACGGAGCTGTGTGCTTCCAGTACACAGGAGGTCTGCTCACAAGTGCAGCGGCCCTGGCGAACAGCTGATCAGCGGGAGTCCCAAGCAGTTGACTCCAGCCAATTAGCTATTGATGACCTATCCTGAAGGTCAATTATTAAGAATTGGGAAACCCATTTAGCTCCTATCCTATGGATAGGGGATATATATCTGATTGTGGGGATTCCACCACTAAGATCCCTGCCAATCATGAGAACATGATGGTCAGTTGTCAGTGATCGAAATGGAGAGAGTTCACAGAAAAAGGTTTTTTTTTCTTACGTTCAGCATGAAGAAGAAAGAACAGAGAAAGTCTGCAACTGAACAGCAACAAAATCAGGTAAATACAAAGACGCCTTACCAGACTGCTCCACCAACAGCTCAATGATGCAATGGAAGTGTTGGTATTTATTGCTCCTTTCATTCAGGAAGACATCTGTTAGACATTATTTATGATCACTACAGAGCTGATGGCGTTATCAAACAAATGTGCTACCTGATTTAAACATGGCTTTTGATATCAGGCATTATGAAAACAGAAAATGACCTACTTTTTAGTGAACATCTGTATAAAACAAGTTCTTTAAGAATAACTCAATCAGTCTACAAGGAGAGGATGAAAGATCTCTGAACACACTTGGTGGATTTCTCAGAGCAACAACAGAAGTCAGACACTTCTTACTTCTTTTTTCAGAGATCATGGAGCAGATTTAGTAATATCATCTAATATTTAGACAACATAAGTCTAAACTAGACAGTCTTGAAATACGCCAAAGGTATCACAATGTCTCATACTGTATGATCAATTTGGTGCATCTTTAGGCAAGTTTGTCTAACTTTGTACCATCTATTGGTTGGCTTAGTGTAAGTCAATATTTTGCAGCAAAATTTTGGCGCATGTTGTCACATTTAGGTCTTGCCCCTTCTATAAACCACACCTCTTTCCTGCAAAGTTATGCCTCCACATTGAGTAAGGTGCCAAAAGTGACTAAAACATATAATAAATATATTGCACAGCGTCTAGTTTTTTGGCACAAACTGAATCTGAATTCTGCCATATTTAGACTAGTAAATCCCCCCAATGTCCAGGGGCGTAACTATAGAGGATGCAGGGGATGCGGTTGCATCCGGGCCCAGGAGCCTTAGGGGGCCCATAAGGCCTGTCTTCTACATATAAGGAGCCCAGTACTATGAATAAAGCATTATAGTTGGGGTCCCGTTACAGGTTTTGCATTGGGGCCCAGGAGCTTCAAGTTACGCCTCTGCCAATGTCTTCAATCTTCAAAGGTTTAAGTTTGGAAAACTTATTGATTAGTATTGATAAAGCCACGTTCTGTATGGGGAATAAGCAAATTGAGCATTGTCTCTTCATTAGCTCAGACATCCTAGCCATTCAGTGAAAATTCCACTAAAAAATGAAGCTAAATTGTATGTACTGCGAGATAGTAAGCACAAAAAGTACAACTCATCAAGCCCTCATATACCTGCCTCAATGTACAATTACATTATAGCAATGGGAATGTGTTGAGATGAAAACAGAATAATGTCTTCTGGTCTTTATAGGAGTTTCCCATGAAATACCTTTATATGCACCTATACATAGGATGGGTGATAAATGTATAACCACTGAAGGCCCACTGTTGGTGCCCCACCGATCACTAGACTGGAGGTCTAAAGTCAATGGTTGTATGCTAATGAGGAATGAGAGAGCTGTAGTGTTCAGGGTGTCAGAACCCTTTTGATCAAATATTGATGTTCTACCCTAAGGACAGGCCATTAATGTTTTAGTCTGGAAAACCTCTAAGTTTCTCTGTTATGTTGAAAACAAGAAGTGATCTGACTAGAGAACAGTCTAGTAGACATCTTGGATGATCAAGATAGCTGATTGCAGCACAATGGCTTGATAATAATATTTCTGTGTATCTTAGAACTGCTGCACTGCCAGAGAGAACTTTCTTTGTATAAGGCCGCCTGCAGACGAGCGGAAATCCCGCCGCGGGATTTCCCGCGGGATTTCCGCCGCTGAAAGTCTGCATAGGAGTGCATTACAATATTCACTCCTATGCAGACGGCCGCGGTTTGGCCGCGCGAAATCTCGCGCGGCAAACAAACCGCGGCATGTTCTAATTTTCTGCGGGGCACGCACTCACCTGGCCGCCGGCTCCGGTCTGCGCATGCGCCGGCTGCGCGGCAGCCGGCACATCAAAGAGCCGGGGCCGCCAGGCGCGGGTGAGTACGCGCTCGTCCCTGCAGGCTCTGGGGTCGGATCGCGCGGCGAGATTTCTCGCTGCCGGATCCGACCCGCTCGTCTGCAGGCGGCCTAACACTAGATTTTAATAGTATGCTGAAATTACAAAGGATTGATGTTTTATTTCTCATCTGTCATAGTTCATACTGTAGACAGTATATTTGCACAATAGCTCATTTTCTCCTACCTGTTTAGAATTGGTACGTCTCATTCTATGCCTCGCTGACCCTGGCAGATTATGTTCGAAATGAAAATCTATGTAAAGAACTAACAACACACACACACACACTATATATATATATATATATATATATATATATATATATATATATATATATATATATATATATATATATATATAATTATTGTATCTAGCTTCTTTAAGGATTCTATTTTCCAATCATGAAAAACAAAGAGTAATACATTTGTAATATAAACCTTATTTGTCTTGGGCACCATTTTTAGTTCTCTTAATCCCTGGGATTTTCTCATGTAGGACACCAAAGCTCCATCCAAGGAATTGTATGTACATCAATTAGTCTTGATCATACATGAGGAACTCCTTGTACTTGTGGTTGCCCTGATTTGGCATCATTATGGAGACATCCTGGGACCTCAGTCTATCTCTTGTGCATTCCTGTTAAGGCACACTACCGGTATACTATAGTGGATTAAGTGTTCATTAGCCCTGAGCTGTTAACAAAACTTGGTGCCCTCCTACTGTGTAGTCAATTAGCACCAAGACTTGACGGGCGCAAGATAGACACAACGATTATCGCTAAGACAATGGCTTTTAAGCGACTTTCGAGCGATAATCGGTGTATCTAAATCAGCCTTAAGATACCTAATGTGAGATGCAAAGTGATATGTAAATGCTGTCCTGTATGAGATGCTCATGTAAACCACATGCCACAATTCAATGCAAACCCTAGTAGTGAGGATTCTTCTGTTGAGTTAGACTTCATGAGTAGTGAAAGTGGGTGTGGTGGCCACTACAGATGTGTGTAGGGTTCTTCACAGAGGGTTGAATTTGGTTGTGGTGGAACAGAAACTGGAGGAAGCAGTTAGCTAAACAGCTACGTGGTGGGCCTGGTGGCTACTCTGGGGAGCAGATCTAATTGGCACCAAGTGGGTTACGTCAGGCTGGATAATGTTCTGTGGTTGGCCTCAGTAGTTCTGAGACAGGCTTCCTTCTTCTTCTCGCCTCCTGACTGCTCTTTATGACCTAAGCAGAACTCTCTGGGCATGCATTCTTCCTTCAGTCATTTCCTTGCTTGTCCCACAGGCCAGTCCACCCTTTCTATGTTCAGTCTCTAGTCTAACTAATCTCTCCTCCCTCTCTGCCATGTATTTTGGCCTCCTTATTTCCACTTTCTTTGATCTACAGAGGCTCTACCTCTTTCTTCCTCCAGTCCACATGGTATATCTTTCTGTTTAGCCCTACTCCTCTGCCAACTGTGCTTTTCTCCACGACTCTCCTTCTGGGTTGCATTGATGTGATTGACTAGATGTTCCCATCTGCATCTGCCATCAGTTGCCCATAGCTCACCTATATTGTGCTCACCATGATCTTTATTTCCATTGCCAGGAGCCGCAGCCAAGCATCCATACTAGCAAATTAATGTAACTTGTCTGCCTTTTGGTTGTCTGGTTACTTTTTGAAAATGTAATAGCAGACGCACCTGTGTGAAAATAACAAATACGCAGTTCATACCCATCCTTAGCCCCATTGATCTAGCATTGCAGCCTTGCAGTTGTCCCTGTCTCTGTTGCTCAGGGACAACTGCAGGGACAACTGCTGGCTATTCATCAGAGGCATTTCCAACCATTCTTCTGACATCAGTGTTCACATCCTGGAGGCTATGATGCCAGAAGTACTGAGCAGTGACACTGTGGCCTCAGATTTTTTGGCTATTTAGCGGCATCAAAGAATTGCCCAAAAATCATGACCATAGGAAGCACTGGACTCTGTTGTATTCATTCACATGAACAATTTTTGGGCACGTAAAAAAATTTTGCTGGGACAAATAGCACTTCATCAACTGTTTCTGTCCGCCGATTTTTTACACCTCATCAAAAGATAGGTCTTGCCCTATCTTTTGCTGTGATATGCAGGAAGCTCCCATAGACTTCTATGGAAGCAGAAAAAAAGGGAGGGGGAGGGAGTTTTCCTGAGTCCAACACTGGGAAAAGAAGACAAGTGCCCCTATTTAAGCATTAACAGTGATTCTGAGGATTTCTGTCGATCGAGCGATTTCCACGCTGCAGCATATTTTCTTTTCCAATATGTAGCAGCCGCCCGTGTGAACGGCAGAAGATATGCGGCTAAAGATCAGGACTCGATCATGGCAGTTCCTCATTCATGCGATTTTACAGCGTGTACTGGGCGAACGTAAAAATGCATACAGTTGTGTGAAAGAAGCCTTAGACAGTGATCACCTGACTTCTGCTGTCAAAGACCAGGAGAACTTTTGTTTAAATTCTTGCTATTTTTGTTAATAAAATCACCAACTCACATAAAATGATCTGTGTATGTAAATTAACAGGCATTATACCGTATTACTCACTAATCCACTGGTCTTGACTATTGATTTGGGTATTAAAATCTATTTCAGAACACATTATAAAGTAAAGGCTATGACAAAACATTTCCAAAAGGGAAAGATACTAAAAACAGTGAACAAATACTGAGTGGATGTTTCATGTTCTGTTAATACTATAATCTGTAATATTAGATTAAGGCTATGCATGGCATGCAGTAAGCAAGATGCTGTACATCCTGTGGTCATGCCAGTCATTCACTAATAAAACTACACAAAAGGATTATTTGAAACAACTGCATTAAAAGTTTGAAACCTGTTGTGTTAAGATTGTTACGTTGATGTATAAACATTGTGCTTTAATGTCGAACATGACTTGGGGGCCAAAGAGTAACTTAGTATAAAATTCATGTGCCTTGATCTCCTCTCACATACAAGACAACTTTTGTAAAGCTGGAAAACATGGTTGACTTGACAAGCTGCTGTATACAGTTAAAAAAGGTTTGAGAGGAAAAAAGAAATGGTATTTGTTGCAGCATTTATATCTGTCTGGCTTTTACATCTGCAACCTATATGATTTCTTTTCAAGAACAGAGAAAACTGTCACCATATTACTTGGTTGTTGTTTTTTGGTTGTCATCTTCCACGCTGCTGTACAATATGACGTGACAAGGTTAGATACATCGATGTATAAATGCAACACATATAGAAACCTACAAATATCATTGTGTGTTTATATAATATATATGTGTGCGTGTTTATATATTTTGGCAATGTCTGCCTGGGGGGCATGGCGAAGACACAGTGGCTTGCTAGGTCCATGTAAAAGTCAAAATAACTTTATTTTCTTGAACATTCGGCAATAATAATGAAATCCAGTGGAAACACAGCAGCCACTGGCAGCACATACACTTTGTGCTATAAACATAACAAACAGTTGCCCGTACAGGCGCTAACTAAACAGTAGTTTCCTCACTCACTACTAACACAATGGCCTAGCACCACTACACGTATCCAACAGGTGTTAGTCTGGGGGCGTCTTTTCCCGTAAGACTCATAGCCATACCAAGCCTGGTCTCCCACAGACGTCAGGCTTTCAGCCTCCTCTAAGCCGCCCTCTCAGGGAGTAGCTCCAGCTCTTTCTCAGAGCCTGGCTCTGGCTTTCAGCAGCAGCTCTGCCCCAGCTTTCCACTAGGGACTGAATGTGTCTGGAGATTTTAGCTCCTCCAGACACGCCCATACAGCTGTCCCTGCTGATTAGCATACCTTCCAGTACACAGTAGGCCTGTTTACAGCCTCCTGCAGGCCATTTTGTGTACCGCCTTGAACAATATATATGTATATATATATGGACCCAGGCAGGCAAAACAATTTAACATGACATAAAAGTCATACCCACTAAATTTAGAGCCTATAGCAAATGACCTAACCCAGGGGTGGGATTCTGATTTTTAACAAAAAGTTCCTTACTTTGACTGATTAAAATATAAATGTGCCTGTGATGTAGCGCACCACAGAAAATTATCTTCATCTAATAAGCAGATAAAACTATTACATTAAGTCAAAAGCAGAATGAACAATCACATTCGCTAATTCATAGGTGACATCTTCTCTGATTGGAATTGTTTTCACTCTTTTTCTTCTCCATCCACCCTGACCTCAATGACAGGGTTTGCTGCACATACATATTTGGGTTCTCACTCTTTCACATTCTTACCCTCTTTACCAAGACAGATTGTGGAGCGCCACACTGAGCCCCTCATAATATAAGACTGTTCGCTCACTGGAAATTACAGTGCCATAAACTGTGCCTCTTGAATAAAATACCACCATACATGACGCCTTTGGAAAATAATGGCACAAACTGTGTCTTTTAAGATAATACAACCACATAACTAACTTAAACTATGCTGTGCAAAACATGGACAGTTCACAATATACAAGCTATACTTTGTGGCCTTCTTTTTTCACATATCTTGCGGCCTAGTTACTTGGCGGTGTTATTTTTGTGAATATAAAACAAAAGCAAACTGAAACAAAGAAACAGCAAAACACATAGTGCATGTTAGTGGCCTCAGACATTGTTCAAATTCACAAATCCGGCTAAAACAAATTATCTGCAGGCTTTATGCTGTTACCTGTGGTTTTCTGCAAACTTCAAAGTTAGCTTAAAAGTTACATAAAGCTAAACTAAAGAGTAAACAAAGAAAAGAAACTAAATAAATATTACAAAAACCCTGAAGAAAGCAAGGGATAGGAAAGGTGTCGGTAGTGGGTGTGGAGGTGGTAGAGGATGGACCATGTTGGCACTTCAAGCAGCTCCCTCTGAAGCAACAGCTCCACATTCTGCAGGAAATGGGGCAACTTAGAACAGCACTTAGAACAGGTCAGAGAGTGGATGACACAGCATGCCTCAACTACCACCACCTCCTCTACTTCCCAGTCAAAGGCACACAGCAGTCAATCTGCACCAGTCGGCTATGAACATCCGCCCCTCTACTTCACCCCATGTCAAATGTCCCGCACACTCTGGAACAGTCCACATGAGTGGTAGTCTGAGTAGCTGTTTGATTATTAAGTGTTATGGTTGTCAAGGGAGTAGCCCAAACAACCAGAGGAAGAAGACCAAGTCATTGAGGCCCAACCAAGTTTTTCCTCTGAAGGAGAAGATGAGGATGGGTCAGTGTGTGTGGTCAGCCCTCCACAATCTGTATTTAAGGGATTGTGGAAATTGAGGCGTCAGCTCCAAATGCTCTCTGTAACATAGAGTCCACTCATGAAGAGAATAATGACAAAGAGGAGGGGGAAGAGAATGAGATATTTGACCTAACATGGAGAGGCACTGAAAGTCATCATAGGACCTCAGAGGGGAAGAGGAGGATGTTGCAGGGCAGCATCTTCCCAAGACAGGGAGTAGGGTATCACAGAAAAACAAAACAGCTGTACCATCAACCACATCTAGTCACAACAACATCAAGCTCACAGCTAAATCTGCTTACAGGATTTGCGCAGCCTGGGCATTCTTTGAAACCACGGGTGATGATAGGACAATGGTCATCAGTAAGATCTGCCGTAACCTTCTAAAATGTGTCAAGAACAAAAACAACCTCAACACGACGTGCATGAACAGCCGTATGAACTCCCACCACCCGCTGCCTTGGAGAGCCCACCTGGGCCAGAAAGCAAACAGTACTACCATAACTACCTCTTCCTCCATTCCCCTCCTGCTCATTCAAGAGTCTCTAAATACAGAGAGGCAATTTTGTCTAGGGCAAGTAGCACATCTACTTTAGACCTTTCGTCCACAATTGATGACCAGGTTGTAGGCTTCAGAGACAGCGGTGTCAAACAGACAGAAGAAATGGAGCCGCCACCATCACCCCTGCCTTTACCGACATTAACATCTATCCCATAATCTAGCATGTGCCAGGTCAGCAGCCATCCCTCTGTACTTCAGCTATGGGAATGTAAAAAAAATACCCTCCAGGAGCACAGAGCTTGAACACAAGCATTGCATAGCTGCTTGTAATGGAAATCATGCCCGGCAGTCTAGTAGACACTGACCCTGAGGAATGTGGGCCTTTACCCTTAGGCACTTTGAGGCATTTGAGTGCCCTTATGTTGCAGTGCTTTCAGAAGGACTGTTGAATAGCCAATATCAGAAGATCAGATCATTACTGGGTGACCACCTTCCCTGATCCCCGCTACAAGGCCAAAATGACAAATCTTATTCCGCTGGTGAAGAGAGCGCTCAAAATGAAGCAGGATCAGGATAGACTGTTAAGCAGCTTGAGTAGAGAATTTCCACATGGCTGCGGGGATGCATCCACAATGGATCGCAGCTCTGTGGCTCATGGTGGAAATGCCTAAAGCTGCTGCAGCAGCACCATCACTGGTGGAAGGGGAAGTCCAACATAGTTTTTTCAGCCTGTCACTGCCTACAGCAACAGCACAAGGGAGGACTCAGAGTCACAGGCAGCACTTATCTATGATGATTCAAGAGTATATCAGCTTCCGCATGGATGTACTCAGATATGGCATTGAGCCCCTTGACTCCTGGTGTCTAAGCCGGATGTGTGGCTGGAGCTTGCACAACATGCTTTAGAGGTGCTTGCTGTACTGCCAGTATGCTATGAGAAAGGATGTTCATCACAGCTGGGAATGTAATAACTGACAGATGCATCTGCTTGTCCACAGACAGTGTGGATCACCTGACGTTTCTTAAAATGAATCAAGCATAGATTTTATCGGACTTCTGCACCCCCATGGCAGATCATACCCATTAGTTAGCATGCTGGCAATATTTAAATACATATGACTGAACATAGTTGTATTTTTAAAAAAACTGCTTTCCTTCTCTAGCTTCTGCCATGTTTCCTCCTCCTACTTCCCCCCAAATGAAAAATATGTCAATATGGAAATACAGAGCTGCAGCTCTCAAATCTACACAAGGAGTACACTCTGCCCTCAAGGTACTGTTACTGGTGGTGGTGATGGAACTCCTGCTGCTCTCCTTTTCCTGCTTCCATTGTGTTCTCTCCTTCTCATTTCCCCAAAATGAAGAATTTCTAAGGCACATGAAACAGTTGCAGCTCTACAGCTTTTCCTTGGAGAAGGCCCATTTTTGGGTGTTTTCTGTTCACCTGGTAAAATTTGACTTTTACAAAATTTATAACATTGCTTTAGGACAAGCACCACACCTGCTGTTTCCATGGGTGAAATTTGTGGTAGCTCTATAGCTGTTCCTTGGAGGGGGAGAAGTAGAAGGCCCGTGCTTGGGTATTCTGTTCACCTTTAGAATTTGTCGTTTGAAAATGTATGACATTGTTTTTAAAACAAGCACCACAATTGCTGTCTCCCTTGGCACAATTTTTGGTAACTCTACAGCTGTTCCTTGGGGAAGGCTCGTGCACGTGGGTTCCTGTCAACTGTAAGGATCTGGCACCTGCTCTCTGTTTCACATAATTTTTGGTAGCTCTATGGCTGTCTCTTGGAGAAGGCCCATATTTGGCTGTATGGCTAGCGATATATTTTCTTGTGAGGCAAGAGTAAGTGAAAACGTATGATTATGAAACCAATGATTTTCAATTGTTTCATACTTACTTGCGATGTTTTCACTGAAGCCTCGCAGCGCTAAGAAAAATCTGCGCTATCACCCATTGCTTTCAATGGGGCCGGCGGCAGCAGCGCCAGCTCCATTGAAAACATAGGGAGTACATTGTGCTCCCTTGACACAGTGTGACAGCTATAGCAGGGAATTCTTTCATCCCCGCTAGAGAAAGAGTTCTGAAGGTTTTCGTGGAGGTGATTAGGGCCCTTTTACACAGGCTAAACCTCTGCTCATCATAATATGTCAATCGTCTCTCATTACTGACATTTACAAGTGACAAAGGTTTAGCAGTATGGGGATGAACGATTGCTAATATGAACATTTATACTCATACAGGTAGCATTCGTTGGTAGCACATTCCCTGTTTACGTGGGGGATGAGCTGCTAACAAGTGAGCATTTTTATGCCCAAATAAAAAATCCAATCGGCCAATTGCTCATTTGTTGACTGAATACAGACATATTCAGATGGGTTGGTGATTGGACAAACAAACATTTGCATGAATTTCCGCTCCTGAATCTGATCATTGGCCTGTGTAAAAGGGAGTTATTGTGGAGACTGGGCAAAATTTTCCTTAACATCTCCACTTATTGCCTCTATGCCAAACATTCATCTAAGTCGTCAAACTACATTTTTTGCTGATCTATACCAGTGCTGCTTTCCAGCCAACTTCAAATTTCCACATTATTATTTAACCCCTTCCCACCACAGGACATAAGGTTACACCATGGCAGACTGATACGTAAGGCAACATGATGTAACCTTACGTCATGGGGATATCGCAGGATCTGTGGAGATAGCCAACCTCCCACTGCAACAGCAGGGGGGCATTGGGACAGCGACCCCCGCTGTTAATCCCTTACAAGCCGCTATCTATGTAGATCACAGCATGTAAAGGGTTCACTGAGGGAGGATGCTCTCTCTGTGATGTCATCGGATCCCTGCTATGTAAGCATGGAGGACCAACGGGTTGTCAAGGCAACAGGACACCAGATACAGGTGTGCCGGTTTGCCAGTGCCTATCATCATTATAACCAGCGATAACGAATTGCAGGACATAGGTCTTGCAATGCCCTACCATAGCGATCATAGGTGTTATAGTACAAGTCCCCTACAGGGGCATAAATTGTGAAAGAAAGCTAAGAAAATAGTGTAAAAAAAACATTAAAAAATAACTTTTTTTCTCATTTTCCCCTATTTGTATAAAAAAATGTAAGAAAACCCCCACATATGTGATATCATTGTGTCCGTAATGACCTACCCCAAAATGGTACAAATAAAAACTACAGGTCGTGTCACAAAAAACAAGGCCTTAAAGATCTCCACCCATGGAAAAAGAAACAAGTTACAAGTTATGCGACTTTGAATGCAACGATGCAAAACTAATTATAATTTTAAAAAAGAGGGTTTTTATTGTGCAAAAGTGGAAAAAACTATAATGTTTTTGGTTTCGTTGTAATCGTACCGACCCGCATAAAAATGTATTGTGTCATTTATGCAGTTTGATTGATGCTGTAAAAAAAATATGTGTTTTGTCTCCCTGCTCTCAAAAAATAAATAATAAAAGTTTTACAATACATTATATGCACCCCAAAATTGTACTAATAAAAACTATATTCGTGACGCAAAAAACAAGCCCTTATACGACTGTGTGAACGGAAAAATAAAGTTATGGCTCTTGAAAAGTGGAAATGAAAATCCCCCAATCGTTGTTTTCTTAAGCCCCAAATAGGCCATGTCCTTAAGGGATTAAAATGGCCACTGAGCATTGCAAAAACTACATCTCCCAGAATGCCCCATTGCCAGTTATTGAGGTAAAAATGTACAAGATTTAAAGGCACTGAGCATGCCCGACCAGTAAAACAGCGGAACATACAGGTTGTAACAATTGGATACCAATGGAGAACTAAGCAAGGGGTGACCACTGAAAAAGCAATATCTCTGCAACTTTGTAAAACAAGTTAGAACATTGTATTCCAGCACTTCATGTTATCACATTATGAGGCATATAACTTTGAATTGCTGGAATACCCCTATACGTCTATTTAGTTGGTGTAGATCCCAGAACACAGCCCCCTGGGTACCCTCAAAATAATCAATACTATTTTTTATTAGTACAGTGTTTTGACTAATTTACCAACATTTAATAATTATACCATATCACTTCTGAAAGGTCCATTTTTACTAATGTGTATACGAGCACAGACTGGCAGATATTTAACAACTGGCTCTAGATGTAGGCTAATCCCCTGGGAAACATAATAACTAGGGACTTTGCAAGGTTGGATAGAAAAGAAATAGTAGTATAAGATCACATGCTCAGGATTTTTTTGTTCTTTTCTTCACTCTTCCTTTTTATGAATACACCTGCTAGCTCCAAAAATGGAACTGCATTTTTACACATTTTGTCCTCAGAACCGTACTGTACTTCCACTTTTTAAAGTCTTAAACCATGACGTTTGATATGTACTAAAATTATTGCACTTTGAAAGGATCTACTATTCTAGGCAGGCTGTCATTGGCAGAAGTGTTATTGTTTTAAAAAATAGCCAATCTATGCAAATGTACAAAAACAAAATATAGTGTATTTAATAAGCGTTTATTCTGCTTAACCCCTTAGTGACCAGCCCATTGCTTTTTTATGTCCTAGCTTGCTAGGCCTTAATGCCTGAGGATGTAAAAACAAGCTCTCTGTGGGGATTAAAGTCCTGCAAGCTGAGGACATGACAGCTCCATGTTGCTGGCTCCCGGAGGTAGCCAGCAACCTGTAGCTGTCATCCCAGGCCCCAGGGGCCCCCACCCTAGTCACATGATCGCCCGCAATCATATAAAAGTCAATAAAAAGTAAAAAAAGTTAAAGATTCGGCTGCCTTGATGGATCATATCCATCAGGGCAGCTGAAAGTACTCACCCACCTCCTCCGCCATGTCCCGTGATGTAAAAACTCATGACACCCCTCAGTGAATATATTAAGGGGTGTTGTTTTTAAAATTCGGTCATTTGCAGGGGTAGTTTTTCAAATGTACGCCAGAATAAAGTAAACAGATGAAAATATATATCTTAGCAAAAATTGGTACAGTATGTTTGCACATATTTGAGATATTACAGTTGAAAATGTGAAAAATTAAAAAATTTTTCAAAAATTTTCCTAATTTTGGTAATTTTAATAAATATTCACAAATTCTATTGTCCTATTTTTACCACCTAAATGAAGTACAGCATGTGGCGAAAAAACTGTGTCAGAATCACTTGGATATGCAAAACCTTTATGGAGTTATTCCATGTTAAAGAGACACATGTCCGATTTCCATAATTTGGCCTGGTCATTAAGGCGCAAACAGTCTTGGTCACTAAGGGGTTATGTGTACCTTAGGTGTGCAAATGCACATAAAAGTAGAGCGTGCTGCTTTTTTTGAACAACCGAAATGTGCGCACAGGATATGTAAATGTGAATGAACCCATTGAAATGAATGGCTTTTACATATTGCATGCCAAATACACCTCTGCGAAAGAGCCCTTAAACTTGCACAGTGCAATTCCACAGTCTAACATTTTCTATATGAATATATAATATAATTTTCCGTATATGTAAAAAAAACAACTCACCAGCCACCTCCAAACCACCAGGGATAACATGGAAATGTCTGACCAGACGTGAATATATAGAAAAATGTAGAGAAATCCAGCTTGTCCAAATGTCCAGAGAAATATTTAAAATTCCAAACTATATTTTATAGTATTAAAAGAAATTTAAAAAGTGACTATTCACTCCAAGAAAGAAAATCATTTCTTAGATGTTTCTGGTGAAGGATACAAAGTCACCACATCGTATTTAACCCCTTAGTGACGGAGCTTTTTGGCTTTTTTCAATTTTTGTTTTTTCCTACTCCCTTTTAAAAAATCGTAGCTCCTTAATTTATCCATCGACGTCGCTGTATGTGGGCTTGTTTTTTGCGGGATGAGTTGTATTTTTCAATGGCACTATTTATTGTACCATATAATTTACTGAAAAACTTTTTAAAAATTCTTAGCGGAGAGAAATGGAAAAAAAACGACATTCCACCATCTTTCGGTGCGTCCTGTTTCTACAGCACACAAATTGCAACAAAAACTACCTGATATTTTTATTCTATGGGTCAGTACGATTGCTACGATACCAAACTTGTATAGTATTTTTTTTGCTGTAGTACTTTTATTTTTTTTTTAAGATATTTAATTTTTTAAAATTATTTTCTGCGGTCATTTTGTGCGCGCAATACCTTTTTTATTTTTTCGTCGATGTAGTTGAGCAAGGGCTCATTTTTTGCAGGATGTCCTGAAGTTTCCGATAGTATCAATTTGGAATACATACGACTTTTTAATCACTTTTTATTGCGTTTTTTCTGGGAGACCGGGTAACTAAAAAAGTGTATTTTGGCGTTCTTTATTTTTTTTTCAGACGACGTTCACCGTGCGGGAAAAATAATGCACTACTTTGATAGTTCGGACTTTCACGGACGTGGCGATATCAAATACATATTTTTATTTTATTATTTTGATTTTTTAATAATGGATATGGCAAAAGGGGGGTGATTTAAACTTTTATAACTTTTTTTTTTTTAACAATTAAAAAAACTTTATTGATTATTTTTTTTACATTACTTTGAAGTCCCCCTGGGGGACTTTAACATGCGATGCTTTGATCGCTCCTGCAGTATGACGTAATGCTATAGCATTACGTCATACTGCTTTTTTACAGGCAGTCTTTCAAGCCACCCTGTGTGGATGGCTTGATAGGCAGTCTGCTAAGGCAGCCCTGGGGCCATTCATTAAGCCCCCGGCTGCCATGACACCTGCACGGCTCCCCCGATCTCACCGCGGGGGGGGGGGGGGGGGCCGTGCAGGACCCCCGAACAGCGTTCGGGGGATTTAAATGCCGCAGTCAGAATTGACAGCGGCATTTAAAGGGTTAATAGCCGCGATCGGATGAACGGCCAAGCGCGGCTATTGCCCGCGGGTGTCAATTGTAATAAACAGCTGATGCCCGCGCTGTATGGAGGGAGATAGCGCCGCTTCCTCCCTGCATACACGTCCTGCAACAGCAGGACGTAGTTTCCCGATGGGGCGGTCGTTAAGGGGTTAAAACCCAGTCAATTAGAAACACCTGAAATAATTGATCACATGATAAAGCTCAATATTTATAAACATAAACTGCTAGTTTAAATAATCTAAATGCACAAATCATTATACTGAAGTAAATCCCAAAAGCCTTGCCTAAAGGCAAAAAGATCAATATGTGATGATTGTTGTCAGCAAACACAGTTTGTTTGAGTCCATGACAGAGAGGCACATTGATGTAATAAACAACTCCATTACAAATAAGCAAAATTACTAATTGACCAAAATCTAAGAGGTCACAAGTAGTTCAACAACAATTTCATATAATGAATGGCAAAACCTCACCGGAGGATAGCACCAATGCAGTCACTTGGTAGCACTGGGAGACATAGTACCATTGATGCAGGTGCACTGCAGTCACTTAGTAGCACTGGGACACATAGTAATATTGGTGCATGCGCACTACAGTCACTTGGTAGCACTGGGACACATAGTACGATTGCTGCATGCGCACTGCAGTCACTTGGTAGCACTGGGACACATAGTACCATTGATGCATGCGTACTGCAGTCACTTGGTAGCACTGGGACACAGTAATATTGGTGCATGCACCATACAGTCACTTGGTAGCACTGGGACACATAGTACTATTGGTGCATGCGCACTGCAGTCACTTGGTAGCACTGGGACACATAGTACTATTGGTGCATGCGCATACAATCACTTGGTAGCACTGGGACACATAGTACTATTGGCGCATGCGCACTGCAGTCACTTGGTAGCACTGAGACACATAGTACTATTGGTGCATGTGCACTACAATCACTTGTTAGCACTGGGACACATAGTAGTATTGGTCCATGTGCACCACAGTCACTTGGTAGCGCTGGGGCACACAGTACCATTGGTCCATGTGCAGAATGAGCAGGGTCACCCTGCTGAGGATAGTGCTGCCACTGTGCACTTGATGGTGCAAGTGTATTTTAATCAGAGGTGACCCAAGTAGCCTGCGTAACCTGTCATAAAGAAGTGGCGCACTACTGCAATTGTGGACACAACGCAATTAATGAATGCTATGTTAAAAAGGAGTAATGAACATATTACTACAAATGTTGGCATGAAGAAAAAACAAAAATAAGTAATCAAATAGATCTCAAAGAATATATGGAGTCTAATGAAAATAACCAATAAGCCAAAATCAATAATGATAAAACCCTAATTTTTGGAGCGCTTAACATCAAGATGTACCAACATGTGATCAATACAATAATAGAAATACAACAAGGGGAATAAATAGATTTACTTATAAATATTATATAAGAATCAAAAGATATGCATATACCCTTAAAGGGGAAGCAACAAGTTACTTTTAGTACTCAGGCCAAAAGGGGTAAATGTTTTCAATGTGTAAATGCAAAATGTCTCCCTCCTGAGCAGGAGGTGCCTTACTTCCCTTACTACATATATTGGGCGGTTTATTTTTATCAATGCCAAAATCTCAATGAGATGATACAGACTTATCATGAAGTATGACAAAGTACCCGCACGCATTAGACGTATGTCGGCTTGACATAGACATTACATCATTCAAATGATGCAATGAGTTTTCTAGAAGTACAACCAACATAAAGCTTCCTGCAGGCTCCGCATTCCAACACATACACCACATAATCCGTGTTACAAGAAATATAGCTGTTAGAGCTTAAATACAATATGTTTGCCGCCATAGACAGACTTCAAAAAAGGTGGAAAGTCTCAGGCTGTATTCAGATGGGCGAGTACGATGTAGGTCTGTGAAAATCCAGTTTCAGTGATTGCAATGGTTTTTTAGTATTAAGGGCTCCTGCACATGAGCGTAAGTACAATTTTAGCCTCTTTTTCACAACGTATTTGCTCAGGGAACCTTTTTTTGCGCATAACGGCGTATATTTGTCTTTTTTTTTAGCATAAAATCCCACTAGCACTAGGTTATGATGTCATTATTGACCTAGCCCCCTTTAATTACCCATAAGTATTCAACGTGTTCGGCAAGATGCTAATCTGTGGTGCTTCTGGTACTTTCTCGATTTGGGAGAGAGTAGTTCATCTTGGAAACATGTGTTCTGATGACAAGAATGCTATTTTGCCTTGGTAACTGTCATGTAGATGTTGGCTGGCACGTGATATAGCAAAGGATATTCCGAAAAAGAGGTTGAGGCGGAGGCCCGAGGTTCATTCTCTGGGGTTCCACAGTGCTAGCCTCTGACCTTCAAAATTTATGAGCACTTCCATCTCCACTTAATGGAGGAGGCTTCCAAAAGGAGATTCTCAAAGGCCTCATGCCCACGGCCGTGACGGACTCCGCCAGTGGAATTTTGCAGCGGAGTCGGCCACGGCGCCCCAGAAAACCCCCATACTCACCAATCTGGGTCCGCTGTACGCATCCCGCCTGGCGGGTAGGTGCAAATGCGCAGTACAGCGCGTGACGCGCCGGCAGTGCGGGATGATGCGGCCGGCGGTGGCCGGGGACGCGTATTCACACGATACTTCCACTGTGGTACAGCGGAAGTATAGCGTGACGGACAGCTTCCATTGACTGCAATAGAAGCCGGCCGGGCGTATTCCCGCGGCAAATAGAGCATGTCGTGGTTTCTTTCATGCTGTGGAATTCCGCTGCGTGAACATTGAGCTATTAGGTTCAGTAGAACCTAATAGCTGCGGGACAACGCTGCGGATTTCCGCCGTGTTAAACTTGAAGCTCCTGGGCCCCAATGCAAAACCTGTAACGGGGCCCCCAACTGTAATGCTTTATTCATAGTACTGAGCTCCCTATATGGAGAAGAGAGGCCTTATGGGCCCCCTAAGGCTCCTGGGCCCAGGTGCAACCGCATCCCCTGCATCCCCCATAGTTACGCCAGCGGTCATCAATACTAAAAGCCCTGGATGACCTTTTTAAACGTGATCTTTTTCTGCCATCAATCTTCTATGTTTCCATACTGCTAAGAACGAGGGTTACAATATGAAGATTTTACAAGTGGGTAAAAGCAATGCAGAAACATACAGTACTTTAAGGTTTTACAAACCGATTTAGTCTAGTTAAACCTATTATCTTGCAGTGTAGTCAGTATTTTTGTAAGGGAGCTGATGCTGTTGCCGTCATGAACCCCATCCCCTTGTAACTAACTTACGTGAACTGAACTGTATGCTCTGTTCCCGGTGATGCAGCTAGAACAGTTTACGTGAAACACTATTATATTTATTATTGTGCTCTTACAATGTTGTTGGTTAACTGGGTTTATTTGCAGCTACTGTGGAGTTTGGACCATTAACTCCTGGTTATGTTAGGATTAGAGATGAGCGAGCGTACTCGGATAAGCACTACTCGCTCGAGTAATTGGCTTTATCCGAGTATCGCTGTGCTCGGGTCTAAAGATTCGGGTGCCGGCACGGAGCGGGGAGCTGCAGGGGAGAGCGGGGAGGAACGGAGGGGAGATCTTTCTCTCCCGCCCGCTCTCCCCTGCTCCCCGCTGCGACTCACCTGTAAGCCGCAGCGGCACCCGAATCTTTAGACCCGAGCACAGCGATACTCGGATAAAGCCAATTACTCGAGCGAGTAGTGCTTATCCGAGTACGCTCGCTCATCTCTAGTTAGGATGCATGCTATTTGCCCTGGGTCACGATTGCAGACATTGACCATAGCGCTGCATGAGCTCCATGAAGGGGAGAACCCAAGATTATAATTGGCTTTATATACTTCATGGTTGTTGTGACATAAAAGCAGATAAAATGCAGCTGTGTCAGTGCAGTCTAAGACCTCGGTCACATGGGCGTTTTTTCCCGGAACCGCAAATCGCGTGACCGGGGCCAGCGATTCATAGAAAAAGCTGCACATAGCAGCGTTTTCAGTGAAACCGCCACGCACTGCCTGCTATCCTCTGCCACAGCTGTGGCAGAGGAGAGCGATGTTCGCCCATTGAATTCAATGGAGCCAGCAATACTGTCGGCTCCATTGAAAGCAATGGGCTGCTAGCGAGCGCGGGATAAATTTACGGGAAGGGCTTAAAAATATAAGCCCTTCCCTGAAAACCATCCTGAAAATGTGTAAAAATAAAAAAAAAGTATACTCACCTTTTTCTTGGAGCCGGAGTTCAGCCACGTCCGGCCGGCAGTTCTCTTGAACTGCTCTGTGTAGTATTTAGCAGGCGGGGATTTAAAATCCCTGCCTGCTGAATGGGCTGCCTCTGATTGGTCACAGCCCTCACCAATCAGAGGCAGCTCTCACTCACCCATTCATGAATTCATGAATGGGTGAGTGAGTGCTGCCTCTGATTGGCTGAGCGCGGGGACCAATCAGAGCAAGCTCTCAGCTATTGAATGACAGCTGAGAGCTGCCTCTGATTGGTCCCTGCGCTCAGCCAATCAGAGGCAGAACTCACTTACTCATTCATGAATTCATGACTGGGTGAGTGAGAGCTGCCTCTGATTGGTGAGGGCTGTGGCCAATCAGAGGCAGCTCTTTCAGCAGGCGGGGATTTTAAATCCCTGGCTGCTGAATACTACACAGAGCAGTTCAGGAGAACTGCCGGCTGGACGCGGCTAGACTCCGGCTCCAGGGACAAGGTGAGTATACTTTTTTTTTTATTTTTACACATTTTAGGATGATTTTCAGGGAAGGGCTTATATTTATAAGCCCTTCCCGAAAATTCATCCCGCGCTCGCCGGCAGCCCATTGCTTTCAATGGAGCCGTCTGTATTGCCGGCTCCATTGAATTCAATGGGCGAACATCGTTCTCCTCTGCCACAGCTGTTACAGCTGTGGCAGAAGAGAACGATCTTTAGTATATGTTCTCAATGAGGTTGGCGCTGCTGCCGCCGGCCCCATTGAGCGCATAAATAGAACACAGCGATGCGCAGAACGCAGATAGGCGCATTCTGCAAATCGTTGTGTCCTATAATTGATCGCACATCCGCATAAAAAGCGGACATGTGACCGATCCCATTGGGATGCATTTGGTCTATAGATCTGCAGATCGCAAGCGCGTCTGCAGATCAGACCAAAAAACGGTCGTGTGACCGAGGCCTAAGGGTGAATGCAGTATGCAAGACAAGATTATTATTATGTGAGAAATGAAGCTGGTCCAGTAAGCATAAACCTAAGCAGTAGATGTGGGTGGTGATCCACTGCCCTGGCCTATTGAACATGTCAGTTGTGGCCTTGTATAGAATTGTGGCCTAAGAAGAAGTGTTCCTGGATAAGTGTGGTGGTTCTGAACCGATATCTGGAGAGAGTGTACTGTGGGATAAACAGGCTATGAGAAAGCTACCAAGTGGACCAGAGTGTGCTGCATAATCTGCCGCCCTCTGTTTGAGTTCTGTTCAAGTGAACTTCCCTGTGCAACTAACAGAGGCTTCAACCACTAAGCTAAATGTTCTAATAAGAGACTGTAACTGCTTATCTGAATGTCCTAAAAAGAGACTGTAACCACCAAGCTCTGTACCCAGAAATTTGTAACTAAGCCAGTGCTCATTGTGACTTTAACCAGTACAGTTTGTGGCTCTTCAGGAGAAAAGTATTCTTAAGTTAACTGTTGTGTCACCTGCCTTACTATACTATTCTCAAGAACCTCACTCATACCATAAATACAGCACCCGAACTACATTTATTAAACTCTTACATAATAATGTTCACTGTTGTGCTCCCTTAATAGTTGTGAACCCAAGCATTCCCCTAATAATGCTCTGATTATAGTACGTCTCCACACGTGCCTCCCTAATAGTAATAGTACCCTCCTGTCCCCTTAATAGTAAATATGCCCCCATGTACTACCTTAGTATTAATAGTGGTCCTAACTGCCTGCCTAGCAGTAACCATGCTCCTTGTATACTATTAGTGCCCCAAATGCCCCTAAATGCTTCCTTAATTGAAATTATGCCCCCAAGTACCCTCTTGGTAGTTTTTTTGGCCCTTAATATTTGCAGCTGTGCTATATGCAAAAATACTTAACTGTCATGATGAGCACAGAGTCCTTTTCTGGCCTAGCACAGGTGCAGCGATGAAGTTACGTCATTATCCTGCTTACGTAGGGATGCTGAAGTTCTGTCCAGGTATCCAGACTCTTGTAGGCCGCAGGGCCACTTGGCATCCTGAGTTCCGCTAAAGCCATTTTCGTCTACTAGTGTCCTCAATGCTGATGCCACAAATTTTCTCTGCCAGCATTCTGACTTCCGCTGTGGCCGCTTACTAGGCTGGCAAACACAAGTAAGTGTACCGTGGCCACAGTAGAACTCAGGACACCGAGTGGCTCGAAACATCTGCAGGGTATCCGGCCTCAGGGCATTGCCTTCCTGCTCCTTGGCTCAGCCCACCCCTGACATATGGATAGGTGATAAAAGTATATCTTAGGTATACATCTTTAATATTATCCCTGTTGGCGCACGATGCACCTACTACATGAAGATGTGTACACTTCTACATATATTAAGCATATCTCAGCTTCTCAGGGCACTCACACAGAAATCTATGCAACATAGGAGATTTCTGGTATAATTTATGCCAATTTCTGGCATAAATTACACATATATGTTTCGGGATTGGCAGCCACTTGTCCAGTCAACAAGCTATGCCCCCTTTTTTGGAAAGTTTTGGAAAGTCATAAAATGTTAGCGCAAGCTGGGTTTGCGCAAAAGTTTGTGACTTTCTTATACCACAAACTAAAGAATAAAACTCCCCTATATTGCTCATAGCCACCAGCAGATTTCCAGAGTATATATTAAAAAAACAAAACAAAAGGCTGCTCCGATGGGCAAGGCTGCCACTTTCTTCTTGGAAGAATTTATAATCATGAGGCTCCGTATATTTGAAATCAAAATGTTAATATTCCAGCTATTGAAAATGACTGCAGCACTTTCATGATATAATCCCTTCAATGATGGAGATTGAATGATGGAGATCTATAGCATAGATTCTTTCTGTGATTCATGTGTAAAGCGCTTCAGATTTTATAATTCCCTGCTGCCTTTAATTGACTCCTCTTTGCTACTTTAATGCATTATTGGTCATTTTAACAATTCTTCTATTTAAATTGTATTCCGAGCTTGCAATCTGCATAATTTGTCTGCATTTTCTGTATTATTGTATGTCTCTAGCATCCTTACTTCAACATGCTTCTGTGATTCCAATGTGCTAATGTGATTTCATCTTGATTTCCTGCAGGGGTGGACAAACATATTGAGAGCCTAGAAGTCATCCATGCATTATAAGAATCAGAACATTGAGCATCCAACACCTTCACATCTGTTTGACATTTCAGGTAAGTCACCCACTTTAGCATCTATACATTTTTATTATTTTAGATTTTCACACTATTGCAGGTACTTATTAATACAAAATATAAGCTTTTCTCACAAACAAGCACAGCAGCAGTCTTCCTGTGACCCTGAAGTTACACGTCATTGGCCAATATGAAGTATTTAGACAATGGAGCACATCAGAGATGTCCTGTATGACCTCTTATTTTTATTTTATGCCAAGAAACATTCCTGTGCAGAACTGGTTCCAACCAGAACATTAGAGGTACATCAATAGGTGGGGTTATGCATAAAGTAGTAGCTTACGCAGATGACCTTCTCTTATTCTTACATCCCCATGGATCTAACCTTATGTTGCTGCTCGTTATGCTGTTCTTTCCAATTTTTAAATTAATATAAAAAATCTGAGGCACTAAATATCCCATTACCAGCGTCTTTAGTATCTGACTTCACCAGTGCTTTTTCATTTTGTTGATCTCAAGACACCATGAAATATTTAGGAGTACTTTTGACCAATGAACTCTCACGATTGTATGCAGTAAACTTTCTTCCTTTATTGCAACTCCTCAAAAACGACTTAGATTCCTCTAGACCGGGGTTATTTTTGTGGTTCGGTAGATGTGCCATAGTTAAACTCCCTGGGACATTCAAATGTTCAACGTCCAATGTTGTGTACCTGATCCGGTGCAGTGAATGTCCTGTTGGGGGCTTTATGTGGGAAAAACAGGACAGAAACTGAAAACCAGGATGAGAGAATTGCCACACGATTAAAGAGAGTAAGACAGAATTACCTGTGGCTGAGCACTTTTCTAGTCACAGACACAACATACAAGATATGAGAGTTATCATACTTTAAGGCAATTTTAAGTCCCAGCGTTACAAGAGAATTTGGGAATATAAGTTTATAACCACCTTTCATACTATCAGAAATGGAATGAATCTCGGGGGTGGGGTGGGGGGTGGGGGGTTTACACCAGTGAAGATTATGAGAAACCCAGAGCAGTGGTAACACATTTGCCTGGTGTTAACCGCCTAACAGCAATTTACAGACTATAAATGTTCACATTCCTTGTCATTGGACTAATTATTTACTGTTATGGTCATCCCTCCCTGGTATTTATCTAAGTGCTATTAATCACAAAACATCTGTGTCCTCTTATCGTGTCTCTGGTACAGTGGTGCCTTGGGTTGAGAATTTAATTTGTTCTGTGACAAAGCTCTTAACCCAAAATGCTCAAAAGTCAAATCAATTTTTCACATTGAAATCAATGGAAATGCCATTAATCCATTCCGGATCGCGAAGCTCTTCCATTGAATTCAATGAATGGCAGAGCGCTGCCTGTGATTGGCTGAGCGCTGCGACCAATTACAGGCAGCCCTTTCAGCAGGCGGGGATTTTAAATCCCCGTCTGCTGAAAAGCTTCAAAGCAGTGCAGGGAGAAGACACGGCTACACGCGGCTGAGCCCCGGCAGTGGTGGAGAGGTGAGTATACATTTTTTTATTTTTTTACTACAGCTAGGGATGATTTTCAGGGAAGGACTTATATTTATAGCTCTTCCCCGAAAATCACTGCAAGGGTGCCGGCATCCTATTGCTTTCAATGGGGCCACTGTGACAGCTGTGGCAGGAGATTCTTTACTCCCTGCAGGGAGTCCCCTTGTCACTGAACACTGTGACAGTGCTGTCACAGTGTTCAGTGAGGAGGGGACTCCCTGCGTGGAATGTGAAGCAGGCTCATAACCCAAGCTTTTGCTCTTAAAGCAGAGCAAAAATTTGGGAGAGAGCCTGCTCGCCAGTCAAATAGCCTGCAAGCTGAGGCACTCGCAACCCACTCACTGTATTTATCTAGTGCAAATTCAGTTCACTATGTCTGTGCCCTCCCACGTGATCATGTGTATATATTTTAACATGAATACGTCTTTAGATTTGTTTCATTATGCCTGAGGAAGAACCCTGAGTAGGTTCGAAAGCTCGTTATAACATCATATATTTTTGTTAACCATTAAAAGGTATCATATCTACAAGATTACTTGGTTTCTCTTGCTGGGAACAATCAAATATAGTTAAAATGAACATACATCACTGCATCTTAGGCTGGACTCACACAGCTGTAAGTGTAAAATGTTGTGTGGGTCGCAGAGCGTTTTACCGCTGTGGAGTCGCAGGGCCTGATGTACTGCGGTGTATGGCAGTGAAATTGTATGCACATGACAGCATATCTCACGCGCGCTGTCATGCACAGTCCACCTTTTTCCTTTTTTCATATTTCCCACACCTTTACTTCGCGTATACAAGCTGCCCATATGCAATTAAATGATGTATGGGCGTGCGTATATACACGCACATGTAGAACAATGGCGTCTATTTTGCTATTTTGTGTATATACGTGGCAAAATGGAACATGCTGCGTCCTTTTTTGCATTCACGTATTATGCAATTCCAAAATGCTTCTGTAAGCAGAACTGTGTAGGGCAGTATAACTGATTGCCTACTAGTTGCTATGTGTCAAATGGGTGCACAGCACACGAGTAATACACGGTAATCATATGTCCGTGTGAGCCCGGCCTTATACTTTTTTCAAACACTACCGATTGCAAAGTCCTTTTTCAGGTCTAACCATTCCATGATAAATAAGTCTACCTGGAAGGGTGAGCCAGCACATATTGCTTGTCACATAGTATTCCCCCCAAGAAATGGGAATAATAGGCTTACCAAACATAATTGCTTATTATCAAGCCTTCCATCTTCTAAGGATTGTTGAATGGTGCAGATACACTGAAAATAAATAATGTATAATGTTTGAACAATCATTTGTTTCCATCTTTTAAAAACACTACCGTGGTTGTGTGCAATACAACCTCAAAGTCAAAATACATTAGACTATGGACCCAACATTGAAGGTAAAGCATGCATCCAAGGAGCAGGCCCACAGCTGAGGAGATAATGGGTAGAGAAGGCCTTGTCCCTGGGACTCTACCATCTCCTCCCCTGGGGGTAGAATGGGACCTATTCGAGTTTCACAGGGTAACCCAAGATGCGGTTTACGTTAAGTCCATTTTGTCACTTGTGACGCCACCGTTCCGTCTTCTGCGGTAAATCTGGATGATTAAATAAAGTAGTCCACACACAGGGAAAATCTTTCAGAGCAAAACCGGGAATGGTCTGTTGAGCTCATTTACTTGTAAAGAAAATTATTTACTGTTCATAAACTACACACGCCATCATATCACCGATTTACACAGAATAGTGGTGCGACAGGGAGGATTCACAGGATGTCAGACGCGTCCACAGTCTTCATTATCTATGGGGTTCTGCTCCCGGCTACTCTCTCTCTCCAGTTCTCTACCGGTCAACACTCACATTTAGCGGTAGCACTCAGTGTTGCATGGCGGCTCCTCTCACTTTCTCTCACAGTCCTCCATATTAAAAGCGGGGAGGCCTGGGTGAATAGGGCCCAGGGCACACATCAGGCCATTGCTCAGCCTCTTCCATCCTGGGGGCTCCTTGTAGGGCAAGGCACAGTTTCTCCTACTCACTGAAATTCTCTCAACTCCCATGACTCTAAGTTAGACAGACTCTCTTGCAGAAGACCAACCGACTCACTCGCAGGCTTGCATAGACTACCCTCTAACTCTGCACCTTGCACTCACATATATCAAGCATGATCACATGACATACAACAAGATACATTTTTCAGACATAACCCAGACATTAACCCATTCAGTGTTGCAGAGGTGCAATACACATCAAATTCACGCAACATAGAAGACACTGACAATACATAAGCACAGGACAAAGACATTCATACTTATGAAGGGGCCCCATTAACTCTGGGCCACTACATTAGAATTTAGGAATTCTGCAGATGAGTGATTTTGTATTTGTTACTGTACATGCAAAATTGTTTGCGCAAAACGCAGAGCGTAGAACCCTTAGAATTCAATGGGTTCCCTCTCATCCTACGTTTTTGGGCTCAATTTTTGCAATCGCAAAAAAATACATGACATGCTCTATTTTTGTGTGCACCCAAGGCACCATAGGAGTCTATGGGGGTGTGCAAAAGCACGCCCCATCCACACGAAATTGCACACTGAATAATAGGGCTACATAATAGTGATGTGAAGGGAGCGCTATCACGCACGTATCCATGTGTTTTACTGTACTTTTCTACACTGCTGGGCCTGTTCACATCAGTGCGGGCTACACCCACATCGAGGTTGAACAGACTGTGCAGTCTAATTAGTCCCCGGTGTTATCAATTAACACTGTGAAATCGTGCAGTTCAGTGCGTGATATTGTGCGGAGAGGATGCGCAACTGCGCACCCACATAGACTTCTTTGGTGTCTTGGGTGCACGAATGCGCAGAAAATGGAGTATGCCACTTATATTTTTCATGTTTGCGGCAATTGAATGCATAAACGAAGAATGTGAGGAAACCATTTAAATCTATTTTCTGCGCTTTGCAGAAAAATTCCGACTGAGAATTTTTATCGAACAAAGACTCAGTTTGAAAGAATGTGCTCGACATCAGGTATTATTCGACATGCTCTCTCTGAAATACATAGATTACTAGGCTCACCAGCAAATAGTTTTTTTTCTAAATGGGAAAGGAATTTAGGACTGGTAGATCCTGAAGAGCCGAATGTTAGGGTATATATAGTGACTAGAGATGAGCGAGCACCAAAATGCTTGGGTGCTCGTTACTCGAGACGAACTTTTCGCGATGCTCGAGGGTTCGTTTCGAATAACGAACCCCATTGAAGTCAATGGGCGACCCAAGCATTTTTGTATATCGCCGATGCTCGCTAAGGTTTTCGTTTGTGAAAATCTGGGCAATTCAAGAAAGTGATGGGAACGACACAGCAACGGATAGGGCAGGCGAGGGGCTACATGTTGGGCTGCATCTCAAGTTCACAGGTCCCACTATTAAGCCACAATAGCGGCAAGAGTGCCCCCCCCCCTCCCAACAACTTTTGCTTCTGAAAAGCCCTCATTAG
This sequence comes from Eleutherodactylus coqui, assembly GCF_035609145.1. Classification (NCBI taxonomy): domain Eukaryota; kingdom Metazoa; phylum Chordata; class Amphibia; order Anura; family Eleutherodactylidae; genus Eleutherodactylus; species Eleutherodactylus coqui. The sequence continues at coordinate 73,569,779 of NC_089847.1, forward strand.
CAATGGATACCTTAGCTAAGCACCACACTACCTCCAACAAAGCACAATCACTGCCTGCATGACACTCCGCTGCCACTTCTCCTGGGTAACATGCTGCCCAACCCCTCCCCCCCACGACCCAGTGTCCACAGCTCACACCAAACTGTCCCTGCCCAGCCTTCAGCTGCCCTCATGCCACGCCACCCTCATGTCTATTTATAAGTGCGTCTGCCAGAGGAACCGCAGGCACACACTGCAGAGGGTTGGCACGGCTAGGCAGCGACCCTCTTTAAAAGGGGCGGGGCGATAGTCCACAATGCTGTACAGAAGCAATGAGAAATCCAATCCTGTGCCACCTCCATCTGGAGCTGCACACGTGGGCATAGCAATGGGGAACCTATGTGCCACACACTATTCATTCTGTCAAGGTGTCTGAATGCCCCAGTCAGACCGCGGTTTTTTATAAATAGTCACAGGCAGGTACAACTCCGCAATGGGAATTCCGTGTGCACCCACGGCATGGGTGGCTCCCTGGAACCCACCGGCTGTACATAAATGTATCTCATTGCAGTGCCCTGGACAGCAGAGCTAACGTCAGATTAAATGCAGGTGGGCTTCAGCCCACACTGCATGCCCCAACCGGAGCAGGGTTTTTAATTCATAGACACAGGCAGGTACAACTCCCTATTGTGAAGTCCCTGTGGACCGACAGCATGGGTGGGTGCCAGGAAGCCACCGGCGGTACATAAATATATCCCATTGCATTGCCCATCACAGCTGAGGTAATGTCATGTTTAATGCAGGTGGGCTTCGGCCCACACTGCATGCTGCAGTCAGACTGGGGTTCTTTAGAAGTGGACACATGTAGTTACAACTCCCTGTGGATCCACAGCATGGGTGGCTCCCTGGAACCCACCGGCGGTACATAAATATATCCCATTGCATTGTCCATCACAGCTGAGGTAATAAATTCATGTTTAATGCAGGTGGGCTTCGGGCCACACTGCATGCCCCAGTCAGACTGGGGTTCTTTAGAAGTGGACACATGCAGTTACAACTCCCTGTGGACCCACAGCATGGGTGGGTGCCAGGAAGCCACTGGCGGTACATAAATACATCCCATTGCAGTGCCCAACACAGCTGATGTAACGTCAGCTGTAATGCAGGTGGGCTAAAAATTAATTTGATTACACTGTAGGCGAGGGCCCCCAAAAATTGGTGTACCAACAGTACTAATGTACCAGAGAAAAATTGCCCATGCCCAGCCAAGAGGACAGGTGAAACCCATTAATCGCTTTGGTTAATGTGGCTTAATTGGTAACTAGGCCAGGAGGCAGCCCAGTTAAAATAAAAATTGGTTGAGGTGAAAGTTTCAACGCTTTAGGGCGCCCACCCACTGGCGATTTTTTTCCCTGCGAAATTCGCAGCATTTTTTTCTCTGCAGGGGTCTATGGGACTTGTAATGTTAAAATCGCGATCGCGCAAAATCGCGATTTTGCGGTAAATTGCGATTTTGCGCGATCGCGATTTTAACATTACAAGTCCCATAGACCCCTGCAGAGAAAAAAATGCTGCGAATTTCGCAGGGAAAAAAATCGCCAGTGGGTGGGCGCCCTTAATGAGCATTGAAACGTATAAAAATTGATTAGAAAAATTATATGACTGAGCCTTGTGGGCCTAAGAAAAATTGCCCGTTCGGCGTGATTATGTGAGGTTTCAGGAGGAGGAGCAGGAGGAGGAGGAGGAATATTATACACAGATTGATGAAGCAAAAAGGTCCCCGTTTTTGATGGGGATAGAGAACGATGCTTCCATCCGCGGGTGCAGCCTACGTATTGCTTAGGTATCGCTGCTGTCCGCTGGTGGAGAAGAGAAGTCTGGGGAAATCCAGGCTTTGTTCATCTTGATGAGTGTTAGCCTGTCAGCACTGTCGGTTGACAGGCGGGTACGCTTATCTGTGATGATTCCCCCAGCCGCACTAAACACCCTCTCTGACAAGACGCTAGCCGCAGGACAAGCAAGCACCTCCAGGGCATACAGCGCGAGTTCAGGCCACGTGTCCAGCTTCGACACCCAGTTGTTGTAGGGGGCAGAGGCGTCACGGAGGACGGTCGTGCGATCGGCTACGTACTCCCTCACCATCCTTTTACAGTGCTCCCGCCGACTCAGCCGTGACTGGGGAGCGGTGACACAGTCTTGCTGGGGAGCCATAAAGCTGTCAAGGGCCTTAAAGAGTGTTGCCCTGCCTGTGCTGTACATGCTGCCTAATCTCCGCGCCTCCCCTGCTACCAGGCCCTCGGAACTGCGCCTTCGACCACTAGCGCTGTCGTATGGGAATTTTACCATCAGTTTGTCCGCCAGGGTCCTGTGGTATAGCAACACTCTCGAACCCCTTTCCTCTTCGGGTATGAGAGTGGAAAGGTTCTCCTTATACCGTTGGTCAAGCAGTGTGTACACCCAGTAATCCGTAGTGGCCAGAATGCGTGTAACGCGAGGGTCACGAGAAAGGCATCCTAACATGAAGTCAGCCATGTGTGCCAGGGTACCTGTACGCAACACATGGCTGTCCTCACTAGGAAGATCACTTTCAGGATCCTCCTCCTCCTCAGGCCATACACGCTGAAAGGATGACAGGCCAGCAGCATGCGTACCCTCAGCAGTGGGCCAAGCTGTCTCTTCCCCCTCCTCCTCATCTTCCTTCTCCTCCTCCTCCTCACCGCGCTGAGATATAGACAGGAGGGTTCTCTGACTATCCAGCGACATACTGTCTTCCCCCGGCTCTGTTTCCGAGTGCAAAGCGTCTGCCTTTATGCTTTGCAGGGAACTTCTTAAGAGGCATAGCAGAGGAATGGTAACGCTAATGATTGCAGCATCGCCACTCACCACCTGGGTAGACTCCTCAAACTTTCCAAGGACCTGGCAGATGTCTGCCAACCAGGCCCACTCTTCTGAAAACAATTGAGGAGGCTGACTCCCACTGCGCCGCCCATGTTGGAGTTGGTATTCCACTATAGCTCTACGCTGCTCATAGAGCCTGGCCAACATGTGGAGCGTAGAGTTCCACTGTGTGGGCACGTCGCACAGCAGTCGGTGCACTGGCAGATTAAACCGATGTTGCAGGGTGCGCAGGGTGGCAGCGTCCGTGTGGGACTTGCGTAAATGTGCGCAGAGCCGGCGCACCTTTCCGAGCAGGTCTAACAAGCGTGGGTAGCTTTTCAGAAAGCGCTGAACCACCAAATTAAAGATGCCAGGCATGGCACGTGCGTGAGGCTGCCGAGCTGCAGAGCCGCCACCAGGTTACGGCCGTTGTCACACACGACCATGCCCGGTTGGAGGCTCAGTGGCGCAAGCCAGCGGTCGGTCTGCTCTGTCAGACCCTGCAGCAGTTCGTGGGCCGTGTGCCTCTTATCTCCTAAGCTGAGTAGTTTCAGCACGGCCTGCTGATGCTTGCCCACCGCTGTGCTGCCACGCCGCGCGACACCGACTGCTGGCGACGTGCTGCTGCTGCTGACACATCTTGATTGCGAGACAGAGGTTGCGTTGGAGGAGGAGGAGGAGGAGCAGGGTGGTTTAGTGGAGGAAGCATACACCGCCGCAGATACCACCACCGAGCTGGGGCCCGCAATTCTGGGGGTGGGTAGGACGTGAGCGGTCCCAGGCTCTGACTCTGTCCCAGCCTCCACTAAATTCACCCAATGTGCCATCAGGGAGATATAGTGGCCCTGCCCGCCTGTGCTTGTCCTTGTGTCCGTTGTTAAGTGAACCTTGGCAGTAACCGCGTTGGTGAGGGCGCGTACAATGTTGCGGGAGACGTGGTCGTGCAGGGCTGGGACGGCACATCGGGAAAAATAGTGGCGACTGGGAACTGAGTAGCGCGGGTCCGCCGCCGCCATCATGCTTTTGAAGGACTCCGTTTCCACAACCCTATACGGCAGCATCTCCAGGCTGATAAATTTGGCTACGTGCACGTTTAACGCTTGAGCGTGCGGGTGCGTGGCGGTGTACTTGCGCTTGCGCTCAAACACTTGCGCTAGTGACGGCTGGACGCTGTGCTGACAGACATTGGTGGATGGGGCCGAGGACAGCGGAGGTGAGAGTGTGGGTGCAGGCCAGGAGACGGTAGTGCCTGTGTCCTCAGAGCGGGGTTGGATCTCAGTGGTAGGTTGGGGCACAGGGGGAGAGGCAGCGGTGCAAACCGGAGGCGGTGAACGGCCTTCGTCCCACCTTGTGGGGTGCTTGGCCATCATATGTCTGCGCATGCTGGTGGTGGTGAGGCTGGTGGTGGTGGCTCCCCGGCTGATCTTGGCGCGACAAAGGTTGCACACCACTGTTCGTCGGTCGTCTGCACTCTCAGTGAAAAACTGCCAGACCTTTGAGCACCTCGGCCTCTGCAGGGTGGCATGGCGCAAGGGGGCGCTTTGGGAAACAGTTGGTGGATTATTCGGTCTGGCCCTGCCTCTACCCCTGGACACCGCACTGCCTCTTGCAACCTGCCCTGCTGCTGCCCTTGCCTCCCCCTCTGAAGACCTGTCCTCAGTAGGTGTAGCAAACCAGGTGGGGTCAGTCACCTCATTGTCCTGCTGCTCTTCCTCTGAATCCTCTGTGCACTCCTCCCTCGGACTTACTGCCCTTACTACTACCTCACCGATAGACAACTGTGTCTCATCGTCATCGGCCTCCTCACCCACTGAAAAGTCTTGAGACAGTTGCCGGAAGTCCCCAGCCTCATCCCCCGGACCCCGGGAACTTTCCAATGGTTGGGCATCAGTCACGATAAACTCCTCTGGTGGAAGAGGAACCACTGCTGCCCAATCTGAGCAGGGGCCCGAGAACAGTTCCTGGGAGTCTACCCGCTACTCAGAATGTCTCATTGTAATGGAGTGAGAAGGCTGGGAGGAAGGAGGAGCAGCAGCCTGAGGATTCTGAGTTGCAGCAGTGGACGGCGCAGAACTGTGGGTGGACGATAGATTACTGGAAGCACTTTCTGCCATCCACGACAGGACCTGCTCACACTGCTCATTTTCTAATAAAGGTCTACCGCGTGGACCCATTAAATGTGCGATGAATGTGGGGACGCCAGAAACGTGCCTCTCTCCTAATCCCGCAGCAGTCGGCTGCGATACACCTGGATCAGGAGCTCGGCCTGTGCCCACACCCGGACAAGGGCCTCCGCGTCCTTGGCCGCGCCCACGTCCTCTAGGCCTACCCCTACCCCTCAGCATGCTGTATTACCAGTAATGCAGGAACAGAACGCTGTAATTAAATGTGCCGCTTATTGGCCTGTGGTTGTAGCCTGACTTCGCTTACGGAACGCCAGGAAATAATTTGGCACAAGCCTGCTGTAACACTTAGCTGGCTGCGTATGATTTTGTAGAACTACTACACCCAGCACACACAGACCCAGAACACTGAGCACAGTCACAGGCAGGCCAAATAGATTTTTTGCCCAATATTTTTTAGAAAAGGCCCACTGCCTATATTCAATCAATAATATTAATATGTCTTCTGTCCCTGCCTACGCACTTCTGTTCCTGGAGTATTACTGTAGGGTGCAATGCTCTGCACGGCCGATATACAAAAAAAAAAAAAGTGCAACACTGCAAAAAGCAGCCTCCACAGTACTGCACACGGTTAGATGTGGCCCTAAGAAGGATCGTTGGGGTTCTTGAAGCCTTAAATACTCCTAACGCTCTCCCTATAGCAGCTCCAACACGATAGCACTTTCCCTCAGCTATGTCAGAACGCATCTGTGGCGAGCCGCGGGAGGGGCCGATTTTTATACTCGGGTGACACCTGATCTCGCCAGCCACTCACTGCAGGGGGGTGGTATAGGGCTTGAACGTCGCAGGGGGAAGTTGTAATGCCTTCCCTGTCTTTCAATTGGCCAGAAAAGCGCGCTAATTTCTCAGAGATGAAAGTGAAAGTAACCCGAACATCGCGTGGTACTCGTTACGAGTAACGAGCATCTCGAACACGCTAATACTCGAACGAGTATCAAGCTCGGACGAGTACGTTCGCTCATCTCTAATAGTGACTCTACATACAAACACTCTGTGATCCGTCATTTAGTTTATGCTTCCAGGGCTTGTATACCAGCCCTTTGGAAACAAACTAATCTATTTGATGTACACCAGTGGCCTAAAAAGGCTCAGAAGATGATAATGATGGAGAATCTCACTTCTTCTATTAAAGGTAACTACGAGAAATATCTTAAGACATGGTATTATTGGATATGTTTTCTGAATATAAATCTCTTTTGTTATAATAATATCTGTAAAGAGTCCAACAATGGTTTCAGTTGTTAAATAAATTTACAAAAAAAATGTATTTTTTTCCACTTTCCTTTCCTATTTGCACCCCAGCTTGCTTGCTTTCTTTCTATCTATCTTTCTTTCTTTCTTGTGCTGGTGAAGGAAAAATCACAGCATTTTTTTGCGTCCATTGAAGTCATTGTTACAAGGCTTGCATAAAGAGTCTAACTTTGGCTTGAAGAAATGCTGCCTTACAATAGGTGGCACTGTGGAGGTTTTATTCCATCTCCTTTATTTGCATATTACCCAGAGGAGCATGAGTGGCCTTTTGAGTCTCCCCACCATCTGGGAGGTGCTCTCCCTAAGGAGAAAAGACAGAGTTTCTGACCCCCATCCCAGGCCTCTCACTATCAATGCCAGACTCCTACTGTACATTGTTGAAGGGCAAATACCATGAAACAGTTGTCTGTGCATGAAGTCTGGCTTTGTTACAAGGCTTGTATAAAGAGTCTAACTTTGGCTTGAAGGAATGCTGCCTTCCAATAGGTGGCACTAGGGAGGTATTATTCTATCTCCCTTAAATGCTGCAGAATTGACAGTACAAGCCATGTGGAGGAAATTTCAAACATTTTCTTCGCATGGAATGGAAAATTTCCAAATTTATGAAAAATGTTGCTGATTCTAAATCCTCAGCATGCTTATTTACACTGCAAATTTATGCTATGGATTTATGCTGAGGAATTCAATCCTTGAAATACAAGAGTTAATTCCTGCACCATTTTCACAATTAAAAATGAAGCCAAATCTGCATCATTTAAGGGCACAAACAGACGACCATATATGCAACTATGCTCGCCACTGCGGAGTGTCATTGTGCATGAACAGGTTTTTTTTTCTTCCCGGGCTTTTTAAACTCCATGCCAGTGCGCAGGAGTTTGATAAAAGCAGAAGAAAGATAGGTCCTGCCATATCGTTCCGCAATGTAGTTAATACGGTAACATAACGTGACAAAATCACACCCATGTGAAGAAGACCTAAATGCATATTTGGCCATTGTGGACTTAGGTTGGCTTAAAACCGAAATCTTGCACGAATATGAACCCCATTGTTTTGAATGGGGTCTTTTGCATGAGCTATTTTTTTCTTGTATCTTATCACAGCGTGATGCGATGCGGCAAATAAATCGCGAACATCCTATCTTTGGGCCTGCCCTCACACCACCCATTGTTTTCAAAGGGGCCGGCTGCAACATTGTTCCACGTGCTAGGTGCATGTGATGCAATGTAATGCATGGTCTCCCATTGAAAACAGTGATGTCATGTCTGTCTCCTGAGATCTGTTGTACTACAGGTGCTCTGGAGTTCTTCTGCTAAGGTGTGGGGGATTGTGCTGGCTGGGCGTATGTCTCCAGACAGCCAATCATTCTAAGACAGTACACATAAAATCTGTCTTCCCAGGTCTTTCTGTCAGTACACATAAAATCTGTCTTTCTCTGTTCTCATTTCTCTCTCTGTGTTGTGTGAGCAGGTTCTATATGGGGTGGCTGCACAAACATAGCATAATATCCCCCAGTTTTAAAAGGGGGGCATTATGTTACGTTTGTATGGTTACCACAGTTAGGGAACACCAGGTGAAACAACCACCGATTAACACCTCTCACTATCTTCTACAAAGGAAGATGATCAAGGACCTACCTGAGCGTGGACATCGCCCCAATAGGGAGCGGCCCAGTGGTCTTCGGGTCTGGGCCTTTGCTGCCCCTTGGAGCCCTCGCACCCAGGCTTGGACGCATACAAACGGAACTGTGCTTAGGTCTGTATGCAGCCGTACCCTTAGAAGCATTTTAAGCATGGGTGCTTTATTTTTATGCATACACATTTTTCTGCTCTTTTTTCTATAGAGCAGTCTATGAAAAAATATACACAAAAAGCAGAACATGCTACAATTGAAAAAATTAAATGCCAAGCAAGTAAGAGAAAAACACAACCAAAAAACCTATGTGTGCTAGTGAATTTAATGTCTTCTATTTCATCAACATCTGGCCTGTCCATTTTTGTTGCAAAGAATGTAGCAAAAAAGACAAAAAAGACCTTTTCCTGCTAAACATTGTGTGAAATCATCCTGAAAGCATAATTGAAAAAAAAGTTAACCAGTCCAAGACCGGGCTATTTTCTCCTGATAGACACGGTTTCTTTTTTCCTGTTTAGCACCTTTTTCTGTGATGCATAGGGATACATTTTTGTAGTACACTGTTTCCCTGAAAATAAGACCTACCATGAAAATAAGTCCTAGCATGATTTTTAAATAGTGTCCAGGCACATATACATGTAAAAAATAAATATTTTAGAGTAAAAATTAATATAAGACCTTGTCTTATTTTCGGGGGAACACGGTAGTACTTTTTTAATGATATTGGGGAAAATGTAAAAAAAGCAATTTATTTCTTCACTGAAAATCTTTCTTCCTTCCTTCCTTCCTTCCTTCCTTTCCTCCCTGTAACTGAGTCTGAGAATATTAGCCTCTTGAGAAACATTCTGAAGCCGATTTGGTAGTACCAAGAAGCAGCAGGTCCTGCAGCTATCTAGCATGCTAGGACTGGAGCGTCATTGCTGCTTACTAAAGCGTGTACAGGGTGGTCATTGAGTGCTGTGCACACAGTGATCGAGAATAAACTGTTTCTGCCTTTGAGGAGTCTGGCTTCTCTGACAGTTAGCTCTGCTCTCCTGTAGATGTACAATCTCTGTGTAGCAGCAGAAGTTGGGGAAAGGTCCGTGGATATATAGATCTCATCAGGGGACATCGTTGATTTTAAATTACCCCGTCAATCTGTGGCTTATGCACATGCATCCACCAATTTGGTTGTGGGTGCGTACGCAGAAGCCGTGGTGAGGTCTACGGGGCCTTAGGTACGTAATTTCATCTCCCCTCACGGATCATATTATATATATGAAACCTACTTCTTTTTTTTGTACTTCTTTTAAACTATTTTTTTACTTTACATGATCGCTGTTATCATTTAGATAGCAGCGATCATGTGACCGGGAACCGCATACAGCAGCTCCTCGTGATATCTCTCTGCTCCCGGCTACATATGTTAGCCAGGAGCTAGAGAGATTTTAAATTTCCTGGGTCGTGCGCCCTTCTGAGCATGTACCTGACATATGACGTCTAGTGCGCATGCACAGAAAGTGCCGTCGGGGCCGGAAGGCGAGAATGCCTTTCATGTAATCTCCAGGATTTGCTGAATGCCGGCGATCATGTGACCGGGGGAGGGGTGGTCCCGCGGCCCAGGATGACAGCTCCAGGTTGACGGCTACCTCCGGGAGACGGCAGCATGGAGCTGTCATATCCACGGCTTGCAGGGTTTTAATCCCTGCAGGAAGCATGTTTTTACGTCCCTGGGGATTAAAGCCCAGCTAGCCAGGACGTGAAAACACTACGGGGGGGGGGGGGGGGGAAGTGTCACTAAGGGGTTAATGTATGTTTTTTGGGAAATGCTGCAGAGCCTCAGAATAACACTCAGCAGTTTTTGGAAAACACACTTGCAGTTTTTGATACAGTTTTTTGAGCCAAAGCCAGAAGTGGTTCCACAGGAAGGAGAAGTAGAAGTCTATCCTTTATTGCCCTTGTTCCTTTTTAATCCACTTCTGTCTTTGGCTCAAAAAACTGCTTAAAAACCTACAAGTGTGTTTTCCAAAAGCTGTTGCATGTGAAGCCGTCCTAAGATGACTGCAATGGCTGTGCCTGTCCTGAGGACATTCTGCAGTGCTGCGGGCAGCATTAATCCAGTTACAGGCTCTCTTTAAAGTAAAAAATAAAAGCAATATAAATAAAATAAACATTTTTCACAGTTTGCTTCCAATGTATTCAATTTGAATAGTTTGTCACATGAAAATAAGTTAACCCCATCCACAGGACAGGGGATAACTATTTGATCGATGGGTACAAGAGAATAGGGGTCCCGAAGGTTTCCAGATGAATGGAGAGGTGGTCATTCATGCGTACTACTGCTCCATTAATTTCAATAGTACTGCTGGAGACAGGCGAATACAAGTGTTCAGCTATCTCTGACAGTCCTATTGTGCCTACCATCTTGTACTACTGTAAAAAGTGTACTGTAACTTCTTTTTTCACAGTAAAACTTAATGAGTTACTGGAATGTACTTACCCTACACATCACTGTCTTTTCGTCTGGACCTTTTGTTGGAAACCTGCCAAGTGTGGAAATATGTTCAAAGGTCCTTCCTTCATAGTTTAGATTCCTTTTAAATATACTTTAGTTTTTTGCTAAAAAAAACTGCATAAAAAATTGCTACAAGGCCTGCAGTGTAGAAAAACCACTGTGTGTGAAACCACCCATAAGCCAGATTTGCGCAAGGGTAATACTGGAGCACAACGGTAATACTGGAGCATTTCTGTAACGGGGCCAATCATGGGTCTAATGCTCAGAGTTGACAGCATCATGGAGATCTGTGCTCGTGTAACTGGCCTTTGGGTGCATTTACATTTTACAGTCATATTGGGCTTTTTTTCCAACAATTTCACAAAATGCAAACGAAATTCTGCCGTCCAAAAGGAGCCTTAGCATTCACTGCATTATCACAGCTTGAGTTAAATTAAATGGAAGTATGTTTGCATGCAGAGCGAATCCTAATGCAGGGTGTTTGCTAACCAGGTTAGGAACCATTTCTATTCAGCTTAAGGCCGCCTGCACATGAACGGGTCTGATTCCGACTGCGGGATACCGCAGCAAAATCCAACCTTGTGCCCAAACAGTGACCCCCGCGTACCTGTCAGTGCCGATGTCCTTTTGTATTGCGCATGTTCCAGACGTTGAGCCATCAGACATGCGCAGTACAGATTCTCCTGCAATGCTTCTGCAATGCTCATTGCGGAAGGGCCGTGCGATGGACGACTTCTATTGTCTTCAATGGAAGCTGTCCATGCGTAGCTCGTAGAGATGAGCGAACGTACTCATCCGAGCTTGATACTCGTTCGAGTATTAGCGTGTTCGAGATGCTCGTTACTCGAGACGAGTACCACGCGATGTTCGAGTTACTTTCACTTTCATCTCTGAGACGTTAGCGCGCTTTTCTGGCCAATAGAAAGACAGGGAAGGCATTACAACTTCCCCCTGCGACGTTTAAGCCCTATACCACCCCCCTGCAGTGAGTGGCTGGCGAGATCAGGTGTCACCCGAGTATATAAATCGGCCCCTCCCGCGGCTCGCCACAGATGCATTCTGACATAGTTCAGGGAAAGTGCTGCTGGTGCTGGAGCTGCTATAGGGAGAGCGTTAGGAGTTATTTTAGGCTTCAAGAACCCCAACGGTCCTTCTTAGGGCCACATCTAACCGTGTGCAGTAGTGTGGAGGCTGCTTTTTGCAGTGTTGCACTTTTTTTTTTGTATATCGGCCGTGCAGAGCATTGCGTCCTGCAGTAATTTTACATTGTCGAGGGCCAGTAGTGGTGAGGCAGGGACAGAAGACATATTTAGTGTATATAGGCAGTGGGCCTTTCCAAAAACATTTGGGAAAAAAAATCTATTTGGGCTGCCTGTGACCGTCCTCAGTGTACAGGGTCTCTGCTGGGGGTAGTTGTCCTAATTCATACGCAGCCAGCTAAGTGTTACAGCAGGCTTGCGCAAAATTATTTCCTGCCTCTGTGTTGCCTGTTACATCACCGCTGTTTTCCTGTCCACAGTGAAACAGTCTGCAGTAATTTTACATTGTCCAGGGCCAGTAGTGGTGAGGCAGGGACAGAAAGACATATTTAGTGTATATAGGCAGTGGGCCTTTCCAAAAACATTTGGAAAAAAAAATCTATTTGGGCTGCCTGTGACCGTCCTCAGTGTACAGGGTCTCTGCTGGGGGTAGTTGTCCTAATTCATACGCAGCTGGGGAGCCACCACCACCAGCATGTGCAGGCATATGATGGCCAAGCACCCCACAAGGTGGGACGAAGGCCGTTCACCGCCTCCGGTTTGCATCACTGCTCTCCCCCTGTGCCCCAACCTGCCATTGAGATCCAACCCCCCTCTGAGGACACAGGCATGAGTGCCTACCGGCCTGCACCCACACCCTCACCTCCGCTGTCCTCGGCCCCATCCAGCAATGTCTCTCAGCGCAGTGTCCAGACATCCCTAGCGCAACTGTTTGAGCGCAAGCGCAAGTACGCCGCCACGCACCCGCACGCTCAAGCGTTAAACGTGCACATTGCCAAATTGATCAGCCTGGAGATGCTGCCGTATAGACTTGTGGAAACGGAGGCTTTCAAAAGCATGATGGCGGCGGCCCCGCACTACTCGGTTCCCAGTCGCCAATACTTTTCCCGATGTGCCGTCCCAGCCCTGCACGACCACGTCTCCCGCAACATTGTACGCGCCCTCACCAACGCGGTTACTGCCAAGGTCCACTTAACAATGGACACGTGGACAAGCACAGGCGTGCAGGGCCACTATATCTCCCTGACGGCACATTGGGTGAATTTAGTGGAGGCTGGGACCGAGTCAGAGCCTGGGACCGCTCACGTCCTACCCACCCCCAGAATTGCGGGCCCCAGCTCGATGCTGGTATCTGCGGCGGTGTATGCTTCCTCCACTAAACCACCCTCCTCCTCCTCCTCCTCCTCCTCCTCCAATGCAACCTCTGTCTCGCAATCAAGATGTGTCAGCAGCAGCAGCACGTCGCCAGTAGTCGGTGTCGCGCGGCGTGGCAGCACAGCGATGGGCAAGCGTCAGCAGGCCGTGCTGAAACTACTCAGCTTAGGAGAGAAGAGGCACACGGCCCACGAACTGCTGCAGGGTCTGACAGAGCAGACCGACCGCTGGCTTGCGCCGCTGAGCCTCCAACCGGGCATGATCGTGTGTGACAACGGCCGTAACCTGGTGGCGGCTCTGCAGCTCGGCAGCCTCACGCACGTGCCATGCCTGGCCCATGTCTTTAATTTGGTGGTTCAGCGCTTTCTGAAAAGCTACCCACACTTGTCATACCTGCTCGGAAAGGTGCGCTGGGTCAGCGCACATTTCCCCAAGTCCAAGACGGACGCTGCCACCCTGCGGACCCTGCAACATCGGTTTAATCTGCCAGTTCACCGACTGCTGTGCGACGTGCCCACATGGTGGAACTCTACGCTCCACATGTTGGCCAGACTCTTTGAGCAGCGTAGAGCTATAGTAGAATACCAACTCCAACATAGGCGGCGCAGTGGGAGTCAGCCTCCTCAATTCTTTACAGAAGAGTGGGCCTGGTTGGCAGCCATCTGCCCAGATGGTGAGCGGGGATGCTGCAATCATTAGCGTCACCATTACTCTGCTATGCCTCTTGAGAAGTTCCCTGCAAAGCATAAAGGCAGACGCTTTGCGCTTGGAAACGGAGGCGGGGGAAGACAGTATGTCGCTGGATAGTCAGAGCACCCTCATGTCTATATCTCAGCGCGTTGAGGAGGAGGGGGAGGAGCATGAGGAGGAGGGGGAAGAGACAGCTTGGCCCACTGCTGAGGGTACCCATGCTGCTTGCCTGTCATCCTTTCAGCGTGTATGGCCGGAGAAGGAGGAGGAGGAGGATCCTGAAAGTGATCTTCCTAGTGAGGACAGCCATGTGTTGCGTACAGGTACCCTGGCACACATGGCTGACTTCATGTTAGGATGCCTTTCTCGAGACCCTCGCATTACACGCATTCTGGCCACTACGGATTACTGGGTGTACACACTGCTCGACCCACGGTATAAGGAGAACCTTTCCACTCTCATACCCGAAGAGGAAAGGGGTTCGAGAGTGATGCTATACCACAGGACCCTGGTGGACAAACTGATGGTAACATTCCCATCCGACAGCACTAGTGGCAGAAGGTGCAGTTCCGAGGGCCAGGTAGAAGGGGAGGCGCAGAGATCAGGCAGCATGTACAGCGCAGGCAGGGGAACATTCTCCAAGGCCTTTGCCAGCTTTATGGCTCCCCAGCAAGACTGTGTCACCGCTCCCCAGTCAAGGCTGAGTTGGCGGGAGCACTGTAAAAGGATGGTGAGGGAGTACGTAGCCGATCGCACGACCGTCCTTGGTGACGCCTCTGCCCCCTACAACTACTGGGTGTCGAAGCTGGACACGTGGCCTGAACTCGCGCTGTATGCCCTGGAGGTGCTTGCTTATCCTGCGGCTAGCATCTTGTCAGAGAGGGTGTTTAGTGCGGCTGGGGGAATCATCACGGATAAGCGTACCCGCCTGTCAACCGACAGTGCCGACAGGCTTACACTCATCAAGATGAACAAAGCCTGGATTTCCCCAGACTTCTCTTCTCCACCAGCGGACAGCAGCGATACCTAAGCAATACGTAGGAAGCATCGTTCTCTATCACCATCAAAAACGGGGACCTTTTTGCGTCATCAATCTGTGTATTCTATCATCCTCCTCCTCCTGCTCCTCCTCCTGAAACCTCACGTAATCACGCCGAACGGGCAATTTTTCTTAGGCCCACAAGGCTCAGTCATATAATTTTTGTAAACAATTTTTATACGTTTCAATGCTCATTAAAGCGTTGAAACTTTCACCTGAACCAATTTTTATTTTAACTGGGCTGCCTCCAGGCCTAGTTACCAATTAAGCCACATTAACCAAAGCAATTAATGGGTTTCACCTGCCCTCTTGGTTGAGCATGGGCAATTTTTCTGACGTACATTAGTACTGTTGGTACACCAATTTTTTTGGGCCCTCGCCTACAGTGTAATCCAATTAATTTTTTGCCCACCTGCATTTAACATGACATTACCTCAGCTGTGCTGGGCACTGCAATGGGATATATTTATGTACCGCCGGTGGCTTCCTGGCACCCACCCATGCTGTCGGTCCACACGGAGTTGTAACTGCATGTGTCTACTTATAAAGAACCCCAGTCTGACTGGGGCATGCAGTGTGGGCCGAAGCCCACCTGCATTTAATCGGACGTTACCTCAGCTGTGATGGGCACTGCAATGGGATACATTTATGTACAGCCGGTGGGTTCCAGGGAGCCACCCATGCTGTGGGTGCACACGGAATTCCCATTGCGGAGTTGTACCTGCCTGTGACTATTTATAAAAAACTGCGGTCTGACTGGGGCATGCAGACACCTTGACAGAATGAATAGTGTGTGGCACATAGGTTCCCCATTGCTATGCCCACGTGTGCAGCTCCTGATGGCGGTGGCACAGGATTATATTTCTCATTGCTTCTGTACAGCATTGTGGGCTATCGCCCCGCCCCTTTTAAAGAGGGTCACTGCCTAGCCGTGCCAACCCTCTGCAGTGTGTGCCTGCGGTTCCTTCTCATGGCAGACGCACTTATAAATAGACATGAGGGTGGTGTGGCATGAGTGCAGCTGAAGGCTGGGCAGGGACAGTTTGGTGTGCGCTGTGGACACTGGGTCGTGCGGGGGGGGGGTTGGGCAGCATGTAACCCAGGAGAAGTGGCAGCGGAGTGTCATGCAGGCAGTGATTGTGCTTTGTTGGAGGTAGTGTGGTGCTTAGCTAAGGTATGCATTGCTAATGAGGGCTTTTCAGAAGTAAAAGTTGTTGGGAGGGGGGGGCCCACTCTTGCCGCTATTGTGGCTTAATAGTGGGACCTGGGAACCTGAGATGCAGCCCAACATGTAGCCCCTCGCCTGCCCTATCCGTTGCTGTGTCGTTCCCATCACTTTCTTGAATTGCCCAGATTTTCACAAATGAAAACCTTAGCGAGCATCGGCGATATACAAAAATGCTCGGGTCGCCCATTGACTTCAATGGGGTTCGTTAATCGAAACGAACCCTCGAGCATCGCGATAATTTCATCCCGAGTAACGAGCACTCGAGCATTTTGGTGCTCGTTCATCTCTAGTAGCTCGCACTAAAATAGTACATGCTGTGATTTTTCCCCCGCGAGCAGAAAATTACAATTGATTTCCGCTCATGGGCAGGAAAAAGCGCTTTTGCATAGCATGTAAATGACAGGTATTTGCTGCGGAAACAAGGGGCAGACAGCGGCGATGTATTCCGCAATGCAAATCCGGCCGTGTGCAGGCGGCCTAATAGTAGGGTCAGATGTGACATTCATAATATAGAGCTTTAGGAATGTAGTAGGGTCAGATGTGGGCTTTCCCAGATGTTACGGAATCCAAATGAACTCTGCAATTATGGAAATCTCAGGACATGGAGATTTCAGGCTGGAGGTTAGTACAGAGTGGCAATGAATGTACAATTGAGATGGAAGTACTGTACGTTGCAGTATAGAACAGATGTAGCAGACACAGTGGTGACAGGACAGTAATGTATAAAAAAATGTGACACAAGAAAAACAGCAACTGAAAATAGAATACAATCAAAATACGTTGTGGAAACTACAAGGTTCTGTATTACGAGATGTCTAGTTTTCTCTTATCAGTAATGCTGTTGATAGAACAAAAAGTAAAGTGTGTGTTCTTGCTGACAGTGCTTGAAACTGCTTAATTGTGAAATATTATAGAAGCAGGCGTCCTGGGCAGTTAAGTGACAGAAAAAATGTATATAAATTAAATGAAATTTAAATAACAAGATAAAGAATAGGGTAGTCTGGTTATCAGTGAGCAGCAGATCTCAATGTCAAAAAGTCACAGCAAAATGTAAATTTAGGGTTCATAAAAAGAAATTTCCATATGGGAAATGGCGTATTGTCCCCTTCCAGCTGATAGTGCTGGACAACATCTGTTCCCTGTGCCCTGACAAAAATGGATGCCCTGGAGTTAAGCATTTCATAACCACCAGCAGTACTCCTCGACAAACTTGACACGTCGTTTTCACCGACGTGGATAACCAGAGCTGTGGGGACAGGATGCTTTGTCCCAAAACACATACAGAGTGAGAGGAATTGAGCTAAGTAGCAGCACATGTGAAAATGATTTGGGTATACTAATAGATTGTAGACTGAACATGAGTCAACAATGTGATGCAGCAGCCAAAAAGGCAAACACAATTCTGGGATGTATTAAGAGAAGCATAGAGTCTAGATCATCTGAGGTAATTATTCCCCTTTACTCTTCCTTAGTCAGACCTCATCTGCAATACTGTGTCCAGTTCTGGGCACCCCACTTTAAAAAAGACATAGATAAACTGGAGCAAGTTCAGAGAAGAGTTACCAAGATAGTTAGCGGTCTGCAAATCATGTCCTATGAGGAATGGATAAATGATCTGGGAATGCTTAGCTTGCAAAAAAGAAGGCTGAGAGGAGACTTAATAGCTGTCTACAAATATCTGAAGGGTTGTCACACTGCATAGGTATCAGCCCTATTCTCATTTGCAGAAGGAAAGACCAGAAGGAATGGGATGAAACTGAAAGGGAGGAGACACAAATTAGATAAAGTAGAAAAAAACTTTCTGACAGCGAGGGTGATTAATGAGTCTAATAGGTTACCACGGGAGGTGGTGAGTTCTCCTTCAATGTAAGTGTTCAAATAAAGGCTGGACAAATATATGTATGGGATGATTTAGTAAATCCTGACCTGATGACCCTGGAGGTCCCTTCCAACTGGGTGATTTATCACCCAGCTGGGTAGCTGCCCACTGCTCTGCCCGGTATATGTAACTATGAGCAATCATCAACCAAACCAAGTGGTGAGTACTTGGGAAAAATTTGGTGAAAGATGGGTAGATCAACACATGAAGGTGAATATAACCTGCAAAACATTCTGTGTACCAATGTCTCAGATAAATCTTCACCTTATCAGATAAGTCAAGTTTGCTTGCGGCTTTGTTGCGACTCCAATCCTAAATGAGTGGGTGCTGACCCTCTACATCCAATCTCCTGCCCGTACATGTCACCTGCATCTCAAGAACATCAGAAGAATTCACCCTTTTTTTTACTGTGGACACGCTAAAGATGCTTACTGTTGGGGGGCGTGGCCAAGCAGCCGACCTGACCGGCCGCATGTAAGAGGGGCTCCTGCCTAAACTGACCAAATAACAATCCTGCAGTAATCCTGAGGACTCCCAACCCCGACAGAGCAGCACCGGAGGAGAGGGGGAAGAGACCGGACCCTGAGGTACTTACCCCTGGTGGGCGGAGGACAGCGAAACCGGAGCTAGCGGTGAGCCTGTGGAGCGGGGGGCGCCGCCGTTACGGAGCGTGTGTCACCAGCCGACCGGCGGGCTCTGGACCAGGAGCTGCACACAGCGGAAGGTGAGAAGCGGAGTGCCTGAACCGCCGGCGGGACTGCGGAGTGCTGCGACAACTACCCGACACCGCTGCCAGAAGACCCTGAGGGTGAGCGCGGGAAGCTGCGGCCGCCATCTTGCTGAGAGGATCCTTGTCTGGTGAGCGACTCCTCGAGCCTGCCGCCCCCCTCTGCCGATACAGAGAGGAGAAAAGTCGAGCGCTGGGTGAGGTGTCCGTGGCGCCGGCAGCCATAGCAACGCCGGCGGCGGACTCGTAGCGCCGCGGCTGACATGGCCGCCATCCGGAGCACGGGGCAGACGGGCCCAATAGTGGAAGGCCGCACAAGGAGGCCGCATAGCGGGAGGAAAAGGGCGGGGGCGACCGGCGGCGCCGCGGGGCACTGAGGCGCTTATAAAGTGTCCCCCGGCAGCAGGGATCCGGAAGGAGACCACGGGGAGCCGCAGCTACCGCCACCATCTTGTGGGGCAGGCCCTATCAATAATAACCCGGACCCGACGAGCCTCTACTGAGATAAAGAGGGGAGCGGGCGCCGGGCAAAACAGCCCAAACAGCACAGACAGCCCTACACTTACCAAGGCCGACAAACCCAGTACCAGGTGGATTGGGCAGGCGAGCCTGGCGGCGAGAGGCCAGGAGAAAAGACCACACAGAGATCCCCTACCTGAAGGTGACAAGCAACACCAGCAGCAATAACCAGTTAAGTGTGCCAGGGGAGAAGGGGGAGAAAAGGAGCAGCAGTTATTATACCTTATATAAACAAGCCCCTAGAGAGTGGGACCCCCCCTCCCCCACAATACCCAAAGAAAAGACCAAAGAAATAGCCCCAGAGTACCCCCAAACCAAGGACGTAAGACCTGCAAGAGACCAATATTGCTGATAACAGAGAATAAAGCAGACGCCACGTGCGTAAGCTCTGCACCGAGTATACGGGTGAATCCAGCACTATAAAATACAGGCAGCAACCGAATACGCCACTAAATACCTCTGACAAAGCAGCATGGGGCCTACTAGGCAGAACGCTACAGCTGATAAATTAAAGGCATTTGCCAGAAATGAAAATCGCAGAGATGCAAGCTCCGACTCCGCGCAGCCGGCCCCGGGGGGCTCAACCCCTCCGACAAAGAACGCTAATCCAAACCCAACAGAAGGGACAGTCCAAACCCTACAACAACTGTCCGACCAGCTGCTGACAGCAATCCAGACATCAACGACTACTCTCACCAGTAAAATTGATGAAGTTAAGATGGATG
Organism: Eleutherodactylus coqui; assembly: GCF_035609145.1. Classification (NCBI taxonomy): domain Eukaryota; kingdom Metazoa; phylum Chordata; class Amphibia; order Anura; family Eleutherodactylidae; genus Eleutherodactylus; species Eleutherodactylus coqui. The sequence goes on from NC_089847.1 coordinate 73,589,413, forward strand.
TCAGTCTCCTCAGACAAGACCTTCAGAACTTAAGAGAAAGAGTCACAGCTACGGAAGATAGAATATCTACGCTGGACGACACTGTGCCCCCAATGTCAGCCGCAATAAGAGATCTTACGCAGAAGGCCGACTATTGGAGACAGAAAGCGGACGACCTTGAAAATCGCTCACGACGCAATAATTTGCGCATAGTCGGCCTGCCAGAAAGAACTGAAGGACAGAGACCGGAAGAATTCTTAGAGAAATGGCTCCGCGAACTTCTCCCTAACGCAGAACTATCGCAAGTCTTTGTCATCGAACGGGCGCACCGTGTGCCAATGAAGCCACCCATACCCGGCGCTCCGCCCAGACCGCTTCTGGCAAAGCTACTCAACTCCCGTGACAGGGACAACATCCTGCAAGCTGCCAGAAAGGGAGGACCCCTACGCCATGATAATGCCACAATCTCCATCTTTCCGGACTTCTCGGCGGACCTCCAGAAGCAAAGGGCCTCGTTCTTTAATATTAAAAGGCAACTTAGAGATCTGCAGCTTCCGTATTCTATGATGTACCCAGCGCGGCTGCGAGTGATCGACGGAGACCGCACCCGATTCTTCTCTTCACCATCCGAGGCAGAAGAATGGTTGATCGCCAGACGAAGACCAGAGAGACTGTAATGTATATCAAACCCTAACCATTATTTTTGCCCTCCTCTAGATGACGAGACTTTCATACCATATACAAAGGGCCCAACAGGGCCGCCTAACCGTGCTGAGGGCTGCTGACCTGGGGGGGGGGGGAACACCCCCTCCCCCCAGAGTGCCCCGGGCAATGGCTACCTCATGCTCGCCTCCCCCCTTCCCCTCCCCCCCCCTAACTATTAATCCCCCCCCCCCCCCTTTTTCTTTCTTATTATTATTTTTTCCCCTCTTCCGCCTTCTTTTCTCTTCCTCCCCCCCCCCCATCCTCCCCCACCCCTCCCCTCCCCCCCTCCCCCCCCCCAGATTCTCCTGTTCCATCCCGCCTCTCCGGAAGGGAGTCCACCTAACTAAAAACATAAGGCATGGTCGGTTCACACCACTGTACCAATAACCAAACAGAACCACAAGTATAGCGACGATAGAGCTATGCTAAGTTGGTTACCCCGAGTTAAAGTTAGCCACGAATACTAAAGCAACGAGGATATAGCCAGTATTCAAAACCTGTTTAGTTATAAGTTGTTGTAAGAGTTGTAAGTCGGTAGTACGCTACCATAATGTTTACAGAGTATATGCATCAGATGTTCAATGTTTCTCCTATAAATGTACTGAAGTGTGATTACATGGCGGATGGGAGAGATGTGGCGGGGCGTGATGGGGGGTCTCCCAGCGGTCAAAACGACATAAACAATCTCATCCGGACCCAATTTAACCATCTTCGCCAATGGCTGAGATAACTTTTGTGTCCTGGAACGTCAGAGGCATGGGATCCCCCAGGAAGCGAGTCATGATAAACTCCTTAATACGCTCCTGGCGACCACATGTGCTGTGCCTACAGGAGACCCACCTCACGCCCGAAACCTCTAAATGCCTGCTAAAGCCATGGGTTCAGTGGTCAGCGCACTCACACCATACATCGTACTCCAGGGGGGTGTCTCTATTGATAGAGAGGTCCATCAGATGGGAGGTAGAACAGTTAAAAAGAGACTCAGAGGGTAGGTACATCTTTGTAAGAGCCAAAATAAACAATGAACCATATGTACTCCTATGTTACTATAACCCACCAACAACGTCAACAGCCCTGCTGGCAGAAGGCATACAATTTGCCTCATTCACACCAGATGTAACGACTATATGTATGGGGGACATGAATATGGTCATGGACCCACACCTGGACAGATTCGGGGGGGGTGCTCGGGGGGCGGGAGACGGGGGCCCGACCCGATTGGCCTCTGTGATCTCTGTGGCAGGATGGCTGGATTTGTGGCGAATATTCCACCCCCACCAACAGGAGTTTTCTTGCCATGCAGCCCATAATCATGCATTGAGCCGCATAGACTATATATTTGGATCCCCCTTGTTATTTACCAAAATAGAGTCCATAGAATTTCTCCCAAGAGGGGTCTCGGACCACTCACCGCTCTGCATGGTCCTCAAAAAACCAGGCCCCCCTGCAATTAGGAATCAGCGGATACACCCGTTCTGGCTCTCACTGCTTGGCCCAAATGACCGAATAACAGACCAAATTCAGATATACTACGAGGCGCACGAGGAGAGCCGGGATAGGACGCTGGTGTGGGAAGCCTTTAAGCCATACCTTAGAGGATGTTTTAAGTCCTCAATCACTTTCATTAAAAGAACCGCAGCTAAAGAGGAGGAACAGTTAGCGCAACAATGCCAACAACTAGAAAAAGAATTCATAGCCCGTCCCTCAAATGATAAAAGAGATAAATGGCTACAGGTAGGTAGAGAGTATCTGATGCATCTAAAAGAGAAGGCTCAGAGGAGGCTGTTTTTCACCCGCCAGTCCTTTTTCGAGCTAGGTAATCAGTCTAGTAAACTGCTAGCATATATGGCTCGACAGGAGACTACTTCTCCGGCTATACTAAGGGTCAAATCAACCGAGGACACAGTACTCACAGACCCCCAAGATATATTGGGAAGGTTTCAACAATTCTACCAAGACCTATACCAATCCCAGATTAATTATACTCCAGCAGAACTAGAGAACTACCTAGCCAGCATAGCATTCCCAATAATACAAGAAGCACATAGATCCCTATTAGATGGCCCCATTACAGTGGAAGATATACAGGAGGCAATGGAGGGCATGGCAAAAAATAAGACCCCGGGTACAGATGGCATACCAGTGGAAGTTTATCTTCAGTACAGAGAGGAAATAACACCACAACTACTCTCATTATATGAGGATATATTTGAGAAAGGACGTCTTCCAGAGTCGATGCTAGAGGCTAACATAGTCCTCATACTAAAACCTGAAAAGAACCCGGAGGAGTGTGGGTCGTATAGACCTATCTCCCTCTTAAATACAGACTATAAAATCCTCGCCAAGGTATTGGCTCTCAGGCTGAACCAAGCAATTAAGGATATTGTACACCCGGACCAATCCGGATTTATTCCGGGAATGTCTACGTCCGATAATATCAGAAGAACGCAGGTAATTACGCAGGTGGGACGGAGGTGGAGAAAAGGATGGGCCCTGGCCTCACTGGATGCCGCCAAGGCATTTGACTCAGTGGAGTGGCCATATTTGATGGAAGTTCTGCGGAAATTTGGGTTCGGGGAGCCGTTCATCAGGTGGGTCTCCATCTTATATACTGCACCGACGGCGAGAGTAATGGCAAACGGCATGGTCTCCACCTCCTTCCCACTCCACAGGGGAACCCGACAGGGTTGCCCACTTTCCCCCCTTCTATTTGCGATTGCTATAGAACCCCTAGCACTAAAAATTCGGCAACACGCATTATACAGGGGAATCCAGATCGGTCCCAGGGAAGACAAGATAGGATTGTATGCGGACGATATAATACTCTACATGTCGGAACCCCAGAACACCCTGCCCCTGGCCGTCTCCCAGATAGACGTATTCGGGAATTTCTCAGGTCTACGTATCAACTGGCAGAAGTCTACCCTTATGCCGCTGAGAGAGGAGGACTGGGGGGTGGGAGAGGTATACCATAACCTGCAAATTGTCCCCCAATTCAAATACCTGGGAGTTTACATTACCAGGGACCACACCCAAAGTTTTAATCTAAACATTGCACCCCTAATAACAACCCTGCAACTAAAATTAAAAGCTTGGAGCTCTCTGCCACTATCTGTAGCAGGGAGAATAAATCTTATTAAAATGATAATTCTCCCCAAATACCTATACCGACTAGAGCATGCAGAAATAACTGTACCACAAAAATTCTTTAAAACCACCAACTCATTAATAACATCGTTCGTGTGGGGAAAGGCTAGAGCCAAACTCCGTATGGAAACTCTACAGAGGCCTAAAGAGCTAGCGGGGATGGCGCTGCCGGACTTCAAAATATACTACCTGGCAGGGCAGGTCCGATATATACGCCACTGGTTGTCGGGCGCCCCTCTCCCGAACTCCGAGCACCACTTGATGTGCTTCCTCTCGGAGGCATCCCTTTGGATCATTTTGGAAAAACCAGGGCTGTTGACGAAACCAATGCTACCCATCCACAGGCTCGCGATAAGTGTGTGGAGGACATGTAGGAAACTGACGGGGCAGGAGGACACCCCCCTGGAAACCCCCCTATGGAACAATAGAGCGTTGCCGCATTTGTTGAACCTCCCAGACAAACAATTTTGGCTAAACCTGGGAATCACTACATTGGAACACCTATACATTAACGGAACACTAGTCTCCTTTGAGCAATTGCAGCAGATATACCAGGTACCTAGAACAGGATTTTTTAGATATCTGCAACTCAGACATGCATTGACTGCGCAATTCCCAGAACCCAGAAGACCCTTCTCCACATATCCATTAATAGGCATACTGCGCACACAGGGCCCTAAGGGCTTAATCTCAAAGCTATATACACACTTGTTATACTCTAAGATCCCTGGTACACAAATGGTGGTAATGGAGAAATGGAGGGAACTTATACCAACACTGACTGATGAGGACTGGGAGACCGCAATGGCCACCTACACCAGGGTCTCGCCAGCCGCGAACAATAAGCTGACTCAGTTATATATCTTACATCAGTGTTATCTAACACCAACTAGACTCCATAAAATGAACAGATCAGTGTCCAGTCAGTGTCACCGATGCAGCGCTACAAGCGCAAACTTCAACCACCTAATATGGGGATGTCCAAGGGTATACACGTATTGGGAAGAGGTCACAGAGTTCCTGACCCAACTGACGGGAATACCAGTACCGCTGGATCCAGCAATGTGTCTGCTAGGGATCATAGATGAGGAGCAATGGCAACATTATGATAAAATATTCCTCACTAAAGCATTATTTTATGCCCGCAAAGTCATAGCGCTGAGATGGATGGACAGGCGCCCTCCGACAGCTACAAAATGGCAGAGTATTATCAATACCATCCTACCATACGAGAAAATAGTCTATAAAAACAGGAAACACCCTGAAAAGTTCGACAAGGTGTGGGGGACTTGGTGCGGGACAACAAGCACAAACCTCACGCAAGAAATGTTCCAAAATTTACTAAGACAGAGTACACCCAGATTTGGCAGGTAAAATGAGCAATAATGCTACGAATATTACAGATGTATGTACTGAGAAAGGCTGAGTAATTGTAGAAGAAATGTAATACACTTGAGTGCTGAATACTGTTACCAAAGAATTCTCTGTTGCATGTAAAGTTTAATCACTTGTTAGTGTATGTAAATGCACACTGTTTGAGAAATTGCTTATTCATGTGATGTAAAATACATGCTGTTCAATAAAAACGAGTTTAAAAAAAAAAAAAGATGCTTACTGTTGCCCTCGTGCACTCTCGGCTCGATTATTGCAACTCACTGCTGATCGGCCTCCCCTGCACCAGACTCTCCCCTCTCCAATCCATCCTGAATGCGGCAGCCAGGCTCATCTTCCTGTCCAGCCGCTACTCGGACGCCTCTGCCCTATGCCAGTCACTGAACTGGCTGCCTGTCAAATATAGAATACAATTCAAACTCTTTACCATCCATAAAGCTCTCCATAGCACCACACCACCCGACATTGCTTCCCTCATCTCAATTCACCACCCAGCCCGCGCCCTCCACTAACTAAATCAGATTAAGTGCCCCTTCAGGTTGAACGTCTCATTCCCGCCTCTAAGAATTCTCCAGAGCAGCACCAGTCCTATGGTATGCGCTACCCCAAACTATCCGGGCAATCCCTGACACACAAAACTTCAGGCGTGCTCTAAAAACGCACCTCTTCAGGAAGGCATATCACATCTCCTAAACCAAACCCCTCTGTACTCCGCCTGATAATATCCTCCCTGTCCTGCCGACTGTAATCCTTCTAGCCGCAATCAACCGCCTCCTGCAGGCATACCGATTCAGCCACTATACAGCTTACGTCTGACCATCATCTATGTGTATAGCATCCCTCACGCTCCATCTCGCCACACCATACACAACCCCTAGCCCTTTACCTTCTGTATCACCCCATTATTTGTAGTAGGTAAGCTGGTTGGAGCAGGACCCTCACTCCTACTGTTTCCAGCAATTGATTACTATATGTAACCGTAGTTTTGTTTCTGTTCCCCCTGTCTTGTAAGCACTATATAAATAAAGATTATTATTATTAAATGCAAAAAGGTTGAGCAAGGTCAATAAACAATGAAAAATCCCATGGAATTGAAATTTTGTTAAAGGTTTGCCATTGTGCCTCATTAAAAAGTAGGTGCTTAGCATGCATAATGACTGAAATGGCAACACTGCAGGAGGTGCCTCTGTGTGTGTGTAAGGCTATGGAAAGGCATCTGAAAGCAAAACACCCCTGGACATGACTTGCTGGGTGACCATTACTCTGTTATATGAAAGGCCTATAAAAAAGATTGACAAAATACAGCATGAAATAGTACTATCTCATATAAAAACATGGGATATGAGCCACATCAATTTGCATCAAACCTTTTCTTTTTTCCAACCTCTTAAGGCCATGCAAATAGTGAACCACTTTGTAACATCTGGGCAGCCAAATAATTGAAAGAAAAAAACAAGGCCAGGCATGCGCTTCCCCATGACAAAGCCAGATGGTCCTTGGCTACGCAACGTCGTAAGGTAATCTACTGTGACAGCATAGCGTGCATCTTTTGAATTTAGAAACAAAGTAATCTTGCAGATATAATACCTTTTAATGACTTACAAAAAGAGATGATGTTACAGCAAGCTTTCAAAACTACTTTGGTTTCTTTATCAGGCTGGTAAAATAGTTTTGAAAGCTTTCTGTAATAATAATAATAATAATAAACTTTATTTGTATAGCGCCCATCCAGTTGACACCTGAGAAAGTGGAAATAATCTGTGTGAAGTAGTAAGCTGTAAGAAGATGACTCGATGTCCGACTTCACCAACAGTGCCCCTAAACCCACCAAATGGATCAGGGAAAAGACTATATCAAAGTTTATATATGACACTGGTGCTAAATCCTTGTCAGTACGATCATTTACAAAATTTAGTCATTCACAACTCCTCGGCAACCCAAAAGGCGAGCTCCCTCTATGTTTTTCAGTTTTGCACTGCTTCTTTCAGTTGTGTGATATCCATGCTAGTATCAGCTCTGACAGTATCAGCCATTGTGTCCTTTGGCGGCCAGGTCTTTTGCCACTGATCTGTCCAAGCATTACAGATTTTCCTAGCGACTCTGCTTGCATTACATGGCCAAAATCTGTGAGTCTGAGTCTGGTCATCTTGCCCTCCAGTGATATATCGGGTTTTATATGATTCAGGACTTCTCTGTTTGCTACTCTCGCTGTCCAGGGTATACGCAGCAGCTTTCGCCAGCACCACAGCTCAAACGCATCAATCCTCCTTCTATCAGCTGTTTTTGCAGTCCAGCTTTCACATCCATACATGGCTATGGGGAAAACAGTGGTTTGCACTATCCTGTGTTTAGTTGCTATGCGATACCCCTACTTTTACAGATTTAGCCCATGTTTAGCATTTTTCTTCGCCCCAATGCTATCCTACGTTTTATCTCTGGCATAGATTCTCCATCCTGGTCAATTCTTGAACCAAGAAAGATGAAGTCTCGCACACATTCAATGGTCTTGTTGTCGATTTTGATTTGAATTTGACCATTTGTCTGTAGTCATCATAATATTTGTCTTCTTTAAATTCTGGTAGAGGCCCATTTTTTCACTTTCAGTTTTAATCTTACATATCAGCTGCTTCAGACCAGCTTCTGTTTCTGCAAGCAGAGTTGTGTCATCCGCCTAACGGAGATTTTGATGTTTCTGCCACCTATTTTCACCTCGGTTTTGAATTCATCTAGCTCCATTTTCCGCATGATCCCTTCCGCATATAGACTAAACAAGAAGGGTGAGAGGATGCAGCCCTGTCAGATGCCTTTGCTGATTTCAAACCAGTCTGTGTCCCCATACTGTGTCCTCACAGTGGCTTCCTTATTGGTATAAAGTGCTTTTATCAGCTTGACTAGATGCGCCGATATGCCCAGCTCTTGAAGGGCATGTCATAGCCTGTCATGATCGATGCAGTGAAAGTCCTTGATGTAGTCGATAAAGCACATGTAGATATTCTTTTGGTATTCTCAAGCTTTTTCCATGATGCATCCCAAGTTTGCAATATGATCGCAGGTGCCGCATCCTCAACAGTATCCTGCCTGAACATCAGGGAGTGCCGCTTCGACTACTGATCCCAGTCTTTCCTGTATGATTTTGAGAAGGATCTTGCTTGCATGCGGAATGAGGGCTATTGTTCGGTAGTTGGAATAATCCCAGGAGTCACTTTTCTTTAGCAGATGGATGAAGACAGGTCTTTTCCAGTCCTTTGAGTGGATATCCATACTGCCTGAGACAGCGCCATGATGGTTTTTACTAGTACTGGCAGCAATAGCTCTGCCGGTATGTTATCTATGCCTGGAGCTGTTTTTTGGCTAGTTGTTTCTTTGCCATAACGACTCCAAGACCATAGGCTGCACCTCACAGAATCATCCAGCTACATTGTTATAGGCATATAGTTCCTCTGTGTATTCTCTGCACCTATCCATGATGCACTGTTGGTCATTCAGTTCCTTTCCATTTTTGCCTTTGATTGTGCCGTTGCGTGCCATGAAAGGTTTTCGGGCCATCTTGACATGTGAGAATAGGCCTTGGATATGGCCTTTCATGGCTTTTGCTTTAAGTTGTTTGCAACGCTCATTTCAGTCTATTTGTTTTTTTCTTGCTGCTCACTAAAAATCGGCATTTGATTGCTGAACTTCGTCTTTGTCGCTGGCCGCCTTTGCTGCTCTTCTTTTATCAACTATTCTGAGGGTTTGCTCGGACAACCAATAGCGTTGTTTTTCCTGCTTCTTATAGGTGAGATGTTTACTGTCTGTTTCCATAACTGTGGACTGTATATCGTTGCCTTAATTTCTCTGGATGATTTTCTGATGTGTCAAGCAGTTTGATTCTATTTGCTACCTCAATAGTATATGGGGATTTTCTAAATGAAGTGCCTTTGTTTTTTTTCAAAGGAACGTTTATTGGGCATGTCTTACATCACAATATAGAACAAGGGAGAGTCATCAAGAAAATTAAAACATTACAGTTTTCTCACTCCCTTCAGAGTTTATAATACCCCCTTTTTCTTTTAATTTCCCTGTAAACAACTTTGGCCATTATGTGACTAAGACTCCCAACCTGGGGAATCATAACAAATAGAACAAACAACTATAAACTAAACTGACAGCTCCAGTACCAATATTGTGTATACATATTTTCCATGTGAGTCACAACAAACAATAGAGAAAAGACCTTCAGTTTTCCCAAAAAAGAGGAGTTAGTCAGATACGCCCAGCAAAGTATTGGGGCAGTCAACCCACCGACCCTGTATCTTGATGAACTTGGCAGGGCATCTGCTAGCCATATATGTCAATTTATATTGAGGGGCAACACTGTTTAACTCACACAGCCAGGCTGCCCGAGTGGGTTTTTTGGTATGTTTCCAATTACGTAATATTACCTTTTTATCATAGAAAAAAAGCAATTTGTATAGGGTGTGTGCTGCTGCATTGACCAGAATGTCTTACAGAAGGCCAAAGAGACAGACCTTAGGGTGTAGGATACGCGGTGCTCCCAGATGCGTCTCCATGAACTCAAGAACATCCCTCCAATAAGCTTGTAAAATTTGACATTCCCACAACATATGTATCCATCAAGCACCTTGGGCAGTCTGAACTAGGAGATAAGGCCATAGCGTTTAGATGGCTAGGAGTATAATAGACTCTATGAAGGAATTTGATTTGTATTAACCTGTCTCTAGTACTTACTAAGGGAGGCCCAGAGCCTGCCAAAAGGCCTCTCCGGTCATCCGAGGCCAGGTCCGGTATATCCAAGCCCCATTTTTCAAGAGCCATGTCTCCCAGTGAAGCAAGGCTATGTGCTACCTGTCCTTGGAAACAGGAGAGTGGCTTCAGGATATTAGCCATCTGTGCCAACTCCTTCAGCCAAGGCAAGACAAGGGGGATAGTCAGGCCCTCAAATTGGGCTTTGAGGGAGTGGCAAAGTTGGAAGGAGGCCAAAACATGTCTGCAATTGTAAAAGTACAGAAAACGCCACCTTCAACAACATCTGAGAGGGTAGTGATTCCATGGCATCTCTGGAAGACTATATTAGGCATACATTGCAAATGTGGGAGGTTGGGGTTACACCATAGAGGGGTATGAGGAGACTACTTGGCTGCCTCATCAGGTATCAAATGAAGAGTGGTGTTCCAGATTTTGAGAGTCACCCACATAGGCGCAGGTAGGGCACTTACATGCGAGGTCAGGCTCCCTAGTAATAAGCCTCTCAAACTTTGTTCTGAGCTCACCACTCTGCTCTCGAGTCCCACCACTGGGTTATAGTTGGTAGACAACAGCCACCATAATTTACTAGCGAGGTAGTAACAGTAGAAATGGGGAAGGGCCATCCCCCCTCTATGCATAGGCAGGCAGAGAGTTTCCAACTTTATTCTTGGGGTGGAGTCCCGCCATAATATTCAAAGGAGTATTTTATAGAGAACTGTAAAGAATCTTTTAGGGATCCGGATAGGGGCGTTCTGAAATATATACAAAAATTTGGGTAATAACTTCATTTTAATTAAATTTATATAACCAACTAGGGTCAATGGGAGTGAAGCCTATTGCGTTGCCATGTCTCTTGCCCAGTCCAAAAGTGGAGCAAGATTATCTGTGTAAAAATGGTCAGCAGATCTCTGCACCACTATTCCTAAATTGGTGATGCTATCTGTCCACTCCAGGGAGCAGGGAGGGCTAGTTATGCCGCAGGGGCATCGACCCCCAACTGCCCAGTTTTATCCCAGTTAACCCTTACTCCGGAGTACTCTCCGTAAATGTTAAAAATTTAGAGCACTAAGGCTAAAGAGGATTCTGAGTCTTGCAGAAACAGAAGAGTATCATCTGCGTACATTGCCACTCACTCTTCATGAGTTTTTAATTGGAACCCCGTGAAAGCCGTTGACGCTCAAATCTGTATTGCGAGTGGCTCAATCGCGATAGCGAAGACGCCTAGGGTAGGAGGACAGCCCTGACGCGTCCCTCTACAAAGGGAAAACTGCCTAGATATATGGGTGTTTGTCCGCAACTGGGCCACCGGAAAATGATACAACACCTGTACCCACTTTATAAAGGTTGTCCCAAACCCGAAACGAGCCACCACTTCCCACAGATATCTCCACTCCACTGAGTCAAAGGCCTTAGCCTGATCAATAAAAACCAAGGTACTCTTCCCTCGGGTGGAATGCGACAGCGCGATGTTAGTGAAAAGTCTTCTGACATTCATAGTTGTACTCTTGCCTGGCATAAATCCTGACTGATCAGCGTGAATGATGTGACTAAGGGCCCTATTGAGACGCATTGCCAGAACCTTGGACAGGATTTTAATATCGTTATTGAGTAAGGAGATAGGCCAGTACGAGCCACAGTCCCCTGGGTCCTTCAAAGGCTTGGGAATCAAGACTATCAAAGATTCACGCATAGTTAGTGGCAGAACCCCTCCTGAAGGATACTGTTGAATAGCACAAGGAGTTTCGGGGCTATAAATTTCGCCGTTTTTTGTACCATTCTATGGGGAGCCTGTCGGGACCCATGGATTTCCTGTTTGGGAAAGACTGAATAGCTTCTACAACCTCCTCCTGCTCCAAGTCACCATCCAGCATTGTCACACTAGTCTGGGGTAATGTCGGTAAAGAGATAGTGTCAAGGTAGGACTTTAGGGCTTCATCAGGGCAAATGAGGTGGGAGGTATACAGATTTGTGTAAAAGGCAACAAATACATTATTGATGAGCTCAGGGTCAGTGACCATGGCCCCTGATGTATCCTGGATTCCTACAATTTGGGGAATAACATTGTTCTTGCTGGCAAGGTAGGCTAAAAGTCAACCATTTTTATCCCCCTGATCAAAGACTCTATGCTGAAAGTGCAAGAGTCTTCTCTTGGTATAATCAAGCAGTAGTAACTTATATTCTCTCCTCAGACAGTTAAGTGCGGGGTGATTTGCCTCAGTGGGAACCATAATATAACAGGTTTCCACCTCAGAGAGACAAAGCTCCCAGTCCTCCCTTGCCTGCTGCAGAAACTTTCTATAAACTAAGATGGCCCCAGCAAAAGACCCTCTACTGAAGACTTTAAAGGCCTCCCAGACCACGGACTCGGATGCCAAAGCAAAGTTAACTCCCCAGTAAATTTCTGCCTCCAGATGAGTATAATTGCAGACCTCCTGTTGGTCAAGCTAAAGGGGATTAAGTCTCCACAGGGGACAAGTGTCCCTCCCCCCCCCCAAATTGAGGACCAGCTGTAGCGGTGAGTGGTCCGAAATGCCCCGGGGTAGATAAGAGATGTCACACACCAAAGGAAGACACTCCTGGGACCCAAAGCACAGGTCAATTCTAGAAAAAGAACCATGAGCTACAGAATGACAAGAATATGCAATATTGTGTGGATGCTTCAAGCGCCATATCTCCAGCAGATAAGCAGAAGCCCACGTAGGCAACTGGGATCCCACCTGAGTTGTCTGCCGAAGACAGTCACATATTGGGTCCATTAGGTGGTTGAAATCCCCCATCAGTACCAGTGGGACTGCCTCTACGAGTATCACCCTAGCCATGATATCATGCAGCACCTGAATATCCACTGGAGGTGGCAAATAAACATTGACTATGGTCAGGAGCTGTCCGTTAAAGAAGCCCTGCAATATAAGAAAGCGACCATTAGGGTTAATATGCAGCTGTTTGATTATCAATGGGACTGATTTAGCCACTAGGATTATTACCCACCTAGCATAGCTAGAGTATGTGGACTGATAGGCCGAGCCAACAAACGTACGTTTGAGTGCCATCACTTTAGAGCCCTGCAAATGTGTTTCCTGCAGAAAAAGAATGTGGGGAGAATAATTCCTAAGGAAATTGAGCACCAGTGCTCTCTTTATCTTGGAATTAAGGCCTCGGACATTCCATGAAATCAGCTTAAGCTTATCAGCCATTGGGAACCCATAAAAAATAATATGAGAAGGTCACATCTGTACAAATAATTTGTTTAACTGCGCATGGACAATCGCACTGTGGATTTAAACTGTTATGAATGAACACCAACTTCCCCTCCCACCCTACCCATCCCACCCAACCAATGATAGATTTGAATCCCATAACTATTACAATCAGAAGGGGGGCCACAGGCCCACCAGGCTGCTCCTAAAAAATGAAAGAAGCAGCAAAAGGTTTGTAGGAGAGAAGAAAAGAAAAGAAAGAGAACTTCCCTGGCTATGTCCGAACATTTTGACATCCATGAACCCATATAGAAAACCAGAGATCACGCATTCTGCAGCGTACTAAGTAATGCAATAAAGGAGAAGGACCCGTTCAGCCATGGGAGAATAACTCAGTACAAAATATAACAATGGCCCATTCAGCTTCAGGGGCAAATGCTCCCTTCAGCAAAGGGGTCATAAATAAGGCTACAGTATACTAGACCTTGTTGGTCAGATTTTGGCTTTGGGGTCAGTAGCCCGAAAAAAAAGAAGAGATTATGCATTGCAAGCGGTTGTTTCAATGTCCTCGCTATATAAGCATAGAACAGTCTCTGCATTAAAGTAGTACAAAGTATTCTTCCAACATTAAAGGGGTTGTCCCGCGGCAGCAAGTGGGTCTATACACTTCTGTATGGCCATATTAATGCACTTTGTAATGTACATTGTGCATTAATTATGAGCCATACAGAAGTTATAAAAGGTTTTTCACTTACCTGCTCCGCTGCTGGCATCCTCGTCTCCATGGTTGCCGTCTAATTTTCGCCGTCTAAAATGGTCGAATGGCCAAATTAGACGCGCTTGCGCAGTCCGGGTCTTCTTATCTTCTCAATGGGGCTCCGTGTAGCTCCGTGTAGCTCCGCCCCATCACGTGCCGATTCCAGCCAATCAGGAGGCTGGAATCAGCAATGGACCGCACAGAAGAGCTGCGGTCCACGGAGGAAGAAGATCCCGGCGGCCATCTTCAACCGGTAAGTATAGAAGTCACCGGAGCGCGGGGATTCAGGTAAGCACTGTGCTGTTCTTTTTTTCAGTCCCTGCATCGGGGTTGTCTCGCGCCGAACGGGGGGGGGGGGGGGGGTTGAAAAAAAAAAAAAAACGTTTCGGCGCAGGACAACCCCTTTAAGAAGGATTCTCCTTCCCCTCATAAGAGAGAGTAAACGCAAGGCTAATGGCATCAAGGAGTATCAAAAGTTACCAGTCTCACTCAGATATTTAAGGACAATCAGAATTTATTGGTGCTCTAGCCAAGCAATCACATCCTCCGGCCTATCAAAGAAGTGAGCCTGGTTATCCTTGATGACCTTAGGATACATCATTGCATATTCCAGCTGTTTAGTGCGTAAGAGACGCTTTGCCTCCATGAACTTCTGGCGACATTTCTGTACTTCCAGGGAGTAGTTGGGGAAGATTGTCACGTGTTGTCCCTGTTCTTTTAGGGGGGTCCATCCTTCAGTTCAGTTCCAGCACTTTATTTCTGTCCCTGGTATTTAGGAGTTTGGTTATAACTGTGCGTTGAGGCGTGGTTGGAATACAGTGCGCACATTCCCACTGAAGAGGGTGGAGAAGGAATTAGAGCCATAGACTTCCATGAGTAATGATTCAAGGTATTCACAGGGTTGTCTCCCCTCCACTTCCTCCAGCAAGCCGACTATCCTAATATTGCATCTGCGAGAGTAACTTTCAAGATAGTCGATCTTTAACTGCTGAGCAGAGGAGGTAGATTCAAGCTCCTGTAGTTGCGCCATAAGTGGTGCGATTATGTCCTCTAGATCAGGGACTCGTGTCTCCACAGTGGTGGTGCGCTCTCGCAGGTTCTGGACATGTGCCCGCAGCAGGCCGAAGCCAGACTGCAGGGCATCAATCTTCCCAGTAAGATCAGATCGACAGTCTGTTGTGGCCCTCCTGAGTACGTCCACAATAGTTGGACTTGGGGTGGTGGGTCCAGGGGGAGACCCCTGAGGCGAGCTGAACACATTGGGTTGAGTGTCTTCTATAGCGCCAGGTTTCACAAGTTGCTGTACTCTATTGGTGAGCTTTGTTTGTTTTGTAGGGGGGCCCATATAGGCAGAGGGTGTAATTAAAGTATAGAGAAACATATTCAGAAGTAGAGATGTCACTTAGCCAGAGCTATTTTGTACCACAGAGGAGTTCTCTCAAGACTTCCAACGCTACTTCGTCACTGAGCTCCCATACCTAGCAGAGTGTGGGGTGTGTATCATTGTGAGTTTGTCGTGCCAGCACCAACGCACTCCCCAATTTTTAGTTTTAAGATCAGAACTCTGCAGCAGGGATATTGCGTAGAAAGTTGTTTCAGCAAGACTCCACTAGGTGGCAGCAGAGTACATTAGCAGTCCTGCACACATTAGACAGCGGCTGTATATTGTTTCTCCCTCTGCTTCTGCGTGTCTCTCCTGGTCCCCAAGCTTCCACCTGTTGGGGCTGCCTGTCACTCACCCCGCTGTTGCTGCAGGAGTAGAGCAGAGGGAGCTGTGCAGTTCTGCGTCAGTCCCCTTTGCAACCCAGGCAGCAAGAGGGTTGTAGCTGGGCTTTCCACTGGGCACAGGCACCCGGCAATCCAGCCCAAGGATCCTCTGGCTCCAGCAGGCCACAGTAGGTTTCAGTCAGGTTCTGTCCACAGTAAGACCACAGAAGGTCCTGAGAGGTGTCTAATTGTTCCCCAAGGGCAGGGGAGACGGTACAGGACCCAGTAGGCAGAGTAGGGTCCTTTTTCAAGCAGGATTTTAAGGTTTTTCCCCGGTTAGATGGAGGAGCACTTTCCCATGTGTCTTGTCTCTCTGCCAGCTAGGCCACGCTCCCGTGCCTTTGTTAATGCTACAAAAATTACCCCCCTGGTAAAGACAAATGTTAACTGAGCCTGAAATTGTTTGGCTCCTTTCTTGGCACAATGCCCAAGGGTAAAATCTGTAAATTTGGAAAGGCAGTTCTTTAAAAGGACCCACCATGCAGCCTTTCTCTGTCTCATCGAGTATTTTACCTTCACCGACTTTGTAGCATTTTTGCAAATGAGAGGTTATCTTGAGCTTTGAAAAGAATGAAAAATCCAAATAAAAACACGTTTTATGAAGGTGAGTCATGGCAGAATTTAGCGGGTGCACACTGATGTCCTTTCAGTCTCCAAAACTCTGAGTGTGGGCTGTGGCTCTGCTAGGGTGTTGGCAGATATGTACAGCAATAGCACAATCACTTCCATGTTCATTGTGATGTTTTTCTACATTCAGATCTGTTAACCCCTTAAGGATGCAGTCTAGTTTATTTAACCCCTTAGTGACAAAGCCTGTTTGCGCCTTAATCACAAAGTCAAATTTTGGAAATCTGACATGTATCACGTAAACATAGAATAACTCCGTAATGCTTTGCATATCCAAGTGATTCTGACAATGTTTTTTCACCACATATTGTACTTCATTTAGGCGGTAAAAATAGTCCGATAAAATTTGTGTATATTTATTAAAAGCGTCGAAATTGGAAAAAAATTAAAAATTGCTACTTTTTCATATTTTCAATTGTAATATATCAAATATGTGCAAACATACTGTACACATTTTTGATAAGATATACATTTCCATCTGTTTACTTTATTCTGGACGCACAGAAGGAGACCGAAGGAACCAGAAAGGGGGAGGGGTATGTCTGTACGTCAAATCGAACTTAAATCCGAGACTACGGGAGGACATAGGGGTAGGAGAAGAACAGGTGGAATCTCTGTGGGTAGAAATACAGGGAAGAAAAAATAACAAAATCCTGATAGGGGTCTTCTATAGACCACTAAAAGCAACAGAAGAAACTGAAAATTTACTATTAAGGCAGATAGAAGAGGTGTCAAAGCGCAACAAAGTAATTATAATGGGGGACTTTAATTATCCAGATATAATATGGAATAACGAGACATGCAAATCTTACAGGGGTGATAAGTTCTTGAGAGTAATTAAAGATAATTATCTGAACCAACTGGTACAGGAACCAACAAGAGGGAGAGCCATTCTAGACCTAGTACTAACTAACAAACTGGACCGAATAAAGGGGGTACAGGTTGAGGGGCACTTGGGGAACAGTGACCACAATATAATCAACTTCCAGCTGTCATTCAATAAGAAGCCTTATCAGGGAGCGACAAACAAACTAAACTTTAGTAAAGCAAAATTTGATCAGCTTAGAACTACTATCGGTAACATTAAATGGGACAACATCCTCAAAAATGCCAGTACGGAGGACAAATGGGAAAAGTTCAAAAGGATCCTAATCACTTCATGTGAACAGTTCATTCCCTTTAAAAATAAAAGAATCTCAACTAAAAGGAAACCAATGTGGCTCGACAAGACGGTAAGAGGGGCAATAAACGAAAAAAAGAAAGCGTTCAAACTACTAAAGCAACAAGGCAGCGAAGAAGCGCTAAAATTGTACAGGGAAAAAAACAAAATATGCAAAGATACGATCAAAATTGCCAAGGAGGAGGCGGAAAGACTGATCGTCAAAGAGAGCAAAAACAACCCAAAACTATTTTTCAACTATATCAACAGTAGAGATGAGCGAACGTGTTCTTCCGAGCTTGATATTCGTGCGAATATTAGGGTGTTCGGGATGTTCGTTATTCGTAACGAACACCATGCGGTGTTCTGGTTACTTTCACTTCCTTCCCTGAGACGTTAGCGCGCTTTTTTTGGCCAATTGAAAGACAGGGAAGGCATTACAACTTCCCCCTGTGACATTCAAGCCCTATACCACCCCCCTGCTGTGAGTGGCTGGGAAGATCAGGTGTCACCCGAACATAAAAGTCGGCCCCTCCCGCGGCTCGCCTCAGATGCCTGGTGAGTTAGCTGAGGGACAGTGCTGTTTGTACCGGAGCTGCTGTAGGGAAAGAATTGGTAGTTAGTGTAGGCTTCAAGACCCCCCAAAGGTCCTTATTAGGGCCACTGATAGCTGTGTGTTGGCTGCTGTTAGCAGTGCCATTTTTTTTTTCTCAAAATCGGCTCTGCAGAGCGTTGCACCTGGCATTAGGGACAGAAGTGCTGCATAGGCAGGGAGAGTGTTAGGAGTGAGTGTAGCCTTCAAGAACCTCAACGGTCCTTTCTAGGGCCATATTTATCCGTGTGCAGTACTGTCCAGGCTGCTGTTAGCTGTGCTGCATTTTTTTTTGCTTCTCAAAATCGCCTCTGCAGAGCATTCCACCCTCCATTGATACTGCAGGGAAAGAATTGTATAGGCAGGGCCACAACACAGTTATTATTCATAGAATATACGCAGTGCTGCCTTTTGCTTGTAAAACAAGTGAAAATAATTCTATTTGTCCTGCCTCTGTCTGTCCTAACGCCGGTGGACACGTGTCGGCTGCGTGTGCAACCTGTAAAAATCATACGCACCCAGCTACGTTTTACTCCTGGCTTCACCATTTGCTTTCCTTAATTGGGAAAAAAATACCTGCTCTGCCACAGTTAATAACTCTGCTACCCTCACATTCTGTGACACATTAGCAGGAAAACAGCACAGTTATTAAGCTTCTCATGTTCATAGAATATACGCAGTGCTGCCTTTTGGTGCAAAAAAACGGAAAATAATTCTATTTGTCCTGCCTCTGTCCGTCCTAACGCCGGTGGACACGTGTCGGCTGCGTGTGCAACCTGTAAAAATCATACGCACCCAGCTACGTTTTACTCCTGGCTTCGCCATTTGCTTTCCTTAATTGGGAAAAAAAATACCTGCTCTGCCACAGTTAATAACTCTGCTACCCTCACGTTCTGTGACACATTAGCAGGAAAACAGCACAGTTATTAAACTTCTCATGTTCATAGAATATACGCAGTGCTGCCTTTTGGTGCAAAAAAACGGAAAATAATTCTATTTGTCCTGCCTCTGTCCGTCCTAACGCCGGTGGACACGTGTCGGCTGCGTGTGCAACCTGTAAAAATCATACGCACCCAGCTACGTTTTACTCCTGGCTTCGCCATTTGCTTTCCTTAAAGGGGTGGTCTCGCGAAACCAAGTGGGGTTATACACTTCCGTATGGCTATATTAATGCACTTTGTAATGTACATTGTGCATTAAATATGAGCCATACAGAAGTTATTCCACTTACCTGCTCCGTTGCTAGCGTCCTCGTCTCCATGGTTCCGTCTAAATTCGCTGGCAGCTTGCTTTTTTAGACGCGCTTGCGCAGTCCGGTCTTCTCTATTCAGCACGAGCCGCTTCAGTGTGCTCCCCGCTACAGCTCTTCTGCGCATGCGCAGACGAGCTGTCACTGCTCGGGAGCGCGCTGCAGCGGCCATTCTGCACCTTCCTCTGTTAGAGGAAGGTGCAGAAACTGGAGCTGCCCAGCGGAGAAGCCCAGCCCAGCAGCCCCGAGAAGCGTCCCAGGTAAGTGATGGGTCGGGGGGGAACTAGCGCTGCGCCGGGGGGGGCTGTCGCTGCGATGGGGGGGCTGCCGCTGCGCCGGGGGGGGCTGTCGCTGCGCCGGGGGGGGGGCTGTCGCTAGGCCGGGGGGGGCTGCCGCTGTGATGGGGGAACTAGCGCTAGGCCGGGGGGGGCTGTCGCTGCGATGGGGGGGCTGCCGCTGCGCCGGGGGGGGCTGTCGCTGCGATGGGGGGGCTGTCGCTAGGCCGGGGGGGGGGCTGCCGCTGTGATGGGGGAACTAGCGCTAGGCCGGGGGGGCTGCCGCTAGGCCGGGGGGGCTGTCGCCAGGCCGGGGGGGGCTGCCGCTAGGCAGGGGGGGGGGCTGCCGCTAGGCCGGGGGGGGGGCTGCCGCTAGGCCGGGGGGGGGCTGCCGCTAGGTCGGGGGGGGCTGCCGCTAGGCCGGGGGAACTAGCGCTGGGCTCCGGAACCTAGCGCTGGGCTCCGGGGCCTTCACCTGGGCTGAGGGTCTAGCGCTGGGGAGCCGGGGGCTAGCGCCGGTTACCTGCTGCCTGGCGGTGGGCGTCTGGTGGGCGTCTGGTCGGCGGCTGCGGGGCGTCTGGTCGGCGGCTGCGATGCGTCCGGTTGCCATGGAGACACAGCTGGCGGCGTCTCGGGAGCGCGCACGTCGGGCTGCAGCGAGCGACGGGGAAAGAGCCGGCGGCCATCTTGAGAAAACTTTTATAAGTTGCTGAAACGCTGGAACGGTAAGTACAAACCAGCTAGAAATGTCATTTACAGGGGGGCTTAGTAATGTGTACTTAATGGGGGGGACTGGGCAAAAAAAAAATTTAACTGCTTCCTCGAGACATCTCCTTTAATTGGGAAAAAAAATACCTGCTCTGCCACAGTTAATAACTCTGCTACCCTCACGTTCTGTGACACATTAGCAGGAAAACAGCACAGTTATTAAACTTCTCATGTTCATAGAATATACGCAGTGCTGCCTTTTGGTGCAAAAAAACGGAAAATAATTCTATTTGTCCTGCCTCTGTCCGTCCTAACGCCGGTGGACACGTGTCGGCTGCGTGTGCAACCTGTAAAAATCATACGCACCCAGCTACGTTTTACTCTTGGCTTCGCCATTTGCTTTCCTTAATTGGGAAAAAAAATACCTGCTCTGCCACAGTTAATAACTCTGCTACCCTCACGTTCTGTGACACATTAGCAGGAAAACAGCACAGTTATTAAACTTAGATTATTCATTCACTAGAGGCAGTGGGGCCTTTCGCTTTCAAAAAAGGGAAAAAATTATATTTGGCCTGCAGTCTTGCGCCAATTTATTTCCTGCCTGTGAAATCAAATCACTGGTAATACAGCATGCTGAGGGGTAGGGGTAGGCCTAGAGGACGTGGACGCGGCCGAGGACGCGGAGGGCCAAGTCAGGGTGTGGGCACAGGCCAAGCTCCTGATCCAGGTGTGTTGCAGCCGACTGCTGCGCGATTAGGAGAGAGGCACGTTTCTGGTGTCCCCACATTCATCGCCCAATTAATGGGTCCACGCGGGAGACGGTTATTAGAAAATGAGCAGTGTGAGCAGGTCCTGTCCTGGATGGCAGAAAGTGCTTCGAGCAACCTATCGTCTACCCGCAGTTCTGCGCCGTCCACTGCTGCCAATCCGAATCCTCTGTCTGCTGCTCCTCCTTCCTCCCAGCCTCCTCACTCCACTACAATAACACCTGCTCAGGAGCGGGAACACTCCCAGGAACTGTTCTCGGGCCCCTGCTTAGATTGGGCAGCAGCGGTTCCTCTCCCACCAGAGGAGTTTATCGTCACTGATGCCCAACCATTCGAAAGTTCCCGGGGTCCGGGGGAAGAGGCTGGGGACTTCCGCCAACTGTCTCAACAACTTTCTGTGGGTGAGGAGGACGATGACGATCAGACACAGTTGTCTTGCAGTGAGGTAGTAGTAAGGGCAGTAAGTCCGAGGGAGCAGCGCACAGAGGATTCGGAGGAAGAGCAGCAGGACGATGAGGTGACTGACCCCACCTGGTGTGCAACGCTTACTCAGGAGGACAGGTCTTCAGAGGGGGAGTCAAGGGCATCAGCAGGGCAGGTTGCAAGAGGCAGTGCGGTGGTCAGGGGTAGAGGCAGGGCCAGACCGAATAATCCACCAAGTGTTTCCCAAAGCGCCCCCTCGCGCCATGCCACCCTGCAGAGGCCGAGGTGCTCTAAGGTCTGGCAGTTTTTCACAGAGACAGAGACACTTTAAGCTGCCAGTGCACCGACTGCTGTGCGACGTGCCCACACGGTGGAACTCTACGCTCCACATGTTGGCCAGGCTCTATGAACAGCGTAGAGCTATAGTCGAATACCAACTCCAACATGGGCGGCGCAGTGGGAGTCAGCCTCCTCAATTCCTTTCAGAAGAGTGGGCCTGGTTGGCAGACATCTGCCATGTCCTTGGTAATTTTGAGGAGTCTACCCAGGTGGTGAGCGGCAATGCTACAATCATTAGCGTCACCATTCCTCTGCTATGCATCTTGAGAAATTCCCTGCAAACCATAAAGGCAGCTGCTTTGCGCTCGGAAACGGGGGCGGGGGAAGACAGTATGCCGCTGGATAGTCAGGGCACCCTCCTGTCTATTTCTCAGCGCGTACAGGAGGAGGAGGAGGAGTATGAGGAGGATGAGGAGGAGGGGGAAGAGACAGCTTGGGCCGCTGCTGACGGTACACCGGCTGATTGCCTGTCATCCTTTCAGCGTGTATGGCCTGAGGAGGAGGAGGATCCTGAAAGTGATCTTCCTAGTGAAGACAGCCATGTGTTGCGTACAGGTACCCTGGCACACATGGCTGACTTCATGTTAGGATGCCTTTCTCGTGACCCTCGCGTTGCACGCATTCTGGCCACGACGGATTACTGGGTGTACACACTGCTCGATCCACGGTATAAGGAGAACCTGCCCACTCTGATTCCCGAAGAGGAAAGGGGTTCGAGAGTGTTGCTATACCACAGGACCCTTGCGGACAAGCTGATGGTAAAATTCCCAGCCGACAGCGCTAGTGGCAGAAGGCGCAGTACCGAGGGCAAGGTAGCAGGGGATGTGCGTAGATCGAGCAGCATGTACATCCCAGGCAGTGCAACAGTCTTTAAGGGCCTGGCCAGCTTTATGGCTCCCCACCAAGACTGTGTCACCGCTCCCCAGTCACGGCTGAGTTGGCAGGAGCACTGTAAAAGGATGGTGAGGGAGTACGTAGCGGATCGCACGACCATCCTTGGTGACGCCTCTGCCCCCTACAACTACTGGGTGTCGAAGCTGGACACGTGGCCTGAACTAGCGCTGTATGCCCTGGAGGTGCTTGCTTGTCCTGCGGCTAGCGTCTTGTCGGAGAGGGTGTTTAGTGCGGCTGGGGGAATCATCACAGATAAGCGTAGCCGCTTGTCAACCGACAGTGCCGACAGGCTAACACTCATCAAGATGAACAGAGGCTGGATTTCCCCAGACTTCTGTTCTCCACCAGCGGACAGCAGCGATACGTAAGCAATACGTAGGCTGCACCCGCGGATGGAAGCTACGTTCTCTCTCACCATCCAAAACGGGGACATTTCTGCTTCATCAATCTGTGTCTAATATTCCTCCTCCTCCTCCTCCTGCTCCTCCTCCTGAAACCTCACGTAATCACGCTGAACGGGCAATTTTTCTTAGGGCCACAAGGCTCACTCAAATAATTTTTCTGAACAATTTTTATGTTTCAATGCGCTTAAAAGCATTGGAACTTTAACTAGAACCAATTTTTCGTTACACTGGGCTGCCTCCAGGCCTAGTTACCACTTAAGCCACATTAACCAAAGCGATTAATGGGTTTCACCTGCCCTCTTGGCTGGCCATGGCCAATTTTTGGGATGTACATTAGTACTGTTGATACAGCAATTTTTGTGGGCCCTCGCCTACAGTGTAATCAAATTAATTTTTAGCCCACCTGCATTACAGCTGACGTTACCTCAGCTGTGTTGGGCAATGCAATGGGATATTTTTATGTACCGCCGGTGGGTTCCAGGGAGCCACCCATGCTGTGGGTCCACAGGGAGTTGTAACTGCATGTGTCCACTTCTAAAGAACCCCAGTCTGACTGGGGCATGCAGTGTGGGCCGAAGCCCACCTGTATTACGCACGACATTACTACCTCAGCTGTGTTGGGCAATGCAATGGGATATTTCTATGTACCGCCGGTGGCTTCCTGGCACCCTCCCAGGCAGTGGGTTCACAGGGAGTTTAACCTACATGTGTCCACTTGTAAAGAACCCCAGTCTGACTGGGGCATGCAGTGTGGGCCGAAGCCCACCTGCATTAAGCACGACATTACTACCTCAGCTGTGTTGGGCAATGCAATGGGATATTTTTATGTACCGCCGGTGGGTTCCAGGGAGCCACCCATGCTGTAGGTGCACACGGAGTTTTTAATACATCTGTACACTTCTAAAGAACCCCAGTCTGACTGGGGCATGCAGTGTGGGCCGAAGCCCACCTGTATTACGCACGACATTACTACCTCAGCTGTGTTGGGCAATGCAATGGGATATTTCTATGTACCGCCGGTGGCTTCCTGGCACCCACCCAGGCAGTGGGTCCACAGGGAGTTTAACCTACATGTGTCCACTTGTAAAGAACCCCAGTCTGACTGGGGCATGCAGTGTGGGCCGAAGCCCACCTGCATTAAGCACGACATTACTACCTCAGCTGTGTTGGGCAATGCAATGGGATATTTCTATGTACCGCCGGTGGCTTCCTGGCACCCACCCATGCTGTGGGTCCACAGGGAATTATAAATGCATCTGTTTCCACTTATAAAGAACCCCAGTCTGACTGGGGCATGCAGTGTGGGCCGAAACCCACCTGCATTAACCCTTTCCAGTCCACTGTGTGACCTGTGAAGACATTAGGGTTTAAGGCTGTACAGCTCCGTTGTTGGTAGACGTCCGTCGGGGTTCTCTTACTGTATATTGCCAGCCTCTCTGCTGTCGGAGCCTATCCTACGTGTCAGCTCATGCAGTACTGGCTTTAGCCAGCATATAGCGCCGTTGTATAACGGCAGAAAAAGAGTAAGCCCCCTAGGAAAACCATATACAAATTGGATTGGAAAGGGTTAAGCACAACATTACTACCTCAGCTGTGTTGGGCAATGCAATGGGATATTTCTATGTACCGCCGGTGGCTTCCTGGCACCCACCCATGCTGTAGGTGCACACGGAGGTTTTACTACATCTGTACACTTATAAAGAACCCCAGTCAGACTGGGGCATGCAGTGTGGGCCGAAGCCCACCTGCATTAAGCACGACATTACTACCTCAGCTGTGTTGGGCAATGCAATGGGATATTTCTGTGTACCACCGGTGGGTTCCAGGGAGCCACCCATGCTGTGGGTCGACAGGGACTTCACAATAGGGAGTTGTACCTGCCTGTGTCTATGAATTAAAAAGCCCGGTCTGACTGGGGCATGCAGACACCTTGACAGAATGAATAGTGTGTGGCACATAGGTTCCCCATTGCTATGCCCACGTGTGCAGCTCCTGATGGCGGTGGCACAGGATTCTATTTCTCATTGCTTCTGTACAGCATTGTGGGCTATCGCCCCGCCCCTTTTAAAGAGGGTCGCTGCCTAGCCGTGCCAACCTCTGCAGTGTGTGCCTGCGGTCCCTCGTCATGGCAGACGCAATTCTAAATAGACATGAGTGTGGTGTGGCATGAGGGCAGCTGAAGGCTGCCCAGGGACACTTTGGTGTGCGCTGTGGGGGGGAGGGGGGGCGGTTGGGCAGCATGTAACCCAGGAGAAGTGTCAGTGGAGTGTCATGCAGGCAGTGATTGTGCTTTGTTGGAGGTAGTGTGGTGCTTAGCAAAGGTATGCCATGCTAATGAGGGCTTTTCAGAAGTAAAAGTTGTTGGGAGGGGGGGGGGCCCACTCTTGCCGGTATTGTGGCTTAATAGTGGGACCTGTGAACTTGAGATGCAGCCCAACATGTAGCCCCTCGCCTGCCCTCTCCCTTGCTGTGTCGTTCCCATCACTTTGTTGAATTGCCCAGATTTTCACACATGAAAACCTTAGCGAGCATCGGCGAAATACAAAAATGCTCTGGTCGCCCATTGACTTCAATGGGGTTCGTTGTTCGAAACGAACCCTCGAGCATCGCGGGAAGTTCGTTCCGAATAACGAGCACCCGAACATTTTGGTGTTCGCTCATCTCTAATCAACAGCAAAAGGATTTGCAGGGAGAGCACTGGTCCTTTAACAAATAATGCAGGGGAAATCATTAAAGATGATGGAGGGAAGGCAAATCTATTAAATAGTTTCTTTTCAAGCGTATTCACAAACGAAAAGGAAATGCTACACGAGATACAGGGGAATAAAATAAACCCCTCGCAAAATATGTCATACCTAATGCAGGAGGAAGTGCGGAACAGGTTAAAGAAGATTAAAATCGATAAATCGCCAGGCCCAGATGGAATACACCCAAGGATACTAAGGGAACTAAGTGATGAGTTAGCTAGGCCGCTATACCTAATATTTCTAGACACTATCAAGACCGGTGTTGTACCATTGGATTGGCGCATTGCCAACGTGGTTCCAATTTATAAAAAGGGGACCAAAAGTGAGCCTGGCAACTACAGGCCGGTAAGTCCCACTTCAGTAACGGGAAAAATTTTCGAGGGGATTCTGAGAGACGCCATCGATGAGCACCTCAAGGAGAACAAGGGAATAACTCCTCACCAGCATGGATTCATGAAGGGTCGCTCATGTCAGACAAATCTGATCAGTTTCTACGATGAAGTAAGCTCTAAGCTGGATCTGGGAGAGTCTATTGATCTCGTATATCTGGACTTCTCTAAAGCATTTGACACCGTGCCACATAATAGGCTAATATACAAAATGAGACAGCTTGGATTGGGTGAAAACGTGTGTAATTGGGTTAAAAATTGGCTCAATGATAGAAAGCAGAGGGTGGTAATAAATGGCTCATACTCCGATTGGGCCACAGTCACTAGTGGGGTGCCACAAGGTTCAGTATTAGGCCCCATTCTGTTCAATATATTTATCAACGACCTGATAGAGGGGCTGCAGAGCAAAATTTCAATATTTGCAGATGACACAAAATTATACAATATAATTAATGCAATGGAGGACAATGTGCGGCTACAAACTGACCTAGATAAGCTAGGGGCTTGGACAGAAAAATGGCAAATGAAGTTCAATGTTGATAAATGTAAGGTTATGCACATGGGCAGCAAGAATGGATGTTACCAATATTCACTTAATGGGGTACCGCTAGGGAAAAGTGATATGGAAAAAGACCTGGGGGTACTAGTGGACTATAGACTAAACTGGAGTAACTAATGCCAATCAGCTGCTGCAAAGGCAAATAAAGTTTTGGGATGCATTAAAAGAGGTATAGGGGCGAAGGATGAGAACATTATCCTTCCATTATATAAGGCACTTGTCAGGCCTCACATGGAATACTGCGTACAGTTCTGGTCACCGGTGCTCAGGAAAGATGTTACGGTATTGGAGGGGGTTCAAAGAAGGGCAACTAAACTAATACATGGAATGACGGGACTGGAATACCCAGAGAGGCTATCCAAATTGGGACTATTTACTCTAGAAAAAAGAAGGTTAAGAGGCGACCAAATAACCATGTATAAGTACATGGTTAAAACAGATATAGGGGCTTGGAGATCCTGGGAGAGATCCTTGTATCTCTCCCAGGATCTCTCCCAGGTATAAACAGATCCTGGGAGAGATCCTGGGAGAGATATAAGGATCTCTCCCAGGATCTGTTTATACCCAGGACTGCAACGGTAACAAGAGGGCATCCGCTACGTTTAGAGGAAAGCAGGTTTCATCACCAACATAGAAGGGGTTCTTTACTGTTAGAGCAGTTAGACTGTGGAACTCTCTGCCTGAGGACGTAGTGATGGCAAAATCCATAGAGGAGTTTAAAATGGGATTTGATGTCTTTCTGGAGAGGAAGGATATTATAAGTTATAAATCTAAGATTATTTGTTAATCCGGGTATACAGGCAGGTAGGAACTATTAGGGGTTAATCCAGGGAACAGTCTGATTGCCATTAGGGAGTCGGGAAGGAATTTTTTCCCCAAAAGGGCTATTGGCTTCTGCTCTTGGGGTTTTTTGCCTTCCTCTGGATCAACAAAACAGGAGGCTAGACAGGCTGGACTAGATGGACATTGTCTTCATTCAGCCTTACGAACTATGTTACTATGTTACATTTGAAAAGCTTTAGTTTTTTTTAACCATACAAATTTAACATTGATTATTAACATTTTGAGGAACACTTTGTTTTCCTGCACCAAGCCAACATTGCAAAGGCGCATAGGTGTCAGAATGAAAGATACCCCCACAAATGACCCCATTTTAAAAACTACACCCCTTAGTGTATTCACTGAGGGGGGATCATGAGTATTTGTACACCAAAGTTTCTTTTCAGGAGTTAATGCAATTTAGAGAAGAAAAAATAAAATTTCATATTTTTGCAAATATATCATTTTAAAGACAGCGCACATAAAAATGAGAATTTACACCCCAAAATAGATACCCCTATTTATCCCGTGTTCAAAGACATACCCCTTGTGGCCCTAATATTATGTCTGTATGCACAACGGGGCCCAAAATCAAAGGAGCAGCTGGTGGGTTTCAGAATAGAAATTTTGCTTGAAGCGGTTTTAGGCCCCATTGCACACTTGTAGAGCCCACAGTATTTGAATGAATCTAAGCAAAGCAGAAGAGAATAATTACAATTTTAATTTTTTTGGTACCGTATATACTCGAATATTAGCCGACACGAGTATAAGCCGAGTCAATAAGTTTTACCACAAAAAATTGGTAAAACTTATTGACCCGAGTATAAGCCTAGCTATACTTGAGTATATAGTGGATAAAAAAAAAGCAATACTCACCTCCCAGCCGGCATCTGTGTCCTCGTTGCGATGCCGTCCCCGACGCTGCGGCCAGCTGCTGCAGTCTTCTCCCCGGCTTGCTTTTGAAATCCCCACCGTCAGCGTTGTGATTGTATCGAGCACCGGCCAATCGCAGCCGGCACTCGATAAACCAATCACAGTCATTCAGAATGACATCACTTAATCACAGCACTGATGGCGGGGATTTCAAAAGCAAGGCAGGGAGAAGACTGCAGCAGCTGGCTGCAGCGCCAGGGACACAGATGCTGGCTGATAGGTGAGTATTGATGTTTTTTCTTTTTTACCTCACTCGAGTGTAAGCCGAGGGGGGCTTTTTCAGCATATTTTTTTTTGTATTAAAAAACTCGGCTTATACTCGAGTATATACGGTAATTGTGTCATTTTAAAAACAGGTTTTTTTGTACAGCACACACATGAATGAAGACTTTCATCCCAAAACGGATACCTATTGTGGCCCTAATCTGCTTATACGACACATGGCTAGGCCTATAATGGAGGCAACACTCTTTGGCTTTCAGGGCACAACTGAATAAACTCCTGGCCCCATTGCCCACTTGTGCAGAAAAAAAATTGACTCCCTGAAAATAATCCCCCACCCCCGTTTGTTGCCATTCCTTAAATCTTAGATAAAAGTAATGATGTAAACTGTGTGGTATGTCCAAAGACAGGTAATTACGGAAGCTGGTTGGGATGGGCACATGGGGCAAGAAAATTGAGTATCCCGCCACCTCCCATGTTTTTTTGGGGGGAATTTCTTGACCCCAGTGGCAGGGATGCAGTGTAAAAAGTGGCACTCTGTGAGGCTTCATAAGCTTGCTGAGGTGTGGCGGTCTCACACAGAAGGCGCTCAACAAACTGCTCCTTGGACTGCAGGAAGGTGAGCGTTCCCGGGGCTTCTTGTAAATTGCGTACTAACACATGCGGTCATGCACAGTACACTTTTTTTTGTTTGTATTTCCCACACCGTCACTTAGCAATGATGCGGGTACCCGCAGCTCATACACAATGTAGTTGCGTATGAGCTGCAGGTATATCCGCAACCATGGAGCAGAATGGGCTCTATATCGCGAATATCAACGGTAAAATTGAACATGCTGCATTCTGTTTTCTGCGAGTGGATTATGTAATTCCGACCCGCTAATTTAAGTGGAATTGTGCAATCCAATGCATTTGATTGATCTGCGTATTACCGCTAATCAAGCGCATGCGGAATTGCAATTTCTATGCTGTCATGTCAGACCAGCCTAATGGTAGATTGCAACCTTTTTATCACGTGACCTCTCAACAAGGCCACCAGTCACTGCCCCAAGCTTTCAGCAACAATTTGTCACCGGGAGCAAAGAGATTTATAATTTCCTGGGCTCCCCGTCTCCTGGACATGTGTCCGGCGTTTGGCCGGCGGGCGCATGCTCAGAAGCCGAAAAAGTCCATGGAGGATGATCACATCAGGGTTCAAATATGGAGGCCTCCAGTAAGATGTTTCATTTCCTCTCACCGATCGCATCTGTGAGGGGAGATGAAACTTCAGGTTTTTTTTAAAACTTTTACGTGATCTCCATTATCCATTGGATAATGGTAATCAGTCACCATTGGCTGATACATTATCCAATGGGTAAGGCCGATCACGGGCCCGGGGATCAGTCAACGCGGTCCCTGGTGACATCTCCTGCCTCCCGGCTACCTTCAGGAGCTGGGAGCTAGAAGATTTCAAATTTCCTGGAGCTCCCAGCCTTCTGCACATGCAGCTGACATAATAAAGCCTGGCGTGCATGCGCAGAAGGCCGGCGTCAGGTCCTGGAGGACCAGATCACCGCGGGACAGCATGGAGAACTAGGGTGAGTAATCTCAGCTGCCCCCATGGATCCAATCCATGAGGGCAGCTGAATCTTTAACTATTTAAAAACTTCTTTGCAATTTAATGCGATTGGCCCTATCCACTGGATAGCGCCAATTGCATTGTCGGGGGGAGCTCCCCGCGGCCAGGAATGACAGCTTCATGTTGTCAGCTACTTCCGGGCACCGACATGTCCATAGCCCACGTGGCTTTAATCCCCACAGGATGCATGTTTTAAGTCCTTGGGAATTAAAGCCCACTTAGCTAGGACATAAAAACACTATGGGCTGGTCACTAAGGGGTTAAGGATGCAATAATGTTTTGGACTTTCTCATCTCCAGTTTTCAACGGACATAACTTTTTCTCATTTTTCCATCGACATAGCTATATATGCAGAACGAGTTCTAGTTTTTATTGGTACCATTTCGGAGTAAACGTAATGTATTGTATATTGTCTAATGGTGTGGGAAAAATAGAAAAAAATAATTTAATACGATTATGAAAGTTAGTATTAAAAAATGTCCAAGTCTAATACGTCAATCTGTATTTAATTGTTAATTCTTAAAGTCAGTACAATAACAAAATTATTTTATTTTTTTAAGGTTTTTTTAGTTTTGTACGTTAAAAACCCTTTTTTCGGAAAGCAAATTATATTTGTCATCACTGTGTTTTAAAAACCTAGAACTTTTTTATTTTCTCATCAATAGAGCTGTGTGGGAACTTGGATTTTTTTTGCATGATGGTCTGTAATTACTATTGGTACAATTTCAGGGCTTAGTCACACGGGCGTTTTTTCGTGCAATTTTTTTGTGCACAAAACTGATGCACACAAAAAATCGCATCACCGAAGCAAGCGTCACGGCTGAAAAAAATGCTGCTAGCAGCGTTTATCAGCCCAAAGGGCTCAGTCACATGGGCGCTGCCCGCTATCCTCTGTGGCAGAGGAGAACGCTGTTCGCCCATTGAATTCAATGGAGCCGGCAATACAGACGGCTCCATTGAAAGCAATTGGCTGCCGGCAAGCGCTGTATTAATTTTCGGGGAAAGGCTTCAAATATAAGCCCTTTCCTGAAAACCATCCAGGAAAAGTGTAAAAAATAAAAAAATATATATACTCACCTTTTTCCTGCTGCCGGAGTTCAGCTGCGTCCAGCGGGCTCTTCTCCTGAACTGCTTTCTGTAGTATTCAGCAGGCAGGGATTTAAAATCCTCGCCTGCTGAATGGGCTGCCTCTGATTGGTCAGAGTGCTCAGCCAATCAGAGGCAGCACTCACTCAGCCATTAATGAATTCAGAAAGCAGTTCAGGAGAAGAGCCGGATGGACGCGGCTGATCTCCGGCAATTGCAAAAAGGTGAGTTTTCAGGGAAGGGCTTATATTTGAAGCTCTTCCCCGGAAATTAATACAGCGCTTGCCGGCAGCCCATTGCTTTCAATAGAGACGGCTGTATTGCCGGCTCCATTGACTTCACTGGGAGAACATCATTCTTCTCTGCCACAGCTGTTACAGCTGTGGCAGAGGAGAACGATCTTTAGTATATGTTCTCAATGGGCTCGGCGCTGCTGCCGCTGGCCCCATTGAGCACATATACAAAAACAACGATTTGCGCAGAACGCAGTTTTTTCGGCACATCCGCATACAAAACGGCCATGTGACCGATCACATTGCTAAGCATTGGGTATATATATTTGCAGACCGCAAGCGCATCTGCAAATTGGGCAAAAACAAACGCCCGTGTGACTGAGCCCTTAGGGTACATGTGATTCTTTTATTATGTTTTTAGGCAGAAAGAACAAAAACATCATTTTGCCTGTTTTGTATTTTTTTTGTTACAATGTTAACCACACAGGGTAAATACTATGTTTATTTTATTGTATGCATAAGTATGGATGTGGCAATATCAAATATATATTTTTTTTTAATGCTAAGAAGAAATAAGTGCACAAAAGGGTCTTTTATACCTTGATATTTTTTTTTACTTTTTAAAAGTCTTTGTAGGGGACTGAAGGCCCATTTACACGCAATGATTATTGCTCAAAATTTTCTCAAAAACTATCGTTGTTTGTAAATGCTCCCATCTTTCACACTTCAGCTGAACGATGATTTTTAGGTGAGCATAAAATCCATCCTTCAGCCAGAAAGATAACACAGACCGCATGCTATGTTTGCTGTCAATGGTGCTGTGTTCTTCACAGGAACCTGATTACATTGTATTGAGCTTGCAGCCCTGTGGCAGAACCAAGGAGCTGAATGCAGAGAACAGACCACCTGCTATTCTCAGCATGCAGGTCCTGGAGGCTCATTTACATGCAAATGAAGGTGTTAAGCTGCTAATGGATATTAGTGTCCATTATCAGTTTATGCAAAACAGTCGCTCAAAACCTATTTTTTTAAGGATCTTTACGTGTAAATGGGCCTTTAAACATGGGATCCAATGATCACTTAGATAATACACAACAATATTTCTATATTGCAGTCTATTATCTGTATTCTCTTACACTAAAAGCCACAGCAGGAATGGAGGCCACTATTGTCTGGTTGCATTGGCAACATATGGATGGGGCCTTTGCGATTGCATTGCTGATGACAAATGGACTGACAGAGCAAACTCTCGCCTTCTGTTAACCCTTTAAAAGATTAAGTCAGTATTGACTGCCGCATCTGAGGGGCTAAACTGCCTGGATCGGAGACATCTTCGATCCTGGTAGTTCATCCACAATGCCAGCTGTGGCAGAGGAGAACGATGTTCGCCCATTGAATTCAATGGAGCCGGCAATACAGACGGCTCCATTGAAAGCAATGGGCTGCCGGCAAGCGCTGGATGAATTTTCGGGGAAGGGCTTAAAATATAAGCCCTTCCCTGAAAACCATCCTGAAAATGTGTAAAAATTAAAAAAAAAGTATACTCACCTTTTTCCTGCAGCCGGAGTTCAGCTGCGTCCGGCCGGCAGTTCTCCTGAACTGCTCTCTGTAGTATTCAGCAGTCGGGGATTTAAAATCCCCGCCTGCTGAATGGGCTGCCTCTGATTGGTCACAGCCCTCACCAATCAGAGGCAGCTCTCACTCACCCATTCATGAATTCATGAATGGGTGAGTGAGTGCTGCCGTTAATTGGCTGAGCGCAAGGTCCAATCAGAGGCAGCTCTCAGCTGTCATTCAATAGCTGAGAGCTGCCTCTGATTGGTCCCTGCGCTCAGCCAATCAACGGCAGCACTCACTCACCCATTCATGAATTCATGAATGGGTGAGTGAGAGCTGCCTCTGATTGGTGAGGGCTGTGACCAATCAGAGGCAGCCCATTCAGCAGGCAGGGATTTTATATACAGAGAGCAGTTCAGGTGAACTGCCGGCCGGACGCGGCTGAACTCCGGCTGCAGGAAAAAGGTAAGTTTACTTTTTTTTTTATACATTTTCAGGATGGTTTTCAGGGAAGGGCTTATATTTTAAGCCCTTCCCCGAAAATTCATCCAGCGCTTGCTGGCAGCCCATTGCTTTCAATGGAGCCGGCTCTATTGCCAGCTCCATTGACTTCAATGGGAGAACATTGTTCTTCTCTGCCACAGTTGTGGCACAGCTGTGGCAGAGGAGAACAATCTTAGTATATGTTCTCAATCGGGTCGGCGCTGCTGCTGCCGGCCCCATTGAGCACATATACAAGCACCAATTTGCGCAGAACGCAGTTACATGCGTTCTGTGACCAATCCGATTGCTTTGCATTGGGTCTATAAATCTGCAGATCGCAAGCGCGTCTGCAAATTGGACCTAAAAACGTCCGTGTGACCGAGGCCTCAGATTAAGCCCATTGAATTTGAAGGGGTTCATGTGAAGTCCAATAGACACACAGACATAATATGGATGTGAAAAACACCCTTGTGAATAAGTGCTAATTTAAATTTTGAAAATAATATGTTAATTATTCCTGATTACATCTTTTCATTATGAATTGAGCTTCTAGATATAAAACTGACTTGTGGTTTCCAAATAACTGGATGCAATAAGCAAAGAAAATGAAAGACCTGTAACAGTGGTCTAGTAAAAATTGTGGCATCCAAATTACTAGACGCAATTCCACCACAATAAACAGAGACAATGACTGTTCACTAACGGTAGTGTAATATAACTGTAGTGTAATATAACTGTAGTGTAATATAAATTGTTGGTTCCAAATAACTGGAGTGGAAGCACAGCTGATTTCAAGTCAAAATCTGCACCATCTGTTTTGGATGCAAAAATGCTGCGAAATTTGCTGCAGAATTTTCCACTGCGAACATTTTGGAGCATTTCCGCCACGTGTAAACATAAAGGAGAAAAAAGTGACGGATCAGTAACAGTCAGTGATTGTTACATTTTTTGTGATGTTTATAGATTTGTAAGCTTTATTTCGTTTTCTCTCCAGCTGCTCCTCCCCAGTGACACACTACTGTATTCTGACCTCGTCTCCGTATGTCCGAGCCTGACCACAAGTCTTCTGACCCAAACTCTGTATGAACGCAAAAACAGCCAAAATTCAATAGCGTGTTGCTGGCCTGACTGTACCCTCCACTATCTAATGACTTCTATCTCTCCAATCCTTCAAATTGCTCATCCATCAAACTCCTACCCCGTGTGTTTTTCACACTTCACAATTCTTTCTCAATTAATCTGTTTCTGCAAGTTGCACTTTTTTGTCTTGTGACTGTCTCCTTTCCACTCAGATGGTAAAATAACTACCGGTCCTACCTGCCAATTTATATATTACTCATGTGGACGCCAAGCAAAATGTAACACCGAGGAGACAAGATGGCCGTGGGCATGTTGTGAAAGACATAAGTCCCATGGCCAGGAGGCTGGTATGACTCGAGCATCACAGACTGGTTGTGGCCCAGTGTTGCACTGACAACTATAATTTTGAATACAAAAATGACACAAAACACATTAGTTTTAATAAAACACATTTTATTTTTTTAAACACATATGCAATAATATAACTTCAATATATTTAGCATCCTTATAATCTTCACAGGATATACTATAAATATAAAGGGATGAACACCATTTAAAAAGGAAAAAAACATGGTAAAATAGTAGTTTATTGGCCTGACTCCCCCACAAATAAATTAGTAAAAATTAAATGCCAACATACACAAATCAGCCATAAGATTACCAACTGCAATAGAGACAGAAACACATATACATAAGGCTACACCTCCATTGATCTAGAAAACACTTTATTGTAGAACAAATAACACAAAAGATCAGTTTGGTGAAGCCCACTACTTCACTACCTAGCTCTTACACATCCTGGATCTGGAAGTCTGGATCATCATGTGGAGGTACTACTGTTGAGTTTATTTAATTGCCTGCACTGTCATTACTTCAAAGTGTGCCTTGTATCCTGCTGACGTTACTTTGAGTAAAAGCTGTTCCAGGTCCTGACCATTCCTAGGGACCTGAGGTACTATAACCTTGTCTGTGGGTGGCCGGTGGGTGCCGGAATGGTGGCATCAACCGTAACAAACTCCACACCTGTTCTAATGTTTATTGGGCATCCCCATGTTGGGGGGGTGGGAGAGGCCCAGCGCTGCCCTGGCCTTGGCAGCGTGCATCCCTCTGAGAGGGAGTGTGGTAAGTGCCACCGTGACAAGCCAGCATCTTGCCCTCCCAGCTCCTCAGCGCATGCCATGTGTCCGGGGTTACCCTACGGGACGCTACAGGAGTATCTATCATCTCAGTGAATGGGCAGAAGAAGATGAGACCTTGCCCATTTTTCCTTGAATCCTGATTTGTAATCTGAAATGCATTTAGATAAGAATTAAATAACTGTGTACTAATTTGAGATAAATTATAGCCATTGTTCATGCAAACAGTCATCAAAATGTTCACTGCATTTGCTGACTATATTCTTGACTGTATTTTTTCTCTGCATTGCTTCTTCCTTGGATTCTAAGGCTTTTTTCACACCGGCATTGTGATTTTTCGACCGCCCGAAAATCGTAGCTGAAAAGTCGCATGAACGAGAGAAAGCCACAACTAATTATCGGCTAAATCTCCCATTTTCCTGCCCATTCACATGGTCAGGTGGGTCGTATATACGCTGCAGCCCAGAATTCCATCGGACTGTGGGGAGAGAGTTTAGCCATGCTAAACTCTCCTCCTCCGTATGTCGGCTGATCGTGGCAAAAGAAGCTCCCATAGGCTTCTATGGGAGTTGTCGGCAAAGACAGGGGAAGGGAGTTCAGCAGTGCTAGTCATGTTAACCTCCCTCCCCTTCTCTTTGCTGGCTGCTTCCATAGGCTTCTATGGGACCTGCCGGCTGATCTCGGCCAAAAGACTTATCTTTTCCGACTGCGTGTAAAAGCGGCTTCCGGAATTGGCAGCATATGTTCTATCTTTTCCGGGCAGCTGATTTTACATGCAGGAGAAATCAACCATCTGAAAGAATGAATTGAAAGCTAATGTTTCAGATAGTCGTGATTTCGGCCAACGTTTTATTGCGTGAATAAAACCTAACACTGATTTTCTGCACATAAATTTAGCTATGTATTTATATTTAGTACTGTATATCAGTTTTGGGATCAAACACCATATTTATAAAGTCCCTGTGTCATAAAAATGTGGGGCGTGGCTTCAGCACTCATTTATTAACACTTTCGACTTAGAAAAGTAGTAGGAAGCAAACTCCAGGTCTGATCTGGTGCTGTCTTTTGCCTATGCCATCTTGATGAATGTGGCGCTTGCTGCATGGCGAGGTGTACTGGCATACTGCTCCACGTGGTTTACTAGTAGCAACAAATCAATCCCATTAGTTTACACTAGACTCATAACAATTAATACATTCAGTGTTTAAAAGACAAACTGAAAACTGTGCTGGAGGGCGACTGACGAGTCATTTAACACACGCTTTGTAGTGGGGAAGGTGTCAGATTCCTATGAGTCAGTCTTTTAAAGATAGAACATTGTAGGGACGTATTTGAGGGCTCCTTCTGCTTGCTCTGCTGCAAAATATGAACTCTGAACAGTAATCTCTAATCTTTTTAGCACAAGAATCCCATTCAGTTATCCTCGACAGTCTTACATTTCCTAATCTGTATTTGCATTCAAATGTATATATTTAAAACATCTGATGCTGCATATTTAAGGCATTCTGGGCTTTGTAGTTCCGGATCTTATAGTACTTGTTCCACACTTTAGGATTGCTGGGGGATCCCCTCTACTATTCAGATCTGTAATCAAGAATCAGAACAGGTGCTGTTTTAATTTGATTGGATAATTAGCTTGTGAAAGCTAATTAAAACCATCCACCAATGAGAGGAAGAAGACTATAAATAAATCAGTGTATAATTTGCATAAGGCTTGAAATTAAAAGCTGTTTAATTAATATTTAAAATGTTCAATATGAAATTGGACAATACATAACTTGTGGAGATTGGATCACACTTGCTCTGTACCTTAACCATTTACACTGTTTACTTTCACGTAAAGACAAGAGTTGCCAAAGCCTTTACCTGAAACAGTGTATCATAGAAGCCTTTACCCGATAGTGTAACATAGAAGCCTTTACCCAAGACAGTGTAACATAGAAGCCTTTACCCAAGACGGTGTAACATAGAAGCCTTTACCCAAGACAGTGTAACATAGAAGCCTTTACCCGAGACAGTGTAACATAGAAGCCTTTACCTGAGACAGTGTAACATCGAAGTCTTTACCCAAGACAGTGTAACATAGAAGCCTTTACCCGAGACAGTGTAACATAGAAGCCTTTACCTGAGACAGTGTAACATCGAAGCCTTTACCCAAGACAGTGTAACATAGAAGCCTTTACCCGAGACACTGTAACATAGTAGCCTTTACCCGAGACAGTGTAACACAGAAGTCTTTACCCGAGACAGTGTAACATAGAAGCCTTTACCCGAGACAGTGTAACATAGAAGCCTTTACCCAAGACAGTGTAACATAGAAGCCTTTACCCAAGACGGTGTAATAGCGAAGCCTTTACCTGAGACAGTCTAACACTGAAGCCTTTACCCGAGACACTGTAACATAGAAGCCTTTACCCGAGACAGTGTAACATAGAAGCCTTTACCCGAGGCACTGTAACATAAAAGCCTTTACCAGAGACAGTGTAACATAGAAGCCTTTACCAGAGACAGTGTAACATAGAAGCCTTTACCCGAGGCACTGTAACATAGAAGCCTTTACCTGAGACAGTCTAACATTGAAGCCTTTACCCGAGGCAATGTAACACAGAAGTCTTTACCCGATATAGGGGAGTGCAAGGAGAGAAATCTCCTGCAGCCGCCCGCTGTGAAGCAATAATACCCGCTCCTGTGCAAAAGCATGTGAGCCGGTACTTGCAGGGACGAGTATCGGGCATCATTTGTCCAACATTCGTCCCATCTAAATGGGCTTTTAAACACATGAACGGGAATTTCTCACCTTATACAGCTATGATAATGAAGGCTGTATAAGAGGCAAAACAGAACCACTAATCTCTGTAGGAGTTCAGTGGTTTCATTTTCACTTCGGGAATTTCTCGTCCATGATTTGTACGGCTGAGAAAATATAGGACCTGCCCTATCTTCCCCGCAAATAGTTAATATATTGTGCGGGAGAGATCAGGCAGCCGCTAGCTTCCTGAGTCTTTTTTCAAACTCCTGCAGTGTGGCGCGGCGTATGAACTGCCACTCCATGCTGTGGGACGCCCTTGGCAATGTGTGTTCAGCCTAGGGTTCGTTCTACATGGAGCGATTCATCATTTTCACCAGTGAACAATTTTAGAGTTCACTTGTTCAGCCTGTTTATACAGGCAGATAAATCATGAGTATGAACTACTAAATAATTGCTGTTTACACGCACCGACCGAACAATTATTTTTATGCCTGCATAAAATGAACGTTGAACGAGAAGTGAAAGGATTATGATTTGTCATTCAATGGTTGGCCATGTTTACACTAAATGTTTATTGTTCAAATTTGTACAATCCATCAATTTCTTTTTAATAATAATGGATCCAAGTAAAAGAGCTCTAAGCCAAACTATCTGGGAAACAGCAATGTCTCAGAGAGATCCAATTTTCTTTCTTTATATGCAATGACAAGGAGCCTGTAGTGACAAAGCCCATGACTATTTTGTTCTTCAACACACATTTTTTTGCATGGGTGGGTCATTTTGATGTTTAGAGCTCATCTTGTTGACTTTTTCTTCACTCCTGGATACTCTCTCAATCCAATTAGGTACCCTACTAGTCAACAGTTGATAGCCTATCGTGATCCAGTGTTTCTCATCCAGGGCTCGTCTTTCCTTGTCAAGAGCACTGTAAAAGGAAGAAGGGGTTATCCGCTGCTCGTTCATAAATGATTGTCATGCTGCTTACAAAGAATTCCTAACCTTTCTTTACACAACCAGGGATTATTTTTTGCTTGGAGTTTTCTTCCTACTCCTTGGGAAGCTTGTGGAGGACGAGTCCCCAACCATGATACTTATATATTGTGTTTTATCTGTTTTATTTGTTAGTCTGTATCTCGTAGTTTAAATTTGTTATCAATAAAGGTTAAATTTTAGGGTCCCATAGACCCATAAAACACAAAATCCAGGAAAATAGAGCAGTTCCTACTTTCTTTCGTGCACACAAAATGCATGTGCAAAATGCGTTTATGAGACCAAACCCATTGAAATCAGTGGGTTCTACTGTGTTTGGCATGCAGAGATTTTGTGTGCGCAAATACCTGTGTAAACACAATTGTCTGAAGAAGCCCTACGTTGTTGATTTGGATGTGTTATGTTGGCTAATTCTGGCTCATGTGAAAGCACTCTTATAGTTCAATTGAGTAGTGCACATTGCAATACATTTGGCCAATGTTATGTTCAACAGCAGTAGTGTTGTATGTGCAATACAATCATCCATGTGGAAGGCTTCTTCAGACGACTCAAAAGGAAGGCTGCAAAACGGGACAATGTGTGAGAGAAGATAGTACTTGCTCTATTTGTCTCACACATAGTTTTGCTATGTGCGAGAAAACATAGGGTAGGAGTCCAGGACCTATCTTCCTGTTTTTTTATTTCTTTTTTTTTTACAAACTCAAACACTACTGTTTAAATAGTTTAAAGGAGTTTAAATAGTCCAAAAAAAACCAAAACACTGGTTCAAGCACGAATACCCTCCGTAGCAGCGAGCATATTGGAGCATGTGCCCATCTGCTTAAACCCTAATAGTGGTTTCTCAGCATAAGGAAATATTTAACATGGTTCCCTAATGGTAAAAAGTTTGGAAATCATTGCTGTAACTCATGAATGTTAATAGTGTAATATTATATTCTGGAAATGCCAGATCACTGCTGCTGCTTTGAATAAATTATATTCTCAGGCTCCCCATAAAATTTAGACTCCTTCACCATCTCTGAAAGTATTTAAGTGTGAAAAAAAATGAAGCATGATAGTAGAGATTACTTCCATATGGTATATACTGTGACATGCTATATACTGTGACCCATTTGCAAAGAATAGGATAACTTGAAGTTCTGGTTATCCTGTGTCATAGTAACTTTCGGGTGGAGCTTAGCTTGATAGCATTCAGTGACTGGTGGCAAATGGGATATGATCCATTGGTAGACCATGACCAGGGGGGGAGCCTATGTTCAGTGATATAACTATGTAGGAAAATGTTCCCAGTATGCCCACCTAACTGTATATCTCATACCAATAGCTGACAAATATCTGTCAAGCCTGAAGGCATCATGAAGAACACAAACAAGCATAGTGGCCCTCAGATGACTTTTTATCAAGGGTTGTCACCTACTGTATGTGAACCCAATAGCAGAGGTTAGGGAAATATTTATTAACTGCTTCAATCACCGAATGTTGGGTTTCTTTGGGTAGACATGTAACTGATATGCGTGGGTGGAGCTTTGTAAGTGAAGTGCATTCTGTAAAGCAGAGGCGTAACTTGAAGCATCCGGGCCCCAATGCAGAATCTGTAACAGGGCCCCCAAATATAATGCTTTATTCATAGCACTGGGCTCCCTATATGGAGAAGAGAGGCCTTATGGGCCCTCTAAGGCTTCTGGGCCCGGGTGCAACCGCATCCTGTGCATCCCCTACAGTTACGCCCTGCTGTAAAGTAAAAGAATAATGGTGATTAAAGCACAGTGCTTATGGTTTCTTGTCCTCTTTAGATGATCCCCAGCAACTTTATCTGGTTCCATACTGGCTTCCTCAGACAAGCACTCGCAGTCACTGTCACTCTTGTAACTTGAAGCCTCCTAACAGAATGTTCACACAGTCACACAGTTTGCTCTGGGAGTGTTCTAGATTACTTTCTCTCTCCTGGTGGCTAAACTCCCTCTTCTCTTGGAGCGCTGCGCCGCTGTCTACCTTCGGGCAGCAATCAGACTCTGCAGATCTCAATGCCCCTGGACTCGCAGATAGCACCTTTCACTGTCGCTCACACTTCCTGGACTGTTGCTGTGACTTTAAGTTTGACACTATGTTGCTAAATCTTTTCTAGTTTTTTGGAGCTGCTGGTTACTTAGGACCTGTGGAGGGGACGAGCTCAAAAAGGTCATTCTCCACTATGCCCTATGCTTAGGGACTGACCCTGGCTTGTGATACTATAAAGGCTCTGTTAACTCTTACACAGCGACATTCAGGACCCCCCTTTCCCAGGATGAGTGAGAGTCCCAATGGTAAGACCCCCACCAATCATAAAGTTATTCCTTATCCCATGGACAGAAGATAGAGGGGTTGTGCCAAGATATATATAGTTAAGTTTTTATTACATTGAGCACAGGGAGAAAATTGATTAGTATGATTGTTCTAGAAGGACCTGTGCTGTTGCTAATCCTGTATGGCTGCAGGGTTGATTGTTGAAAACAAGCCATAGATTGTATTAAACTATCCAGTAAAGACATATAAGACAGATTATTGGTTTAGTGTCTCTTTAAAACTATAAAATCACCTAATATAATTAAAATGCAATGAAGGTTCTGCATATTTTTATATATCAAACTACAGGATTGTGCTTACATAGTTTCATAATTAGTGGATGCAAAACAGACATAGGTCAACAGGTTTACACTTGACTACTTATTAACCCCAGCTCATTCACAGCAGGACAAAAATCATCTACCTGACCTTCTATTGACAAGCTGGCAGGTCCCTGGATCAAACTTCTACACTTTTATGTCTATTAAATCTCTATATTGTTTGTTAGCCATTTTACTTTTTTATCGTTTAATTTTCATTGAGATTTTAGTTCTACAAACAATAAAATGAGGAAAGACTTACAGTGGAACATAAGATATAGTATTCAAAGCCAAATGTATAAACAAGACCTACCGCAAGCAGTCCCACTGAAAGGACCAAGGCCTTTTATTTTTAAATCTATATCGGCCATTACTGCTTTTTGTGTTGACTGGTTTCCTAAGTTTAAATGTTAGACAGTAAAAGGAATGCACCTAGGGAGGAAGGAAATAGATGACAGACATGTTCTTTGAATCAGGTTTTAATAATAAACATTTTTTTAAAGGGGTGTCTTTTAGTAGTGATAGTTGTCTAGTTGTTGGTCCCTGCCATTATATATCATTTTTGCAGTGATATTGCCCCTTTCGTTTATATTTCCATAAATGATGTAAAAAAGAATCTTAAAATATTTAAGGCCTAATATTTCTGTCCTAGGCCCAGTGTTGTTCAGCATTCTTATAAATGATCTGGAGGAAAGAATTAATGGAAAACTGATCAAATATGCCGACGACACAGAGCTAGGAGGTATAGCTAACACTAGGGAAGAGAGAGAGAAAGTATTCAAAAGGATCTAGAAAAGCCTGCACAGTGGGCGGCGACTAACAGAATGGTATTTATCAGAGAGAAATGCAGAGTCCTACATCTGGGCAAGAAAAATGAAAAAAGTACATACAGAATAGGAGGAATCAGGCTAAGCAGCAGCACATGTGGAAAAGACTTGGCTATACTAATAGATCATAGACTGAACATGAGTCAACAATATGATGCAGCAGCCAAAAAAGCAGACACAATTCTGGGATGTATTAAGAGAAACATAGAGTCTAGTTCATGTGAGGTCATTATCCCCCTCTACTCTTCCTTAGTTAGACTTCATCTAGAATACTGTGTCCGGTTCTGGGCACCCCACTTTAAAAAAGACATAGACAAACTGGAGCAAGTTCAGAGAAGAGTTACCACGATGGTGAGCTGTCTGTAAATTATGTACTATGAGAAACGGTTAAAGGATCTGGGAATGTTTAGCTTGCAAAAAAGAAGGCTGAGAGGAGACTTAATAGCAGTCTACAAATATCTGAAGGGCTGTCACATTGCAGAGGGATCAGACCTATTCTCATTTGCACAAGGAAAGACCAGAAGCAATGGGATGAAACTGAAAGGGAGGAGACACAAATTAGGTATTAGAAAAAACTTTATGACAGTGAGTGTTATCAATGAGTGGAACAGGTTACCACGGGAGGTGGTGAGTTTTCCTTCAATGGAAGTGTTCAAACAAAGGCTGGACAAATATCTGGGACGATTTAGTAAATCCTGCACTGAGCAGAGGGTTGGACCAGATGACCCTGGAGGACATTGACAACTCTACCATTCTATGATTCTATGATTTTTGTTTTCACACTAGAACACATACAATAAGCTAACACTTTCTGTTTTTTAAATCCCATTTTCAGCTTTGCTGTGTAGACTGGGGCAGCTTCTCATTCATTAGCGGGCTGCAGACAGGTGATACCTCTGTTGAATTTCTTGAGGTTTAAATAATGCTGAATAGCAACACTTTACAGATATGTCTGTGTATGTAGCTCTATGATGGAGGACTTGCACTTCACCTCTTGGAGACCTAATTAATCTGTAAATTCTTTTCTATTTATTAACTCCTATGCATTGCAGCTGCCATTAAACACACACATTCTACTGCATTGTCTGAAAAGAGAATGCAGCAAAGAGGTGTGTGCTCTCCAATATGACCGCTTCCAGAGGTGTTTTATTTAATTATACAAATCCCTATCACTATATTGTGCCACAATGTGGCATAGCATTGATATATTTTATAACTCCATAATACAACTTCCAGTGGAGCATGCAAGGTTCTTTTTTATTATGGTATCCAACAGGAAAAAACATCTCTAGGCATCTGTAGTAAATTGAGGACTCATGATACAGCAGGACCTTGTTGGTCTCAAACGCGTAAGCATTAATCACTGTACCATGGCACCTCTCTTGTATTGATTTTAACATGGTACAATAAAGCAAGAAGCTTTTATGGAAT
Organism: Eleutherodactylus coqui; assembly: GCF_035609145.1. Taxonomy (NCBI): domain Eukaryota; kingdom Metazoa; phylum Chordata; class Amphibia; order Anura; family Eleutherodactylidae; genus Eleutherodactylus; species Eleutherodactylus coqui. The sequence goes on from NC_089847.1 coordinate 73,634,041, forward strand.
TCTGGATGTGCCAGACATTCATCTGCCTGGTACAGTAGGGAACCTAAAGATTTGTGCGAGTGCCATATAGGTTTTTGACAGAGCTGTAATATGGTCATGTGCATGAGCCCTAAATATGTCTTTTCTTTAATAAGCCATAATAATATTTGCTTCAGTGTAGTTTATAACATCTAAGGATGAGGTTCCTTTGACAGATGTGTCACTTCTCGCCAGTGCATAAAACATTGAGTCATAAAGCTTAAAAATAAGCATGTTTCTGAAATTCTATTGAACATGTGAATCATATCATTGTTCCAACATACCTTAGTTGATTCAGTTTGTTCCAGTGACACTTTTAGACATGATGCCCCATGTACTCCCTTCATATAAATTACAGAGAACTGAGTCAAGAAGACAGGACATATGTCTAAAGACATCAAGGGTTTACACAAAGATGTTAGAAATACATAAAATGAGGTAAAGTTTAAGGAGTTTTATGGCAACTAGATTCCAGTTTTTACAGTATACAGTATGTGCAGGATCAAAATGAAACAGTGGGTCACTGAGGACTGTTAAGCATTTTTGGGCACAAGAAAATTATGTTTTTTGGCTCTTAACCAGGAGGAAATGTCAAATGTCAGTATGGGTTTCCACAGAGCTTAGATGCTGACATGCCGGTAAGTCTTGTAGCATTTAGTGGTTACCCATAACATTGAGGAGAATGGCAGTAGAAGTGTTGTAAGGCAAAATCTCATGTCAAAGTGAAGTGTGGCAGTGACTACGATGCCTGAGGGAGTGCTGAGCAACAAGCCCCTGTACAGCCACTGTAAGACTAGCCGGTGGACTGGAGGCGTAGACCAAGTTGACGCATAAGACAATCTTTATAACTTTAGGAGTCTGTGTGGTGATGTACAGCTGACCCAACTACAGCTGCCGTGACAGAAGTCAATAGGCTGGTGAGCACATCCTGAGAGACCTGGGAGTCATTGCTGAGTAATCCTGGACTATGAGTATGCCAGCCCTCAGTTGGAGCAAACAGAACAAAAAAGAATATTGCTGGATGCCCTTAAGGGACTACTTCTCTGTGTATAGAGTGAGTGAGTTGTGTGTCAAGAGGTACAATGATAAGCCTAATGAGCAATACTTTACCTTGCGTATCAGTTCAGTTTAGTAAGTTCAAGTTAAGAGTGTTCGGTCAGGATCAAGCATTTTGTGTTAAAGTTGCAACTTGTACTTTTGTTGCAAGTTAGATTGAGCAATCCTTTAAAGACACAGTACTCCCTTTCTAAAACAGACCTAGAATGGGAGTGTTATAGTGACTCTGTGCAGCGTCTGAGCAGCAGGCCCTCAGCTGAGGAGACAGCGGGGTAGAGAAATACCTTGTCACGGGGCTCTACCTTCTCCTTTCTAAGGGTAGCTCTGGACCCGACCTCATTACCGACGGGGATATCACGAATTAGTAACCGAGGTTAACTAAACTCTAGTTTGTCCCTCATGATGCCAACGTTCCATCCTCTGCGGTGGATCTCTCAGATGTTATAATGTAGAATAAAGTAGTCCACACACAAAGTGTCTTTTCTGGATGAAAACCAGGAACGTTCAGTCCTGTCCGTTTACTTAAACGATGGTAGCAAACAACAAATAAATAGTTCTTACAGTGGTGAAGCAGTGAGGATTCACGGGTATTTGTACATCCACAGTCGCAGTTATCTGTGGGAACTCTTTCTCCCGGTAACACTCTCTATCTCCTGTCAGTCACTCACTTGTTCCTTGCTCTTTGGTGTTTTCTTTCTCTCTCCGGATGCATACGGTTCTTGCATGGCTTTTACCCTCGTCTGGGTTCATGCAATCCTTGCGGCTAATGGTTGTGGGGAGTCTCTTGAGAAAAGATAGGCCCAAGCAGGAACAGCAGACCACTTTTCGGCCTCCTGCATGCCTCCCTTCTCTTACTACCTCCGACTAGGACGGGAACCACTCGAACTCTCTATAATTACTGGACGTCTACTCTTTGGGCTCACACATTTTTATATGACACACAGGACAAAACAATACATTTTCCAGACAGGACCAGACATTAACCCTTTCATGCCTGCAAACACTCAATAGACATAAATCTGACTCATTCAACAGGCAAGACAGCAATACAAAACAAACACAAAACATGTATTCTGAGGTGCTGGAGGGGACCCCATACTCTGGGCCATTACATCTGTGGTCTAGGAACTGTTGTCCAGTGTTTCGTAATGTATGGGCAAGGTGTGCGTTGCATGCTTGCAGCCTAAGGTACTTGGCTTGTCATGAAAGGTAGCATAGCAGCAACAAAGACTCACACCCACAGAGGTGCAAGGAAATACTTATACTGAGTGACTAGGACAACCCTGCAAGCAACACATAAGTGAATCAGACTGTGTGCAGAGAGTAACTTCTCAGATACCCACAATGACACAGTAAGACAGGTAATAGCTGAGAGGCATTTTGCTGCAACACTTCAACATATCTTGAGGTCTCCCTAGTATAAGGAACATTCATGTTTACATTTTGTGTTATTATGATAGGAGACCCTCTTACAGGCATGAGAAATGGGATTTGCATTATCACATTCCAATAAATATCATGTTAACTGAACTATCTTACTGATTAGCAGAAATATATATATTTTTAAAAGATGCAAAGAAGCAGTGCTGTGACCCATTTCAGGATGCAATTCTGGTTGTGTGTATTGAACTCAGTAAAAGGACACAGTCAAGGTCACTTTATAGCCTCAATTGTCAGAGAGCATATTTTATCACTGTAGGTGGCATTGTCACAGCAAAATGTATCAAGCTTTACAATGATAGCATTGAGAAATGTATCCTTCTTGAAATAAATGAGATATGCGCAGGCTGAACTTAGTAACTTATCCTCTACCACTTACCTCTACCAGCAGTATTACCTACTATCACCATTCCTTTTACCATTTTTATTCCCTCCACCAGTACTTAAAGGGGTTATCTGGAGTTTCAATCTTGATCATATAGGCTATCAATATCTGGTCAGTGGGAGTCCATTGCTCAGGATCCACACCAATCAGCCGACTGAAGGGGCCACATTGCTCATGTAAGTGCTGCAGGCTCTTCAGTATTTTCACTTGACTACAATCTTGTCAGTGGTCAGAATATAATATTTTTTAGAAAATAGTCTTTTTTAAGAAAAAATTTTCATATATTAAAAATTCAAAAACATACAAACAACTGCAATCCCTTCTTACCCAAACCATCGCCCTTTCCGAAAAAGGAGGGAAAAAGTAGAAAGTCCCTCCTCCAACCTTCGAACCTTATATTGCTCTTTTCCACAACCTTCACATTTTGTTTATTATTCTACTAAGGCCAGGCTTATGAAAGTCACACAAATGAATTTCAGATGATTATTATGATATTTACTATATTCCAGTACTAGCCCGGGTACCCGATACAGAACGCGAGTAGGCCGTTATTTTGCCCTGGCGCTGCAGCTACTCGAGCAGCAGCTGCTTTAAATGCAGCTGTTGACCGTTTGCCCAAACAGATCCTTCGCTGCTCAGCATCTTGTATCTAAAACACAAAATCTGTTTGTTTGTGTCATATACAAATCCCCACTAACCTAAAGTCACTCTGAAGATTCTGAAAGTATTTACGTCCACCATCCCGGAAAAATTAATGGTGGATCTTAAAGGGGTTGTCCCGCGGCAGCAAGTGGGTCTATACACTTCTGTATGGCCATATTAATGCACTTTGTAATGTACATTGTGCATTAATTATGAGCCATACAGAAGTTATAAGAAGTTTTTCACTTACCTGCTCCGTTGCTAGCGTCCTCGTTTCCATGGAGCCCGCCTAATTTTCGGCGTCTAATGGCCAAATTAGACGCGCTTGCGCAGTCCGGGTCTTCTTCTTTTCTCAATGGGGCCGCTCGTGCAGGATGCCGGCTCCGTGTAGCTCCGCCCCGTCACGTGCCGATTCCAGCCAATCAGGAGGCTGGAATCGGCAATGGACCGCACAGAAGCCCTGCGGTCCACCGAGAGAGAAGATCCCGGCGGCCATCTTCAGCAGGTAAGTAAGAAGTCACCGGAGCGCGGGGATTCAGGTAAGCGCTGTGCGGTGTTCTTTTTTAACCCCTGCATCGGGGTTGTCTCGCACCGAACGGGGGGGGGGGGGGTTTGAAAAAAAAAAAAACCCGTTTCGGCGCGGGACAACCCCTTTAATGATTTCCCTCAAGGCCCGATTTGAGTAAAATTTGGCATTTTTTCTTGCCGATAACAACCAACCACAGCTCAGCTTTCATTTGTTATTCTGCTGAGGTAAAATGAAAGCTGTGCCATCATTGGTTGCTATATATTATACTGCTGAGGTAAAATAAAAGCTGTGCTGTGATTGGTTGCTATAGGCAACACCTTTTAATCCTCTTAGTGCTGAGCTACAATGAAAGCTGCTCTGTGGTTGTTTGCTATGGGCACCACAAACTCTGTTTTTACTGTTTGTTGATTTACTGTTAGACAGTTTTGATAAATAAGGGCCGGTGTTCATAAATTAAGCATAGTATCTAGAGATGAGTGAATGTACTCGAGATGCTCGTTACTCGTGACAAGTACCACGCGATGTTCGAGTTACTTTCACTTTCATCTCTGAGACAGCGCGCTTTTCTGGCCAATAGAAAGACAGGGAAGGCATTACAACTTCCCCCTGCGACGTTCAAGCCCTATACCACCCCCCTGCAGTGAGTGGCTGGTGAGATCAGGTGTCACCCGAGTATAAAAATCGGCCCCTCCCGCGGCTCGCCACAGATGCGTTCTGACATAGAGGAGGGAAAGTGCTGTTGGTGCCGGAGCTGCTATAGGGAGAGTGTTAGGAGTATTTTAGGCTTCAAGAACCCCAACGGTCCTTCTTAGGGCCACATCTAACTGTGTGCAGTAGTGTGGAGGCTGCTTTTTGCAGTGTTGCACGTTTTTTTATTTTGGATATCGGCCGTGCAGAGCATTGCGCCCTGCAGTAATTATACATACTCCAGGGCCAGTAGTGGTGGTGAGGCAGGGACAGAAGACATATATTTATTGAATATAGGCAGTGGGCCTTTCCAAAAACATTTGGGAAAAAAAATCTATTTGGGCTGCCTGTGACTGTCCTCAGTGTACTGGGTCTATGCTGGGTGTAGTTGTCCTCCTAATTCATACGCAGCCAGCTAAGTGTTACAGCAGGCTTGCGCAAAATTATTTCCTGGCTCTGTGTGGGCTGTTACATCACCGCTGTATTCCAGTCCACAGTGCAACAGTCTGCAGTTATTTTACATACTCCAGGGCCAGTAGTGGTGAGGCAGGGACAGAAGACATATATTTATTGAATATAGGCAGTGGGCCTTTCCAAAAACATTTTGGGAAAAAAATCTATTTGGGCTGCCTGTGACTGTCCTCAGTGTACTGGGTCTGTGCTGGGTGTAGTTGTCCTCCTAATTCATACGCAGCCAGCTAAGTGTTACAGCAGGCTTGCGCAAAATTATTTCCTGGCTCTGTGTTGGCTGTTACATCACCGCTGTATTCCTGTCCACAGTGCAACAGTCTGCAGTTATTTTACATACTCCAGGGCCAGTAGTGGTGAGGCAGGGACAGAAGACATATATTTATTGAATATAGGCAGAGGGCCTTTCCAAAAACATTTGGGGAAAAAAATCTATTTGGGCTGCCTGTGACTGTCCTCAGTGTACTGGGTCTGTGCTGGGTGTAGTTGTCCTCCTAATTCATACGCAGCCAGCTAAGTGTTACAGCAGGCTTGCGCAAAATTATTTCCTGGCTCTGTGTTGGCTGTTACATCACCGCTGTATTCCTGTCCACAGTGCAACAGTCTGCAGTTATTTTACATACTCCAGGGCCAGTAGTGGTGAGGCAGGGACAGAAGACATATATTTATTGAATATAGGCAGAGGGCCTTTCCAAAAACATTTGGGGAAAAAAATCTATTTGGGCTGCCTGTGACTGTCCTCAGTGTACTGGGTCTGTGCTGGGTGTAGTTGTCCTCCTAATTCATACGCAGCCAGCTAAGTGTTACAGCAGGCTTGCGCAAAATTATTTCCTGGCTCTGTGTGGGCTATTACATCACCGCTGTATTCCAGTCCACAGTGCAACAGTCTGCAGTTATTTTACATACTCCAGGGCCAGTAGTGGTGAGGCAGGGACAGAAGACATATATTTATTGAATATAGGCAGTGGGCCTTTCCAAAAACATTTGGGAAAAAAAATCTATTTGGGCTGCCTGTGACTGTCCTCAGTGTACTGGGTCTGTGCTGGGTGTAGTTGTCCTCCTAATTCATACACAGCCAGCTAAGTGTTACAGCAGGCTTGCGCAAAATTATTTCCTGGCTCTGCTGTGCGTTCCGTAAGCGAAGTCAGCCTCCAACCACAGGCCAATAAGCGGCACATTTAATTACAGCGTTCTGTTTCTGCACTACTGGTAATACACCATGCTGAGGGGTAGGGGTAGGCCTAGAGGACGTGGACGCGGGCAAGGACGCGGAGGCCCTAGTCCGGGTGTGGGCACAGGCCGAGCTCCTGATCCAGGTGTATCGCAGCCGACTGCTGCGGGATTAGGAGAGAGGCACGTTTCTGGCATCCCCACATTCATCTCACAATTAATGGGTCCACGCGGTAGACCTTTATTAGAAAATGAGCAGTGTGAGCTGGTCCTGTCGTGGATGGCAGAAAGTGCATCCAGCAATCTATCGTCCACCCAGAGTTCTGCGCCGTCCACTGCTGCAACTCTGAATCCTCTGGCTGCTGCTCCTCCTTCCTCCCAGCCTCCTCACTCCATTACAATGACACATTCTGAGGAGCAGGCAGACTCCCAGGAACTGTTCCCAGGCCCCTGCCCAGAATGGCCAGCAATGGTTCCTCTCCCACCGGAGGAGTTTGTTGTGACCGATGCCCAACCTTTTGAAAGTTCCCGGGGTCTGGGGGATGAGGCTGGAGACTTCCGGCAACTGTCTCAAAAGCTTTCAGTGGGTGAGGAGGACGATGACAATGAGACACAGTTGTATATCACTCAGGTAGTAGTAATTGGAGTAAGTCCAAGGGAGGAGCGCACAGAGGATTCGGAGGAAGAGCAGCAGGACGATGAGGTGACTGACCCCACCTGGTTTGCTACGCCTACTGAGGACAGGTCTTCAGAGGGGGAGGCAAGGGCAGCAGCAGGGCAGGTTGCAAGAGGCAGTGCGGTGGCCAGGGGTAGAGGCAGGGCCAGACCGAATAATCCACCAACTGTTTCCCAAAGCGCCCCCTCGCGCCATGCCACCCTGCAGAGGCCGAGGTGCTCAAAGGTCTGGCAGTTTTTCACTGAGAGTGCAGACGACCGACAAACAGTGGTGTGCAACCTGTGTCGCGCCAAGATCAGCCAGGGAGCCACCACCACCAGCCTCACCACCACCAGCATGCGCAGACATATGATGGCCAAGCACCCCACAAGGTGGGACGAAGGCCGTTCACCGCCTCCAGTTTGCACCGCTGCCTCTCCCCCTGTGCCCCAACCTGCCACTGAGATCCAGCCCCCCTCTCAGGGCACAGGCACTACCGTCTCCTGGCCTGCACCCACACCCTCACCTCCGCTGTCCTCGGCCCCATCCACCAATGTCTGTCAGCGCACCGTCCAGCCGTCGCTAGTGCAAGTGTTGGAGCGCAAGCGCAAGTACGCCGCCACGCACCCGCACACTCAAGCGTTAAACGTGCACATAGCCAAATTTATCAGCCTGGAGATGCTGCCATATAGGGTTGTGGAAATGGAGGCTTTCAAAAGTATGATGGCGGCGGCGGCGGCCCCGCGCTACTCAGTTCCCAGTCGCCACTACTTTTCCCGATGTGCCGTCCCAGCCCTGCACGACCACGTCTCCCGCAACATTGTACGCGCCCTCACCAACGCGGTTACTGGCAAGGTCCACTTAACAATGGACATGTGGACAAGCACAGGCGGGCAGGGCCACTATATCTCCCTGACGGCACATTGGGTGAATTTAGTGGAGGCTGGGACCGAGTCAGAGCCTGGGACCGCTCACGTCCTACCCACCCCCAGAATTGCGGGCCCCAGCTCGGTGGTGGTATCTGCGGCGGTGTATGCTTACTCCACTAAACCATCCTCCTCCTCCTCCTCCTCCTCCTCCTCCTCAACCTCTGTCTCGCAATCAAGATGTGTCAGCAGCACCACGTCGCCAGCAGTCGGTGTCGCGCGGCACGGCAGCACAGCGGTGGGCAAGCGTCAGCAGGCCGTGCTGAAACTACTCAGCTTAGGAGATAAGAGGCACACGGCCCACGAACTGCTGCAGGGTCTGACAGAGCAGACCGACCGCTGGCTTGCGCCGCTGAGGCTCCAACCGGGCATGGTCGTGTGTGACAACGGCCGTAACCTGGTGGCGGCTCTGCAGCTCGGCAGCCTCACGCACGTGCCATGCCTGGCCCACGTCTTTAATTTGGTGGTTCAGCGCTTTCTGAAAAGCTACCCACGCTTGTCAGACCTGCTCGGAAAGGTACGCCGGCTCTGCGCACATTTCCGCAAGTCCCACACGGACGCTGCCACCCTGCGCACCCTGCAACATCGGTTTCATCTGCCAGTGCACCGACTGCTGTGCGACGTGCCCACACGGTGGAACTCTACGCTCCACATGTTGGCCAGGCTCTATGAGCAGCGTAGAGCTATAGTGGAATACCGACTCCAACATGGGCGGCGCAATGGGAGTCAGCCTCCTCAATTCTTTAGAGAAGATTGGGCCTGGTTGGCAGACATTTGCCAGGTCCTTGGAAACTTTGAGGAGTCTACCCAGATGCTGAGCGGCGATGCTGCAATCATTAGCGTCACCATTCCTCTGCTATGCCTCTTGAGAAGTTCCCTGCAAAGCATAAAGGCAGACGCTTTGCGCTCGGAAACAGAGCCGGGGGAAGACAGTATGTCACTGGATAGTCAGAGCACCCTCCTGTCTATATCTCAGCGCGTTGAGGAGGAGGAGGAGCATGAGGAGGATGAGGAGGAGGGGGAAGAGACAGCTTGGCCCACTGCTGAGGGTACCCATGCTGCTTGCCTGTCATCCTTTCAGCGTGTATGGCCTGAGGAGGAGGAGGAGGATCCTGAAAGTGATCTTCCTAGTGAGGACAGCCATGTGTTGCGTACAGGTACCCTGGCACACATGGCTGACTTCATGTTAGGATGCCTTTCTCGTGACCCTCGCGTTACACGCATTCTGGCCACTACGGATTACTGGGTGTACACACTGCTCGACCCACGGTATAAGGAGAACCTTTCCACTCTCATACCCGAAGAGGAAAGGGGTTCAAGAGTGATGCTATACCACAGGACCCTGGTGGACAAACTGATGGTAAAATTCCCATCCGACAGCGCTAGTGGCCGAAGCCGCAGTTCCGAGGGCCAGGTAGCAGGGGAGGCGCAGAGATCAGGCAGCATGTACAGCACAGGCAGGGGAACACTCTCTAAGGCCTTTGACAGCTTTCTGGCTCCCCAGCAAGACTGTGTCACGGCTCCCCAGTCAAGGCTGAGTCGGCGGGAGCACTGTAAAAGGATGGTGAGGGAGTACGTAGCCGATCGCACGACCGTCCTCCGTGACGCCTCTGCCCCCTACAACTATTGGGTGTCGAAGCTGGACACGTGGCCTGAACTCGCGCTGTATACCCTGGAGGTGCTTGCTTGTCCTGCGGCTAGCGTCTTGTCAGAGAGGGTGTTTAGTGCGGCTGGGGGAATCATCACAGATAAGCGTACCCGCCTGTCAACCGACAGTGCCGACAGGCTTACACTCATCAAGATGAACAAAGCCTGGATTTCCCCAGACTTCTCTTCTCCACCAGCGGACAGCAGCGATACCTAAACAATACGTAGGCTGCACCCGCGGATGGAAGCATTGTTCTCTATCACCATCAAAAACGTGGACCTTTTAGCTTCATCAATCTGTGTATAATATTCATCCACCTCCTCCTCCTCCTGAAACCTGACGTAATCACGCCGAACGGGCAATTTTTCTTTGGCCCACAAGGCTCAGTCATATAATTTTTGTAAACAATTTTTATATGTTTCAATGCTCATTAAAGCGTTGAAACTTTCACCTGAACCAATTTTTATTTTAACTGGGCTGCCTCCAGGCCTAGTTACCAATTAAGCCACATTAACCAAAGCGATTAATGGGTTTCACCTGCCCTCTTGGTTGGGCATGGGCAATTTTTCTGAGGTACATTAGTACTGTTGGTACACCAATTTTTTGGGGCCCTCGCCTACAGTGTAATCCAATTAATTTTTTGCCCACCTGCATAAAAGCTGACGTTACATCAGCTGTGTTGGGCACTGCAATGGGATATATTTATGCACCGCCGGTGAGTTCCAGGGAGCCACCCATGCCGTGGGTCCACACGGAATTGTAACTACATGTGTCCACTTCTAAAGAGCCCCAGTCTGACTGGGGCATGCAGTGTGGGCCGAAGCCCACTTGCATTAAACATGACATTACCTCAGCTGTGATGGGCAATGCAATGGGATATATTTATGTACCGCCGGTGGCTTCCTGGCACCCACCCATGCTGTCGGTCCACACGGAGTTGTAACTACATGTGTCCACTTCTAAAGAACCCCAGTCTGACTGGGGCATGCAGTGTGGGCCGAAGCCCACCTGCATTTAATCGGACGTTACCTCAGCTGTGATGGGCACTGCAATGGGATACATTTATGTACAGCCGGTGGGTTCCAGGGAGCCATCCATGCTGTGGGTGCACAAAGAATTCCCATTGCGGAGTTGTACCTGCCTGTGACTATTTATAAAAAAACGCGGTCTGACTGGGGCATGCAGACACCTTGACAGAATGAATAGTGTGTGGCACATAGGTTCCCCATTGCTATGCCCACGTGTGCAGCTCCTGATGACGGTGGCACAGGATTATATTTCTCATTGCTTCTGTACAGCATTGTGGGCTATCGCCCCGCCCCTTTTAAAGAGGGTCGCTGCCTAGCCGTGCCAACCCTCTGCAGTGTGTGCCTGCGGTTCCTCCTCATGGCAGACGCACTTATAAATAGACATGAGTGTGGCGTGGCATGAGGGCAGCTGAAGGCTGCGCAGGGACAATTTGGTGTGCGCTGTGGACACTGGGTCGTGCAGGGGGGGGGGGGGTTGGGCAGCATGTAACCCAGGAGAAGTGGCAGCAGAGTGTCATGCAGGCAGTGATTGTGCTTTGTTGGAGGTAGTGGGGTGCTTAGCTAAGGTATGCATTGCTAATGAGGGCTTTTCAGAAGTAAACGTTGTTGGGGGGGGGGGCCACTCTTGCCGCTATTGTGGCTTAATAGTGGGACCTGTGAACTTGAGATGCAGCCCAACATGTAGCCCCTCGCCTGCCCTCTCCGTTGCTGTGTCGTTCCCATCACTTTCTTGAATTGCCCCGATTTTCACAAATGGAAACCTTAGCGAGCATCGGCGATATACAAAAATGCTCGAGTCGCCCATTGACTTCAATGGGTTTTGTTACTCGAAACGAATCCTCGAGCATCGCGATAATTTCGTCCCGAGTAACGAGCACCCGAGCATTTTGGTGCTCGCTCATCTCTAATAGTATCCAGTGGATTTAATAATTGAGATTAACTGTACATAAGATAATTCCCCAATATCCAAATTCCTTTTAATGTTACATTAAGGAGTAGATTCATTATCATCCTTATTAACAATAATGTAATAAGTCTTTGTCATTAGATTTTCATCTTGTACCAAAATTCCCCCAACAAAAAGGATGTGATACAGCGCTAAATTCCTTGAATTCACTTGACTTCACTGCATGCACAAGTTGAATGTAATAAAAATAATCCTGGTCCCTTAATCTGAAGTCAGTCTGAAGATTCTGAAAGTATTTAAGACCCCCATCCCTGTAAAATTAATGGTGGATTTTAATGATTCCTCTCGAGGCCTAGAACCTGCTATGATGCATTTTATAAAATTCAACAAAGATTTTCTCTTTCTATATGAGTGTAAATGCCAATTTACAAGTGGGAAAAGGTGAAAAAGAATCAATGCCCTCATAAGCAACTTAAAGTGCAGAATGCATATCCTCATTTTGTAATCACATAGTGTAATCATATTCTTTACCCTTTAAAATATACAACATTTGGGCAGCAATAAAGTATTTCTCCAGCTCAGGTATCACCAGCCCTGCCTCAGAGATCTGTCTAAACAAATTCCTGCTTTTGGTTCTAGGCGTTTTGTATTCCCAAATCTGATTATTACAAATTGATATAAACCCTGAAAAAATGCTTTACCAATTCAGATAGGGTTGTTTAATAGCAAATGTAGTGGTGAAATTACCATCCTAACAAGGCTTCTTTCAAATTGGTGATACGCCTGAGAAACATAGTGTCATGCCACAGAGCTGGTTTGTTCTGTGTCTTGTGATTGGGTCCGGGATGACATTACGATTTCTGCCCCGAATCACGTGGCACATCTGCTGACACATAAGTTGTCTTCACTCCTGGACTTCAGGGGTTAAACTTCTGTTTAGCTAATGAGCTAGCTGAGATAACTAATAACCTAGCCAGCCAGTCAGTATCTTTTTTGGAGTGTTTTAGCTGATGGGTTGGATGGGAGGACTGACAGCCCAGTCAGCCAGTCAGTAACACCCTTATTGTAATGTCTTATCGGTGCTGGAGAGGAGCCACAGGAGTAGTAGCCGTGCAATGCAGTAGAGAGTAGTCAGATGGAAGCCAGGAGTTGGTAGCAGGGAGTCTCGGTTGCAGTATAATGGATGAGGCAGGTAATGTAGTCAGGAGGAAAAGCCAGGTGTCGATATTGGGAAGTCTTGGTTGCAGTACAATGGGTAAGGCGGGTAACATAGTCAGAAGGAAAAGCCAGGAGTCAGTATTGAGAAGCCTTGTAGCAATAGCAGTCAAATAGAAGCTGAATAAAATGCTGTGGAGCAGAATAATCTCGCGCTGACGGAGTGGCAGAGCCAGGCTTATATATGAACTGCAATCAAAGACAGAAGCGGGGTCAGGATGATGAGGCAGAAGCTAGAGAACTGGGATCAGGGAACAAGGCTGAGGTATGCAGGAGAACTTGTTCAGCAAGCTGGAGAGCTACTGACTGGAGTACAGGAGGTTGTGTGTCTGAGCCCTTACACTTATACTATTTAAACTGACTCCTCCTTGCAGAGGCCGCCTGTTATAATTTCTGTATATTAGTCATGTCTGGTTTGTAGTGACTTTATTCTTTGTACTGCCTTGTGTTGGTAGCATGAGTGGAATTGTCATTCTAGTCCTTGTTCTACATCTATTTTTATTTACCTTCCCTGTGTTTTTTGCTGAGTGTTAGTATTGATTTCTGTGTTGAGTTGTGTTGCCCTGATTTCTCTCTACTTTTGACAAGTAGTGGCGGTCTCCCTTTTCATGGCAGCTGCTCTGCTTCGTGGCGGTCCCAGTCAGGGGGAGTTCTGTGTGTTCAGTCTAGTATAGTATTTAGTTTCTCTCATTTGATGTCTAGTCCTGCATCTAGCTACCTCTAGTTCCCTTCCAATCTTCCTTGGTTCTCTGCTCCCTATTGTCTACCCTTGTTTAGAAGGCAGTTCTGGACAGACATGACACTTAGGTGCAACATGCATCAGGCAGCACATGGACACCCATCCGTATGATTTCTCATCTGTTCAGACAGTGCATATAACACATTCTGTTCTCATCCATGACAACAAACGAGAACAGGATATGCAGGGACTTTTTGGTGTTGACTATGTAACAAATCGCTCATGTGTGTAGCTTCATAGATTATAATGTGTCCATGTGCTATCCATGGAATACATGGACAGCACATGGACCAAAAATACATCCATCTGAATGGGCACTTTTGCAGCGATTTTGAGTGACGTTTTTGAACAGCATTTGACAGCGCTTTTTAATGCACCCCACCATAGTGATAGGTGATAAAATGCGTTAAAAAGTGTTAAAACGAATGAAAATAGAGCAAACAGCGCTCGAAAACCGTACTTAGAAATGCTGCGTTCGAGCGCAGGTCTGCGAGTGAGTATTGTACCACAATCAGCTCAGGACACTACGGTAAAAAGCAGCCGGTGTGAGAGTAGCCTTAGACTAATACGAGTGGCCATAGACAACATGATTCTACACAACATCTTCCTTTTTTAGCCCTCGCTCAGCAATTTTTTAGTGCATAAATACCCGCGCTAAAAAAAAACAAAAACGCTAGAGATGAGCGAGCACCAAAATGCTCGGGTGCTCGTTACTCGAGTCGAACTTTCAGTGATGCTCGAGAGTTCGTTTCGAGTAACGAACCCCATTGAAGTCAATGGGTGACTCGAGCATTTTTGTATATCGCCGATGCTCGCTAAGGTTTTCATTTGTGAAAATCTGCAAAACACAAGAAAGTGATGGAAACGACACAGAAACGAATAGGGCAGGCGAGGAGCTACATTTTGGGCTGCATCTCAAGTTCCCAGGTCCCACTATTAAGCCACAATAGCGGCAAGAGTGAGACCCCCCCCCCCCCCCACTGTCAGGTAAAGATCATTCTCCTCTGCCACAGCTGTAACAGCTGTGGTAGAGAAGAACGATGTTAGCCCATTGAATTCAATGGAGCCGGCAATACAGCCGGCTCTATTGAAAGCAATGGGTTGCCGGCGTACGCGGGATGAATTGTCGGGAAGGGCTTAAATATATAAGCCCTTCCCTACAATTCATCCAGAAATGTGTAAAAATAAAAAATATATATATACTTACCTGGTCCCGGCAGAACGATGTTAGCTCATTGAATTCAATGGAGCCGGCAATACAGCCGACTCCATTGAAAGCAATGGGCTGCCGGCGATCGCGGGATGAATTGTCGGGAAGGGGTTAAATATATAAGCCCTTCCCTGCAATTCATCCAGAAATGTGTAAAAATAAAAAATATATATATACTTACCTGGTCCCGGCAGACGGAGTTCAGCGCGGCAGGCTGCAGTTCTCCTGAACTGCTCTGAACAGCTGTGAGTAGTATTCAGCAGCCGGGGATTTAAAATCCCCGCCTGCTGAATGAGATGCCTCTGATTGGTCACAGCCTGACCAATCAGAGGCATCCCTCACTCACACCCATTCAGGAATTCATGAATGGGTGAGTGAGGGCTGCCTCTGATTGGCTCAGCGCAGGGAGGCAGCCCATTGCTTTCAATAGAGTCGGCTGTATTGCCGGCTCCATTGAATTCAATGGTCAGTGCTCGCTTAATCGAGACGAGTACCGCATGGTGCTCGTCTCGAGTAACGAGCATCTCGAGCACCCTAATACTCGAACGAGCATCAAGCTCGGACGAGTATGCTCGCTCATCTCTAAAAAACGCACATGGCGTGTAGAAAAATCGCATGAATGGGTGTATTTGCACTCGCATGTCCTATCCTTTGCAGGTGCGATTATCAAGCGGTTCGAAAAAATGTACATGTGGATGCTTTGATTGGAAAGCATTGGTTCTAATAAAAAAATGCTTGTCTGACTGAGCCCTTAAAAGCATGCTTAAGGTAAGTGACTTTATATTGGCCGTGTGCATTAGTTGGTGCTTGAATTTATCATCTGTAGAGAGTTGCTGAATATCACAATATATCTACATAAATTAATGGTCAATTATGAGTAATAATCTATGGGGGGGGAAATTAAAGTGCAAAGAGAATATTGTCCACCAGTGAGGTTCATTTAATTGCGGTTCTAATTGTGGCCATAGATGCTTATAATGTTTTAACTTACATAGGCTTAAAAAGAATTGTGCTATTTGAAAGTGTCTACTTGAAACAGAAAATCTTCCCATTTTACCATACGCCATGGTATTTTTATGCTGATATTTATGATTCAATATTCGATGATAATTATATATAGTTATTCTGATTTCTGAGTTTCTCAGATGACTCAGCATGCCATTCCTTACTACATATTATGTGTAAGTAGACATAGCTGTAGATAATGCTGACATATCCCCTTTCTTTCTTTTCTTGAACCTTTATTATGTATTTCATGCCAGATATCTACTATTTCCATCTTTCTATTTTACGCTGTGTTTCTTTCACAGGAGTATTTACTGCTTTTCTTATTTGCTTATGTTTAGCTGCAGTGTTTTGTGTTCTTTGTTATTAATGCAATGGAACAAAGGAAACAGTATGAAGTTAAGTGCTGCTGTTTTCAGCTGGCTTTTTAAAAAATGCAGGATTTTTGGGGTCCTGACTTTTTTCTTTTTATTTTATTTTTGCCTTGAATGTTGCAATTCATATGGCAATTGAACAGTAGATAAAATACAACAGAGGTCCCAATTCAAAATCTCTAACAGCGTTCGCAAAAATATCATGTTATGTAGGCCTTATGCACACAATTGTATATTTGTAGCTAAAAAATCACGGCCATCTGAAGCATTGGATTCCAATGTATTCATTCAAACAATTGATATTGGGCCACACAAAAAAACCACATCGAGAATAATAGGACATCTGCGACCAAAAACGGCGACTGATTTTATACGGCGCGTGAAAAGATAGGTCTTGCCCTGTCTGTTACCGAGATACGCTGAAGGCTCCTATAGGCTTGATAATAATAATCTTTATATAGCGCCAACATATTACGCAGTGCTTACAAAACAAGAGGAGAATAGATACAGAAAACAAAGACACACAAACCACGGTTACATGAAGTAATCAGTTGATGGAAACAATTGGGGTGAGGGTCCTGCTTCAACGAGCTTACATACTACAAATAGTGGGGTGATACAGAAGGTAAAGGGGCTGGAGATGTGCACGGTATGGTAAGGTGGAGAGTGAGGGATGCTATACACAAACAATGGACAGACTTAAGCCGTATAGTGGCTGAATCAGTATGACTGCAGGAGGCGGTTGATTACGGCTGGCAGGAACCGTAGTCAGTAGGACAGGGAGCATGTTATCAGGCGGAGTACAGAGGGGTTTGGTTTAGGAGATATGGTATGCCTCCCTGAAGAGATGCGTTTTTAGAGCACGCCTGAAGTTGTGTGTGTCGGGGATTGGTGCTGCCCTGGATAATTCTAGGAGGTGGGAATGAGAGGTTTGAATTAAAGGATCACCTAAACTGATTTCGTTAGCGGAGCGAAGGGCCCGGGCTGGGTGGTGGATTGAGATGAAGGAGGCAGTGTAGAGCAGCGTGGTGCTATGGAGAGCTTTATGGATGAAGGTAGTGACTTTAAATTGAATTCTATGTTTGATGGGCAGCCAGTGCAGTGACTGGCACAGTGCAAAGGCGTCCGAGTAGCGACTGGACGGGAACTGCTGGCTGTATTTAGCAAATTAAAGTCATTCCGAGGATTTTTGCCGACAGAGAGATTTCCGCGCTGCAGCATATTTTTTCACTGATACGCTGCTGCTGCCGGTGTGAATGGACAAGAAAATGCTAATAAAGATTGGGACTCAATTGTGGCTGTTCTTCATTTATGCGGTCGAGCGCAAAAATGCACACGGTTGTGTGAAAGAGGCCTTATAGTACTAGTCTTCCTGTATAGAGCAGAGAGACCTTTGAGGTACTCTTAGACAGCGGTATAGATGCAATCTCTGCACTCCTTATAGTTACACCCTAGTTAGATAGGTAAACAGTTAGAAAGACAGAATTACTGCAGCATGTATTTCATAAGAAAAAAATGATGAAGGATCCATAACAGCACTTGTCATTCAGCTTTCCTGTTTTCGTCTTTTAACATCATTGCCTACAGTTCTCATTTCATCATCTTTACAGTTCTCTCCCTTCTGCCACCCCCAAACCTCTCTCTTCCCTCCTTCTTCCATAATATTCGGCATGCTGTTCTTTTTGAAATAATTAGCTCTTTCGCATTTAAGGAGATGAAGATTGGAGTCTGTATACAAATTACTTTTCTGTCAGTTACTTAAAGAGAGATCACGGAGGGGGGTGAGAAGGATGGATGGGAATTAATGTGGGATTTTTTTGTGTCATAGGAGGGGTTATTCCCAGCGGAAGCAAATGAGTGAATAACAGAAAAACAGGATCACATTTCTGCAACAGATCAAAACTACCCCAACTATAATACTTTGCAAATGCAAAAGAGTTAACAAAACATTACCAATAGTGGACATACATATATTGAGAGTCTAACATTAACCACCGTACAATGAAACCATTGGAGATAAAATATATTTGCTCTGCTTTAATTATAAATGTTTAGTGAATGTAATAACATACTGTGCTATTGCTAATTTTAGAATTTGAAATTGGGGCAAAGATTCAGTTCTCTGTTCTAAATTTGCATTGAAGTACTCTGACCAAGGCAGAGGGTTTTGTGGTTGCTTTCCATGGCACTCAGCACGCAGATATGCCATTACATACTGTATACTGATTCCCTTTATCATTCATAGATATCACTAAAATCATGGCATCTTTTGTAAAAAAAAAAAAAGATGATATTTTTGTAACACGTTGCATATATTTTTACTAATGACAATTTCTTCTCTTTTTTTTGCAGCAGTCAAGAACACCACCGTGCCTGAGACATCATCCGAACAGTGCTCCTATCTCAATGAGACATTTCATATCTAGAGACTATCAGAAAGAGAAGGAAAAAGGGGGACATTTGGTTTGTTAGTTAAGTTGTAAAAAGACATAACAATAATATAGAACTCATGTAAGAGCTGAAGGGGTCTTTCTGTCATTAGGACTATCAAACTGTACCAATCTCTTCCATAGAACCACAGTGAGGACAGGAATGTAAAGATAATTTCCTCCTTTTTTCTTTCCCCTTCCATCCTTCCCTTAAAACCTTTCCCTTGTCTCCTTTTTCCCTGTCTACAATTTTTAAATTCCCCTTTTTTGCTCCTTACTGGTTTAATACCTTTTGTGTTTTCATATATTCTTCTTTTTCATATCTGGGTTTTGTAGCTCTACTTATACTTTTATTATATCTTCCAGTTTTACATTTTATTCTCATTTTGCATTATTTTTAAAACATTTATTGTCTTCCTTAGAAACACTATGGCTTTGTTTTTCCAATAACCTTTGTACTCATGCCCATGCCCTATTTTCCACCACTTCTATATTCTCACTTTTAATTCCTCTTATTTCACTCTCCATGTGGTCCTTTCTTTGCCTGTCTTCCCTCCTTTCCCTTCCCCTCTGTTCCTTTTCCCTCCAATTTTATGGGGCCCCTGGCCAATGGGTCCGTTACTCTCGTCCTACATTAGCAAGCGGTAATGGAGGGTGGGGAGACGATCTCACCTTCCGGCTTCGAACAAATGCCAGCCGTGGCCTCCTCCTTTATCAAGATGATGAAGGTGACTGTGATTTCCTTGAGTTAGCTCTTGATGGAGGAAGGCCACGTTTAAGGTTCTCTATCTCTTGTTCCGAGCCTGCAGTTGTACGTTTACCTCGGGTGGTATCTGATGGGCTCTGGCATGGTATAGTAATTGGAGGTAATGGCCGGGAAGGCTGGTTAGCTGTAGATGGGGAAAGAGGAGCAGCTGAAGTGCGTTCAAAGCGTAGAGAAATGATTCTTCGCAGTGACCTTTTTGTTGGTGGGCTCCCATCTGATCTACGTTTATCAGCTCTGACTTTAGGTGGTGCTAAATATGAGCCACCTTTTCTTGGTGATTTAGAAGGTCTAAGGTTGGGGGGGAGGCCAGCTCAGCTACTGGCAAGCCAAGGGGTGGGAGGAGCAGAAGAAGAGGAAGAGAGGGGGGAAGATCGGGAGAGGGTCCAATCATGCAAAGGAACAAACCCCTGTCTCAATGGAGGAAGATGCAGAGATGATGTGGAGGGGGATATACGATGTGACTGTCGGGACACTGGATACCATGGAGAAAATTGCTCTGAAGGTGAGTTTTGTACTCTAGTTAGCTGTTTTTAATTTTTTAGTTGATTTTTATTGGATATTTTGTCACCAAGCCTACTTTATTGAAGGCTTGTCTGAGATCTTTTTCAATTTAAACAACATCTCCATGTGTAAAAATAATAAAAAAAGGCGATGCTCACCTCTGCCAGTGCAACCTTTGGTCTTCCCTATAGCATTCTGTTTACAAGCTGCAGCAGCCTGTGTACGGAATGTCACTGGCTACTGCAGCCAATTACAGAGTTAAGAGCTCAATTGCTGAACACTGTGATTGGCTGCAGCCGCCTGTGGTGTTTATATACATAGCGACATGGAAAATAAAAAAAAATGCTAAAAAGAAAAAAATATATGTTTAACATAAAAACTTGGTAAAAAATATTCTTCTGATGACATTCCCTTTTAGGCTGGGTTCATACAGGATGGAAGTCTTGTAGAATGTTCGCAGTGGGACCACAGGAAATTCAGTGAGATTTTTGTAGGGGAAAGGCTGCTTCAAAACCCGTGCCATTTGGCACAGGTTTTGAAGTGGCTTTTCAGCCTTTATTCTACTACGTAAATTTCTCCCTATAAAGACAAGAAAGTTCGCAACGAAAATGGTGCAAAAATTGACATGTCATGGATTTGAATTCCGTGATGCATGTCAGCTTCTGTGCAGCTTGTCCGCAGCGGACAAAAGTTTTGCAAATCTCGTCCACTTTACCACTTAGTCTCAGTTTCAAAAATGCAGTGGAATTTCCGTTTGGAGGGTCCGCATGGAAATTTTGCGCCAATTCCACCCCATGTAAAGCCAGCCATGTGCTGCTCATTTCTACTATGTATTACCATAGAATCTAAATTTATTTCGCTTATGGAAAATGTGTATTGTATTGTTTTATATTTTATGCAATCACTTCAGATTGAACTCAATAAATTGAGAGGAAAATGTTGGACACCTGTGAGATTTGACCCAAATGTTTATGTCTATGGCCAGCTTTGCAATAAACTGTGGCCTTTTAAGGCTATTCGAACATACTACCATTGGTGAAAAGGTTAAATTTTAGAAAAATAAATATAATGATAAAACAATCATTGTTTACCATGGGATTACTGTTACATTACATCTAGGGAGCACTGGTGAAAATTTGGGATTCTTGTGATTATGCCTTGTGGAAATCACTGCAGCGACCTTTAGCATAAGAGTGCTATCGCTGGCTTACTACCAAGGCTATTGTCCCCTACATTTTACTGGAGCAGATGTCCTTTTGCCTCTTAGCACTAGATATAGGCATGTCTATGATCTTAGTCTAGTATTGCTGCTCAGCCCCATTCAAGTGAATGTACCTGAATTTCAATATCTGACACAACCAATAGGCAAGAATGATGCTGTTTTGGGGAAAAAAACAACCCCTTTGTATGATCTCCTCCAACCCCTTTAAACCCTGTAAACTATGGAACATGCTCTATTTTGTAATAGCAAAAGTCCCCATAGAAATGTATGGGAGTTGTGCAAATTAGAGATGAGCGAGCACCAAAATGCTCGGGTGCTCGTTACTCGGAACGAACTTTTCGCGATGCTCGAGGGTTTGTTTCGAATAACGAACCCCATTGAAGTCAATGGGCGACCCGAGCATTTTTGTATTTCGCCGATGCTCGCTAAGGTTTCCTTGTGTGAAAATCTGGGCAATTCAAGAAAGTGATGGGAACGACACAGCAATGGACAGGGCAGGCGAGGGGCTACATGTTGGGCGGCATCTCAAGTTCACAGGTCCCACTATTAAGCCACAATAGCGGCAAGAGTGGGCCCCCCCCCCTCCCAAAAACTTTTACTTCTGAAAAGCCCTCATTAGCAATGCATACCTTAGCTAAGCACCACACTACCTCCAACAAAGCACAATCACTGCCTGCATGACACTCCACTGCCACTTCTCCTGGCTTACATGCTGCCCAACCGCCCCCCCTCCCCCCCACAGCGCACACCAAAGTGTCCCTGCGCAGCCTTCAGCTGCCCTCATGCCACGCCACACTCATGTCTATTTAGAAGTGCGTCTGCCATGAGGAGGAACCGCAGGCACACACTGCAGAGGGTTGGCACGGCTAGGCAGCGACCCTCTTTAAAAGGGGCGGGGCGATAGCCCACAATGCTGTACAGAAGCAATGAGAAATAGAATCCTGTGCCACCGCCATCAGGAGCTGCACACGTGGGCATAGCAATGGGGAACCTATGTGCCACACACTATTCATTCTGTCAAGGTGTCTCTGCATGCCCCAGTCAGACCGGGCTTTTTAATTCATAGACACAGGCAGGTACAACTCCCTATTGTGAAGTCCCTGTCGACCGACAGCATGGGTGGCTCCCTGGAACCCACCGGCGATACACAAAAATATCCCATTGCATTGCCCAACACAGCTGAGGTAGTAATGTCGTGCTTAATGCAGGTGGGCTTCGGCCCACACTGCATGCCCCAGTCAGACTGGGGTTCTTTACAAGTGGACACATGTAGGTTAAACTCCGTGTGCACCTACAGCATGGGTGGCTCCCTGGAACCCACCGGCGATACACAAAAATATCCCATTGCATTGCCCAACACAGCTGAGGTAGTAATGTCGTGCTTAATGCAGGTTGGCTTCGGCCCACACTGCATGCCCCAGTCTGACTGGGGTTCTTTACAAGTGGAAACAGATGCATTTATAATTCCCTGTGGACCCACAGCATGGGTGGGTGCCAGGAAGCCACCGGCGGTACATAGAAATATCCCATTGCATTGCCCAACACAGCTGAGGTAGTAATGTCGTGCTTAATACAGGTGGGCTTCGGCCCACACTGCATGCCCCAGTCAGACTGGTGTTCTTTACAAGTGGACAGATGTAGGTTAAACTCCGTGTGCACCTACAGCATGGGTGGCTCCCTGGAACACACCGGCGGTACATAAAAATATCCCATTGCATTGCCCAACACAGCGGATGTAACATCAGCTGTAATGCAGGTGGGCTAAAAATTCATTTGATTACACTGTAGGCGAGGGCCCACAAAAATTGCTGTATCAACAGTACTAATGTACATCCAAAAAATTGGCCATGGCCAACCAAGAGGGCAGGTGAAACCCATTAATCGCTTTGGTTAATGTGGCTTAAGTGGTAACTAGGCCTGGAGGCAGCCCAGTTTAACGAAAAATTGGTTCAAGTTAAAGTTTCAACGCTTTTAAGAGCATTGAAACATATTAAAATTGTTTAGAAAAATTATATGAGTGAGCCTTGTGGCCCTAAGAAAAATTGCCCGTTCAGCGTGATTACGTGAGGTTTCAGGAGGAGGAGCAGGAGGAGGAGGAGGAGGAATATTAGACACAGATTGATGAAGCAGAAATGTCCCCTTTATGGATGGTGAGAGAGAACGTAGCTTCCATCCGCGGGTGCAGCCTACGTATTGCTTACGTATCGCTGCTGTCCGCTGGTGGAGAAGAGAAGTCTGGGGAAATCCAGGCTTTGTTCATCTTGATGAGTGTAAGCCTGTCGGCACTGTCGGTTGACAGGTGGGTACGCTTATCCGTGATGATTCCCCCAGCCACACTAAACACACTCTCTGACAAGACGCTAGCCGCAGGACAAGCAAGCACCTCCAGGGCATACAGCGCGAGTTCAGGCCACGTGTCCAGCTTCGAGACCCAGTAGTTGTAGGGGGCAGAGGCGTCACGGAGGACGGTCGTGCGATCGGCTACGTACTCCCTCACCATCCTTTTACAGTGCTCCCGCCGACTCAGCCTTGACTGGGGAGCGGTGACACAGTCTTGCTGGGGAGCCATAATGCTGGCAAAGGCCTTGGAGAATGTTCCCCTGCCTGCGCTGTACATGCTGCCTGATCTCTGCGCCTCCCCTGCTACCTGGCCCTCGGAACTGCGCCTTCTGCCACTAGCGCTGTCGGATGGGAAGTTTACCATCAGTTTGTCCACCAGCGCCCTGTGGTATAGCATCACTCTCGAACCCCTTTCCTCTTCGGGAATCAGAGTGGAAAAGTTCTCCTTATACCGTGGGTCGAGCAATGTGTACACGCAGTAATCTGTAGTGGCCAGAATGCGTGTAACGCGAGGGTCACGAGAAAGGCATCCTAACATGAAGTCCGCCATGTGTGCCAGAGTACCTGTACGCAACACATGGCTGTCCTCACTAGGAAGATCACTTTCAGGATCCTCCTCCTCCTTCTCCTCCTCCTCAGGCCATACACGCTGAAAGGATGACAGCCCAGCAGCATCTGTACCCTCAGCAGTGGGCCAAGCTGTCTCTTCCCCCTCCTCCTCATCCTCCTCATGCTCCTCCTCCTCAACGCGCTGAGATATAGACAGGCGGGTGCTCTGACTATCCAGCGACATACTGTCTTCCCCCGGCTCTGTTTCCGAGCGCAAAGCGTCTGCCTTTATGCTTTGCAGGGAACTTCTCAAGATGCATAGCAGAGGAATGGTGACGCTAATGATTGCAGCATCGCCGCTCACCACCTGGGTAGACTCCTCAAATGTTCCAAGGACCTGACAGATGGCTGCCAACCAGGGCCACTCTTCTGTAAATAATTGAGGAGGCTGACTCCCACTGCCCCACGCAAGTTGAAGTTGGTATTCCACTATAGCTCTACGCTGCTCATAGAGTCTGGCCAACATGTGGAGCGTAGAGTTCCACCGTGTGGGCACGTCGCACAGCAGTCGGTGCACTGGCAGATTAAACCTATGTTGCAGTGTCCACAGGGTGGCAGCGTGCGTGTGGGATTTGCGGAAATGTGCGCAGAGCTGGCGCACCTTTCCGAGCAGGTATGACAAGTGGGGGTAGCTTTTCAGAAAGCGCTGAACCACCAAATTAAACACATGGGCCAGGCATGGCACGTGCGTGAGGCTGCCGAGCTGCAGAGCCGCCACCAGCTTACGGCCGTTGTCACACACGACCATGCCCGGTTGGAGGCTCAGCGGCGCAAGCCAGTGGTCGGTCTGCTCTGTCAGACCCTGCAGCAGTTCGTGGGCCGTGTGCCTCTTCTCTCCTAAGCTGAGTAGTTTCAGCACGGCCTGCTGACGCTTGCCCACCGCTGTGCTGCCACGCCGCGTGACACCGACTGCTGGCGACGTACTGCTGACACATCTTGATTGCGAGACAGAGGTTGCGTTGGAGGAGGAGGAGGAGGAAGGTGCTTTAGTGGAGGAAGCATACACCGCCGCAGATACCACCACCGAGCTGTGGCCCGCAATTCTGGGGGTGGGTAGGACGTGAGCGGTCCCAGGCTCTGACTCTGTCCCAGCCTCCACTAAATTCACCCAATGTGCCGTCAGGGAGATATAGTGGCCCTGCCCGCCTGTGCTTGTCCACGTGTCCGTTGTTAAGTGGACCTTGGCAGTAACCGCGTTGGTGAGGGCGCGTACAATGTTGTGGGAGACGTGGTCGTGCAGGCCTGGGACGGCACATCGGGAAAAGTAGTGGCGACTGGGAACCGAGTAGCGTGGGGCAGCCGCCACCATCATGCTTTTGAAAGCCTCCGTTTCCACAAGCCTATACGGCAGCATCTGTAGGCTGATCAATTTTGCAATGTGCACGTTTAACGCTTGAGCGTGCGGGTGCGTGGCGTCGTACTTGCGCTTGCGCTCAAACTGTGGCACTAGCGACGTCTGGACGCTGCGCTGAGAGCCATTGCTGGATGGGGCCGAGGACAGCGGAGGTGATGGTGTGGGTGCAGGCCAGGAGACGGTAGTGCCTGTGTCCTCAGAGGGGGGTTGGATCTCAGTGGCAGGTTGGGGCACAGGGGGAGAGGCAGTGGTGCAAACCGGAGGCGTTGAACGGGCATCGTCCCACCTTGTGGGGTGCTTGGCCATCATATGCCTGCGCATGCTGTTGGTGGTGCCTCGCCAGCTGATCTTGGCGCGACAAAGGTTGCACACCACTGTTCGTCGGTCGTCAGGCGTCTCTGTGAAAAACTGCCACACCGTAGAGCACCTTGACCTGTGCAGGGTGGCATGGCGCGAGGGGGCGCTTTGGGAAACAGTTGGTGGATTATTCGGTCTGGCCCTGCCTCTACCCCTGGCCACCGCACTGGCTCGGCCTGTGCCCACACCCTCACTTGGCCCTCCGCGTCCTCGGCCGCGTCCACATCCTCTAGGCCTACCCCTACCCCTCAGCATGCTGTATTACCAGTGATTTGATTTCCCAGGCAGGAAAGAAATTGGCGCAAGGCTGCACTCAACCGTAGCTGGTTGCGTCTGATTTTTGTACGTTGTCCACGCAGCACACACGTACACGGAGACCTTAGGACTGACACAGGCAGGCCAAATATAATTTTTTTCCTTTTTAGCTTAGGGAAGACCCCACTGCGTATATTCAATGAACAAGAAGTTTAATATCTGTGGTGTGGCCCTCAAAAAGTGTCACACAACTATAGTGTAGCAGAGTTATTAACTCTAGCAGAGCAGGTATTTGCCAGTCAGGAAAGACAATGGCGCAAGCCTGCAGTAAACCGTAGCTGGTTGCGTCTGATTTTTGTACGTTGTCCACGCAGCACACACGTACACGGAGACCTTAGGACTGACACAGGCAGGCCAAATATAATTTCTTTTCCTTTTTTGCAAAGGGAAGCACCCACTGCGTATATTCAATGAACAAGAAGTTTAATATCTGTGGTGTGGCCCTCAAAAAGTGTCACACAACTATAGTGTAGCAGAGTTATTAACTCTAGCAGAGCAGGTATTTGCCAGTCAGGAAAGACAATGGCGCTAGGCTGCAGTAAAGTGTAGCTGGTTGCGTCTGATTTTTGTACGTTGTACACGCAGCACACACGTACACGCAGACCTTAGGACTGACACAGGCAGGCCAAATATAATTTCTTTTCCTTTTTAGCAAAGGGAAGACCCCACTGCGTGTATTCAATGAATAATAAATGTCTTCTGGCCCTGCCTACACAATTCTATCCCTGTAGTATTAATGCCGGGTGCAATGCTCTGCACAGCCGGTTTTGAGAAAAAAAAAAAAAATGCAACACTGCTAACAGCAGCCTGGACAGTACTGCACACGGATAGAAGTGGCCCTAGAAAGGACCGTTGGGGTTCTTGAAGCCTACACTAACTCCTAACACTCTCCCTGCCTAACCCCCACTTCTGTCCCTATTGCTGGGCGCAATGCTCTGCAGATCCAATTTTGGACAAAAAAAAAAAAATTACTGTGCTAACACAGTACTGCACACTAGTAGATGTGGCCCTGAGAAGGGCCGTTGGGGTTCTTGAAGCCTACACTGACTCCTAACGCTCTCCCTACAGCAGCACCAGCAGCAGCACTTTCCCTCAGCTAAGTCACAAGGCATGTGTGGCGAGCCGCGGGAGGGGCCGATTTTTATACTCGGGTGACATCAGATCTCCCCAGCCACTCACAGCAGGGGGGTGGTATAGGGCTTGAACGTCACAGGGGGAAGTTGTAATGCCTTCCCTGTCTTTCAATTGGCCAGAAAAGCGCGCAAACGTCTCAGAGAGGAAACTGAAAGTAACCGGAACACCGCGTGGTGCTCGTTACGAGTAACGAGCATCCCGAACACCCTAATATTCGCACGAATATCAAGCTCGGACGAGTACGTTCGCTCATCTCTAGTGCAAATGCATTGCTTAATGCACAAACAAATGTGCAATAATATGCTGCACAATTCCATGAAAAAAAGCACATCTGGACCTCATTAGACTAAATAGTCAGGGCGTGTTCGTCTGCTGTGCACAAATGAACATAGTCCGAATGCATAAAAAGTACATTGCAATGTGCTGATATGCTCACAAATCAACCTCGCTCATAGCACTGAAGCGTGAGTATATGCTTATGTGCAGGGGCCCTTAGGCTGCGTTCACACAGATATTATTTATAAGCAGTCACCAGATTTGGGCATATATTTGACTTAGGATCTGCATGGATTCAGTGTAAAATCCGCATCCCATGCATTTGGTAGGTAGTCTTTCCATGAACATATTAGAATTTATGTTGCAGAAAACAAAGAAGTGACATGGCACATCTTGATGTTTAATCTGCTTCAAGATATCTCACATGAATTATTCCCGTCACATGGAGTTAATCTGCATACATATCGATGGCATGTGTAGTTGCAAAGCCGTGGCAGGAATCAGGGGCTCAGCCTCCGATTTCTGTTGAGAATTGTGTGGCAGATCGATGTAGGACATTTCCAGCATGGAAATGCTCATATGAACATACCCAGTCCAGACTTTTCCTGTACTTATTCCACCCTGAATCTAATACAGCTTCCAAATATCTTTATGAAGTCTGTACATCCCATAGAAATACATTATATTGTATCTATATATCTCAAATAACTACATTATACAGATACATTATATGAGAGACTGTGGAAAACGAGAGAAGTAGTTATCAAGCTTCTGTCACATGACATCACATGGTCATTAGTTAATTCTGAAGAACTTTCAGAATCATCCCTGCAAGACATTAAATAATAACATTATAGCTCCATGCAGTTGCCACTAGGGGGAGCTTGGGAATTTTGTGCATATGTTTTATACAGCCCCAATTCCTAAAAAAGTTGGGCAGGACACAGACAGCGATGGTTAACAAATAATTTGAAGACTGCCATTGAAGAAAGACTTGAACATCCAAATCCTGAATGCAGAACAAGGTTTTAGACCAAAGCAAGTGTTTGATCAGTAGGAGTAAAGCTTTAAACATTGAGATGGCAGAATGCTATTAAGATTACAAAGTACCAATAACGTAATACCCTAATTCCCAGTTGGGACGCTGTGTAAAATGTAAAGAAAAAAAGAAGGTAATGATTTGGAAACCATATTTTTTCACAATAGAACCTAGAACACATAGCAGAACTTGAAAATAAGACATTTTTGCTATTTCATTAAAAAAAATTAATTAATTTAGAAATTGATGGCAACAACACATCTTACAAAAGTTGGGATAAGGTTAACAAAAAGCTGGAAAAGTAGGTGGTACTAATGAAAAACATCTGGATGGTCAATTTTCTATTAAGTCACATAACGGTGTATAAAAAGAGCATGTTAAAGAGGCAGGGTCTCTCAGAAGCAAAGATGGTCAGAGGTTAACCAATCTGTGAAAAACTGCATCTAAAAATAGTAGAACAATTCCAGAAAAATGTCCCTTAACGTAAAATTATAAAGATTTTGAATATCCCACCATCTACAGTACATAATCTCATCAAAAGAGAGAAAGAGAAATTCATGTACGCAAGGGACAAGGCTGACGATTAATATTGGATGCTCGAGTTCTATGGGCTTTCAGACAGCACTGCATTAAAAACAGGTATGAATCTGCAAAGCAAATCACTACTTGGGCTCAGGAATACTTCCAGAAATCATTGTCTGTGATCACAGTGTGCCTTGCAATCCGCACATGCTAGTTAAGGCCTTAGTCAGACGGGCGTTTTTGCGCGTTATTTGCGGATCGCATGACGGATGCGCATCCGCAAATCGCATGACCGGTGCCCGAAAATCGCCCGAAAATCTGCTCCTAGCCGCGTTTCATTAGAAACGGGCCGGAGCTGTCCAGCGCATTGCATTCAATGGAGCCGGCAATACAGCGGCTCTATTGAAAGCAATGCGCTGCGGGCGAGTGTGGGATGAATTGTCGGGAAGGGCTTAAATATATAAGCCCTTCCCTGCAATTTATCCAGAAAAGTGTTAAAATAAAAAATATATATATACTTACCTTGTCCCGGCAGACGGCTGTATTGCCCGCTCCATTGAATTCAATGGGCAAACATCGTTCTTCTCTGCCACAGCTGTAACAGCTGTGGCAGAGAAGAATGATTTGTCTTCTATATGTTCTCAATGGGGTCGGCGCTGCTGCCGCCGGCCCCATTGAGCGCATATAGAGAAGAGAACAGGAATCGCAGATCGCAGATAGGTGCGATCTGCGATTTCTGTTCTATAATTTATCGGACGAGCGCATAAAAAGCGCTCATGTGTCCGATACCATTGCAAAGCAATGGTCTTAAAAAATCGCCGGACGCATGCGCATGCGCAAATCACGCAAAAAAACGCCCGTCTGACTAAGGCCTAAAGCTGTATCATGCCAAAAGAAGCCATATATCAATGCAATCCAGAAATGCTGGAAAGCTGTTCTGCGGTCAGATTAATCAAAATTTGAAATTCTTTTTGGGACTGTTGTGCAGCTGGAATCCTACATAACAATGGGACAACATTCCTCTTCCCCAAATCCAGCAATTGTTCTCCTCACTTCCCAGATGTTTACACAATGTTATAAATAGAAGAGGGGATGCTACATGATGGTAGACATGGCCCTGTCCCATCTTTTGTGAGATGCGTTGCTGCCATGAATTTCTAAATGTAATGAAAAAAAGTCTCTTTCACCTTCTGACTGATATTTGTACTTTGTTCTATTGTGAATAAAATATGTTTTTCTAATACTTCCAAATCTAATACTTCCAAATACTTCCGTCATTCATTCGGGGAGAGCTGCCTGTGATTGGCTGAGCACCTCAGCCAATCACATTCAGCTCTTTCTGCAGGCGGGGATTTTAAATCCCTGCCTGCTGATAGATCAGCACCACAGTGCAGGGGACAGCAGGAGAAGACGCGGCTGAGCCAGGGCAGCTGAAGCAAGGAGAGTATCTCTTTTTTTTTTAAAACCACTTTTACTTGATTTTCAGGGAAGGGCTTATATTTAAAGCCGTTCCCTGAAATCAATTGCCGGTAGCAGAATCCTCTACCGCAGCTGTCATGTGTGACAGCTGCGGTAGAGAATTGAAGAATTCCTCTGGTGCATCTGTCACAGATGTGGCAGATGTAGCAGCAGGGAATTCTTTTAACTAGCGGGGACAAAGGAAACATCTGCCGCATGTGGCAGATGTGTTCTTGATCCCTGCAGGGGTCACGGCAGCGATGGAGAGGTAAGTATATATATATTTTTTACACTAAAATGTTTCGTTTTCAGGGAAGGGCTTATATGTAAAGCTCTTCCCTGAAGAAGAATGCAGGGGTGCCGGCAGACCATTGTTTTCAATGGAGCCGACGGCAGCAACCAAGGCTTCATTGAAAACAATGCACGGGCCTGCATTCACGCGAGTTTTTGCACGTACATGGGTGCGCACCTATGTACACACAAAAACACACTCATGTGAAGCCATCCTAAGAGCAGCAGACAGATGTTATTATATAATTTGAAGGGGTTTTCTGACACTAAGATACAGAGGATCTCTGCTCAGGATAGGTTATCAGTATTGGATCCATAGGTGTCTGCTGCTATGGACTCTCGCTGATCATCTGATTGAAGTAACAGCATCTCTTGGTTGAAAATCACAGCCACTTCAGTCCATACCAGCCACAGTGCAGTATATTGTATAGCAACTGTGCTTAGTATTGCAGCTCAATCCCATTCACTTGAATAGGACTAAGCTTCTCTCAGACCATGTGACTAATGAACATGCTTGAGAAGTGACTTTGGCATTCAGTCAGCTGATCGGTGGAGGTCCTGAATGGTCAACTCCCACCAATCTGTTTATTGATGACCTATCCTGAGAATAGGCTATCAATATTTTAGTCTCAGAAAACCCCTTCAACTCCTTGTATACGCAGGTGACTTAGAACTCTGTACAATAAAAAAAAAAATGTAACCTCCGTTTGCTACTAAGAAATAATTCACTGTAAGGTATTATGTATAACACAGAACAATCTGTCAGACTTCTATTATGAAGTGTGGGCCTACGGTTCTTGGTCCCATGTACTCATAGGAATTCACTCCGACACACAGGATTCTCATTTAAGACTGATCTCTTGCCAGCTTTTTCCACTATTGTTGTAGCAAGTACTTCATTACAATACAGTTCGTGCCAACAGTGCAAGTACATAAATGAAACCCTGTTGTCCTGCCAATAACTAAACCACAGCACAGTTCCTAACTCTCAGGTGTTCACAGTGTATTACCACCTCAAACTTCACACATGTTCCTCTACATCTGCATGACTCCTAGAGACTTACATGGCTTCTACTTTTCCAACACTGGCAGCATTTCCTGAGAGGCTCATCCTTCTCTTAATGAGCTCTTCCAGGCAAAGCATAACGAGCTTCATTACCACCACCCAAACTCATGTATGGCTGCATGGATGGAGAGAGAGCCTGTGCTTTTCTTCACCAATTCCAACAAGCAGGTCCTATTTTCGAGTTTTAAAACCAACCCAGTACAAGGAGATATCCGCTCCTCTATTGAACTGACTTTCCTGGTTGTAATGTCATCATCTGACATTTTAGTGGTATAACTATGCTAGTTCAGCAGTTATGTAGTCCTTCAGCAACTGCACTGCTACAATATATTCATTGCAAGATCATAGCTAGATAAATAGATATGAGATAGATAGATAGATAGATAGATAGATAGGAGATAGATAGATAGATAGATAGATAGATAGATAGATAGATTTGAGGTAAATAGACAGAACATTTTTAGGCTTTAACATTGCCCTGTACACTCTAGATCACATGTGTCAAACACAAGGCCCGCGGGCCGAATCCGGCCCGCTGCCTCGTGTTATGTGGCCCGCGGCGTGCCAACGCCGCTCACCACTGCAGCGATTACCAGCTGGGGTGCCACAGCTCCCCGCTGGTAATCGCGCTATTACCGCTGTTCCCGGCGCACACTGACGTCAGTGTGCAGCCAGGATCCTCCTCCCTGAGTCCCCTGCTCTTCAGTTCCACAGGAGAGGACTCAGGGAGGAAGCGTGCCGGGCGCACACACTGACGTCAGTGTGCACCCAGGCCAAGCGCGAGCAGAGGGGGAGCGGCGCTGACTGCAGGGAGCAGGTAAGTATAAGGGTTTGGGGAGGGTTAATATTACTGCTGCGGGGGGGTTAATATTGGTGCTGGAAGGGGTTAATATTACTGCTGCTGGGGGGGGTTAATATTACTGCTGCTGGGGGGGGGTTAATATTACTCCTGCTGGAGGGGTTAATTAATATTACTGCTGCGGGGGGGTTAATATTGGTGCTGGAAGGGGTTAATATTACTGCTGCTGGGGGGGGGTTAATATTACTGCTGCTGGGGGGGGTAATATTACTGCTGCTGGGGGGGGTTAATTAATATTACTGCTTCTGGGGGGGTTAATTAATATTACTGCTGCTGGGGGGGTTAATTAATATTACTGCTGCTGGGGGGATGTTGGGTAATATTACTGCTGCTGGGGGGGCGGTTAATATTACTGCTGCTGGGGGGGGGGGGTAATATTACTGCTGCTTGCAGGGTTAATATTACTGCTGCTGGGAGGGTTAATATTACTGCTGCTGGGGAGGGTTAATATTACTGCTGCTGGGGGGGGGGTTAATATTGCTGCTGGGGATGATGTTGCTGAGGGGTTATTACTAGTGAGGGGGTATATATTACTGTGGGGGTTACTATTACTACTGGGGCCACTGTGGGGGTCGCTATTACTACTGTAGCCACTGTGGGATACCCTGTTACTACTGGGGCCACTGTGGAGCTCGCTATTACTAATGAGGGCGACTGTGGGGGTCAATATTTTTACTGGGGCCACTATGAGAGTCACTATTACTACTGCGACCACTATAGGGGTCATTATTAGGGCTCGTTCACATGGGCGTAATCATATTTCGGTCGCACAAATACGCTGCATATTTGCGCAATCAAAAATCGCTTATGCCTGCATATTTAGGCATGCAAAAAAGAACGCAGATGGGCCCACTGAGATGGTGCGCAAATATGCAGGGAAAACACAGGTTTCCTGAGCATTCACCATGTATTTGCGCGGCCCATTCACTTCAATGGCCTATAGTGGTGCGTAGTACGCAACAAAATGGGTCATGCTGTGTGAAAATATATATCATGTGAATGATCTCATTGAAATCAATGGCTTCTATTCACTGCATATTATGTACGCAAATACGTTGGTGTGAACAGGCCCTTACTGTACTGTCTTACAATCGGCCCTTTGAAGGTCACCAAAAGCCCGATGTGGCCCTCGGTAAAAATGAGTTTGACATCCCTGCTAGAGATGTCTAATGTGTCAATTAAAGAGGATGTCTCACCAACATCACCCCTGCAGGCCATTCTATGTCTTGTTTTCAGAGAAGAAATAATATAACGATTTAGCTAAATATTAAGAGTATTTCGTTAAATAATGACCCACTCTAATTACTACTGTGCTACAGTTAAAAGGGTATTCTGGTAAGGTAAAGTTATTCCCTATCCATATGATAGAACAAGGGGATAACTAGCTGATTGGTGGGGGTCTTACTAGGACGTGCACTTATCACCTGAACTGAGGTTTTGTGCCCTCCTGGGAGATTTGGAAGTTAATAGAGCTTGCTACGACTCCATTCATTTTAATGGGATCACTGGATATAGTGCAAGAGAGTGTAGCTATGATGTTATTTGATACTTCAGCATAATGTGACATTTGGGTACTAAGGGTTTTAATAATCTGGGTGTGTCTGCTCTTCCCCTAAAATCCTGTAATTCCTAGGCAGAGAGGAGATTGAGCAGGCTTCAGAGGGAACACCGGGGATGTCTGTGCTGCAGAGTTGAGGCTGCAGGGGACTGTAGCGCTCAGTTGTGGGCTGCAGCAGTTTTAAGGTCTGAAGTGAAATAGCCGTATCAGAGAAGGGGCAGCCCAGAGACGAAATGTACTTGTGGTTGCTGTCTGTGACACTGCATTCAGGAAGCCATACTACTGATCTACTGGGTCTATTGGTCACTAGAGACTGCAGGTGGAAAGGGGTACCGCTGCTACAACTGGTACAGAAAACATGGACTACAGTCTTTTGGATCAAGTTTCTACTGCAAGCATTGTAAGGCTCTGCATCTATGTTACAATATAGATTGTGTTGGAGATACGTAAGTGAGTTTTGGTCTCAATTATAGCCGAATGAGCACACACGCAGAGAGACAACGGAGGGCTGCGTAGGCCTGCTAACCACAATGCATAAGTCAGCATATGCTGCTTAGTAAAGCGACTAAGGCCTCCCTGTTTACGGTTCAGAGACTTTTTGGAAATTGTTAGCAATTACTCATTCTTTGCTCCAAGACTATCCCTCAGATGCAGCTACGTAACGTGAAGCTTCTGGGCCTCAATGCAAAATCTGCAACAGCGCCACAACTGTAATGCTTTATTCAAAGTACTGGACTCCCTATATAGAGAAGAGAAGCGTTATTGGCCCCACAAGGTTTGTGGGCCCGGGTGCAACTGCATCTCCTATAATTACACCTCCGCTCGGAGGGACTATGTGCAGGAAGCCGCTATTGTTGGGTGAACCCATATTATTCATATGTTTACTAAATATTCGTTGTTGAAGTGTAAACTAATATTGTAGTTAAACAACTGAAATCCTAACTGTGACAATAGTGAGGGATAGTCAGGATTCAGAAGCAGAACTGTATCTGTTAAGTGATTGTCTTCATCTTCTGCACCTGCAGAATCATTTTCCTCCTACAGTTACCTGTTACCATAAATGTTTCCTGGAACCTGTGTCGCCCACCATAACAGCTGCTAACTTCATCTTACCAGAATACCCCTTTTAGATTTTTATTTTTCCTATTTTGTTAGGGGGTTCCTCTGCAGAAAATAAATGTTCAAACTTTAAAGGGAGTCTGTCAGGAAAAATATGCTACTGAACACCTTACCACACATGGTTGGGTATTTGTAGACATTATGACTACTTTCCTTCTGGTCTGCAAATATTGGGTCTTACTGTTAAATACTACCTAGTGCCCTTCCGTAATGTATATCCAAGTGCTTAAAGATGTAAACATGAAAGTAAAGTGAATGAAATAATCAAAATCCAAATTTTACCCTATGAGGGCTCAGTCAGACGAGCGGAAATTCATGCGTTTTTCCGCACGGAAAACAAACCACATTGCGTGTGGAAAACAATCTGCATGACCATGTCCATTGCCACCCATATGTTCTTTTTTTGTAGGTGCGAATTGTTTCCCACAAACGCAGTGTGTTTTTTTTCCGCGCAGAAAAACGCACAAATTACCGCTTGTCTGACTGAGCCCTGAGGAGTGATGAAACTCCCCTACATCTGGGATGACTCAACAGATATCAATATCCAGTTGTTCAAAGTGTTTTGGTTGAAGGCTTGCACCTTCTTTGGTCGTTGCAATGAGATGCGTTGCACCTGTTTCTGTTCCTACCTTATGGAATAAATTTGTGTTTTCTTGACTGACGCCTATAGCTTCTGCTTTTAGTGAATGGATATTGATACCTAATGGGCCATCCTGGATGTAGAGAGGTTGAGCAAGTTTCACCATCCTCTGCGGAGTAAGTTCAGATTTTAATGCTCTCACTTGAGTTTTGTATTTATTCCTCCTACATATTTGAGCGCTTGGATATATACGTTTCTTCTTTTTTCTGCACTACCAACATGACCAATGCTATTTAGGATCTTCAGGGAGCACACAAAATGCTCTCCCATTGTGAATGCCCAAAGGCTGGATAAGGTGTCCAATGTAGAACCTGATTGTTAATTCAAGGCTATCCTGGGCCGTAGACCTGAAGATGATTCCCACCCTCCCCCCTTTTTCATAGAATCATAGACTGGTAGAGTTGGAAGGGACCTCCAGGGTCGTCTGGTCCAACCCCCTGCTCAGTCTAGGATTCACTAAATCATCTCAGACAGATATTTGTCCAGGCTTTGTTTAAACACTTCCATTAAAGGAGAACTCACCACCTCCCGTGGTAACCTGTTCCACTCATTGATCACCCTTACTGTCAGAAAGTTTTTTCTAATATTTAATTTGTGTCTCCTCCCTTTTTATCTGCCATCTCTGGATATGGCATTTAATTGTCAGAGCACTGTGCTTTTAACTCTCGTTTTTCAGCGCCTCCCCTTGGCCGTGATTTGCGGCAACCTTAGGCAATGTTGCTGTAAGCTTCATATCAGGGTGACTGCCATGTTGGTTCTAGAACAAAAGGCATATGCACAAAATTTCAATTGAGCTTACAGTATTGTCACATAAGGCTGACCAATCTATCAAAGCCCAAGGGGAAGCATTAGTGGCAATTACCAGCAAGCACTTACCGGGTCTGGAACCATCTTCGGGGTACTTGCAAAGTAATTTACATATCACAATAAACTACTTTGTCTAAAAGTGCTATGAACAGAAAAAGGTATATGTTCACGTCTGTAAAAATGTCGTACCAAGCGGTGGGAGGTGTTTAGTAGGTATAGTTCTCCTCATGGACTCCCTTTATGTGACCCAAACCAGACAAGATCTTAGGTATACATTGTTATGGTAAAAGTCTTGCTTGCGATATGATTTCACTAAATATGTTGTAAAATCTAAAAAGTTGAGATCAATTGAGAATACATGAATGCTCCCAGCATGCTGGCTGTGCCGATCTTATCATTGCGTGTTCTGTCAGGCAACGGCTTGACTGGTAGCCCTCCCCCTCTCTAACCATAATGCTATTTTTATAAACAACCGCCTTCTCTATCTCTCTATCTGTGCAACATTGCACTCTCTCTTCTCTTTCATCATCTTGCTTTTTAGTCCTCTCTTCCACAGAGACTCTCTGTTTTCCTTCATCTCAATCACTTTCCCAGTCCCCCTCCCTCTTTGTGGTCCCTTGTGGATGTCACCAGCAGTGACACTGACTCTCAGCCTGGGGTCTACTGGTCTATTCATATCCATGGAGGGGGGGGGGGGGACCTCCTCCAGGGGGCTCAGCTGGCTGGATGAACATTAGCCTGAGGTGGTGGTAGTCCAGGGGCAAGGAGGAGGATGAAGGTCACAACAGCAAAACAGAACTGAGAGATAGAGAGTGATGGAGTGTGGATGAAAAGCACATAGCAGAGGGGAAATGATGAAGAAGGGATGCTTGTACATTTCTGTAAAACATTGCTGAAAGTACAATCTGGAAATAAACAATGAGAACAAGAAAAAAATGAATAATACACAAGACTGGGAAATAACAAAATGTGCAGCCGCTCTGTGTCTTTCTATCATTGTGATTTTCCGCTTTCTTATCTCCTTTAGTAATTGTCACATTCGTCTTTTTTTTCTCTCCCTGTTTTCATGCAGAGGATCGTGTGATTGAAGGTGAGTAGCTGCTTGTTTAAATAATATCATATGATACTCCACAGGGATCTGTGATGGAAGGGGTTAGGTATCACTGTGCAAACTTCATCTCTCCCCTCCCTGACTCTTTCTCCAGTTCTTCTCCCAACCATTCACTTTCTCTATCAACCACACTTCTCTTCTTCCCTCTTCTCTGCTCACCCCCTCCCTATTATATTGCTTTCCTTGTCACCTGACTCCTCTGAACATAATAATGAGCAAGCATTATGCAAATTATGTTAATTAGACTTTAATGGGAGAGCACAGGACTGGAAATCAAGAGATGTTTAGGAGAAAGGGAAATAAGGAGGGATGAGCATGACAGAAAAATGAAAAAAAAGTGGCTGAATGGAAGAAGGACTGGTACCTAGAAGACTAAAGAGTACTCAAGGGGATAACATTTGCATTTTGGTACTGATGGAATAACGTTTAAATATGCAGTGAAGGGAGTGGAAGAGATGAGAGAGGGTGAAGATGTAGGAGACAAATTCAACTCAAGAAATGAAGTTTGGAATTGATACACCGAGTAAGGTTACAAACTAGCCAAAAAATGTATTCATTAATCGTTTAGTAGCTCGAGGACCTCTATGCAGACCAGGTACAAAAACGTGTTTCTAATGTCACGTTATATAACAATAATATGTATACCTTATATTGTACAATAATTGTGTTTTCCGGCTAATTCATTTTGTGACTGATTTATAACGGAGTCTCATTGATGGCAGGAATGGCTGTATCCAGTCCCTATTTCAGGAAGAAAAGTGTCAAGAACGTTCATTCTCCATTAAAGTCTATGGAGATAAAG
This sequence comes from Eleutherodactylus coqui, assembly GCF_035609145.1. Classification (NCBI taxonomy): domain Eukaryota; kingdom Metazoa; phylum Chordata; class Amphibia; order Anura; family Eleutherodactylidae; genus Eleutherodactylus; species Eleutherodactylus coqui. Next base: position 73,672,718 of record NC_089847.1, read on the forward strand.
AAATAGACATGTTCTCACAGTTCCTTATATACCTTTCATGTCTGCATGCACAACTTTGTAGCTACTGCCCCAATGACTCGGATAATTTATTTCTTTTTTCATACCCCTCCATATGGGCTCAACTTAGATATAGCTCCCACTATTCTAAATATATCAAGTGGGTGGAGTCAAATTGAGTTATAGTGTGGGGTGAGGACCACCGCCTTGAAACAGTCTCAGCACTGGAAGCAAATTATAAGAAGAGCTCCTATGGTACAATGGCAGGAGTATGAACAAGAGAAAGGCTGCAATGGAGTCAGCAGAGCCATAGTTACCAACCTATACAGCCAGTTCTACTGACGTGAGGACATGACACATCTTTTGTTAACCAAAAACATTTTTCTTACTGCTACTTAGATGTTAGGGACTCTTGGTAAAAGATTTTATAAATGAAGTATTTTTGGATTCGGATGACAAAACTTGCCATAACAACTAACAAAAATGTGATATTTTGATTTCCCTGTTAAAGTCCAATGAGCAATGTAGATATTAAATAAATAATAGGACTACTGTTGATGCAATCCCCTATTTAAAGTGGATTTAAAGTGACCCTGTGGTCCTGGACAAGGATGGCTGCACCACTTCTCTAGTTACCTGATGCACACAATGCATTAGTATGCGCCATTAGTCTAAGACACTACACCTGCTACTTTCGATTGTGCAGTGCTGTCCATGTAAGCAGCACTGACTAGTCAGAGCAGCATGCAGTGCCTTATTCTACCAATGCATGCTAAGTCACAGAGTGCAACAGGTAGTCAGAGAAGTGGTGTGGCCATCTTTGTCCAGGACGGAGGAGGGTTGCTTTAACGTGTAGTTCCACCTTAAGCATTTTTCAACATAGCACAATTGATTCAGTTCTCTATTTCTTTATCTCTCCTGTCTGGTGACAGGTCTGTAGTGACATGATCAGGTCTGGCACCTATCATTGGGCACAGTTCTGGGAACCGTCATTTAGATAAGTATGAATGGGACGAGAGTTACAAATAAAGACTTACTGCTTGTAAAATGGAATGTGTAGCTCTTGACCTGGGCACTAGCAGCATGTACTGTATATTCTCCACATCTTTTAGTGCCCTTTATTCAGATAGCAAGCTGCATATGCCATTTCAGTAAGATGAGGAAATAAATAAATGGACTTTATACGCTAATCTTCTACTGTAGTAAAGACCTATTGCTTTCCATTTTATCGTAAACTCCTTTCTTTCTATCCTGCCTCTGCACTTTTACTGCCCTGAATCATTCTTTTTTATTCTACACCCCAATGGCTCACCAGATCTTCCTCTCCCTTTTCCAGCTCGCTCCCTCACCTCCCTCTGTTTGCTGTCTCTATGCTGTGTTTTACAGATAAGAGTCAGATTCCCTGTGACTTTCAAATGCTCTTCCTTGGACAATAAAAATGGTTGTTCATGTCCACACGGGAAGAGATGGCTTTCAGGATGGTAGATAGATAGCCGTGCATGTCTTCTGTGTGCAAGATATCCGTGAATGCTATTCAAGTCAGTTTTACAGTGCAAAGCAGCTGCCCATGTTCTCTTTGAGGAGCAGTAATGATTATAACCAATTACACATCTAACATACTTAGATAACTGTGCGTTCATCATAGCAATGTCTCAGTGCTTTACCTCAACAATTACCATTTGACAACCACATTTATTTAAGTTGGATTTTACTGCTAAGGAGACAATGGTGGCATATTAACCCCTTCTCACAGCTATTCTTTATGTATGTGTCCTAACTGACTATGCCCCATGAATTCAGGAGTATACCTACAGCCCTAAATTTAAGGACAGATCACACTCCATAGTATTAGCCATTAGAAGGATCAGTCTGACACTGTGTCAGCCCAACTCTCTTGAGGTGACAGCTGAAATAATCAGCTCCCGCTAGCAAAAATGCTAAACACAGCATTCAAAGTGAACATTGTGTTTAGTACTGGGACCTGAATGCAGGAAGGTTCCTTCTCCTGCATTTGGGCCCTTGCCTTGAAAACCCATGCAACTATGAAATGGGGAAGAAGAGCTTCCTGGGAGAACATGAGCAACCTAAAGGTTCTTCTAGCAATCCTCTGTGCATAGATCACTGCTGATAATGATAATGCCCCGAAGAAAGCTAGCAGCACTCAGGTCACGCCACCCCAACATTACATCCTCACATCATGTCTATGCACAGTTGTAGCAAACATTGCCTTAATATTTAATACATTAGGATATAACTCAACTATAATGCCCTACAATGCTGTAAATCAAGTTATCACGATACGTCAGTCATTTAATGATTGCTACAACTGTGAAGTTAAAGGGGTTGTCCCGCGAAAGCAAGTGGGGGTATACACTTCTGTATGGCCATATTAATGCACTTTGTAATGTACATTGTGCATTAATTATGAGCCATACAGAAGTTATCAGAAGTTATTCACTTACCTGTTCCGTTGCTAGCGTCCTCGTCTCCATGGTGCCGTCTAATTTTCAGCGTCTAATCGCCGGATTAGACGCGCTTGCGCAGTCCGGTCTTCTTCTTTTCTGAATGGGGCCGCTCGTGCCGGAGAGCGGCTCCTTGTAGCTCCGCCCCGTCACGTGCCGATTCCAGCCAATCAGGAGGCTGGAATCGGCAATGGACCGCACAGAAGCCCTGCGGTCCACCGAGGGTGAAGATCCCGGCGGCCATCTTCACCAGGTAAGTAAGAAGTCACCGGAGCGCGGGGATTCAGGTAAGCACTCTCCGGTTTTCTTTTTTAACCCCTGCATCGGGGTTTGTCTCGCGCCGAACGGGGGGGCTATTGAAAAAAAAAAAAAACGTTTCGGCGCGGGACAACCCCTTTAAGTTATGCATAACTAAGATGAAAAAAATGCTAAAATTGAAAAAAAAAATGTAAAAACTCAAACTCCACCCTCATAACCCATAACTCAGAATCCTACATAAAATAGACACATATTACATGGTTACCTTGTAGTAATCCATCCATTTAATGCAAAATATATCACCCTAAATTAACACGAATGATTAACCACCACTGTTTTTGGCTCCTTTACCACGTCAAATAATTTTTTGTACACAGGTACTTTGCATCTGTTTATAGATTCCATATAACAGCTAATGATGGGTTACAAGCCAGAATCAATATGGGAACCTTCATCCTCTGGTGTTATATTCTCTATTTATGTTGGCCAAAGATATACATTTGGTGTTGCTGTACATGTGAGATTATATTTTTCTATAAAGTTTTTTTTTGTTAAAATATTTATTTATTTTAACCCATTATCAATGTCTGCCATACATGTATGGCAGATTCCAAATATCATTGTGTATAACAGGCTTGGGATCAGAGATAACTCCAGTCCTGGTAGTTAACCATTTAGATGTCATTAGAAGTTCTGACAGTGGCATTTAAATGGCCTGACAAAGGAAGGGTTCCCCAAAATGGCCCACCCACACCAAAGGATGGCATTCGTTTGTCTTGTGAAGGGCCCCAGGACTGCCATTGATATTTGCCTATTAAGCATTGCCTGTGACAGGGCTTAATAGAATATATGTGGAAGTACAATATTCTGTAATACTGAAGTGATTTCAAGTTCAAGGCGACTCAAAAATAAAAGTAAAAATGAGTAAAATAAATATTTAACACATTAATAACAACACACTTATCGTGCATGGCAAATGCCATGACAAAAATACAGAATAACAAGAGTTGCACTTTGTTGACACCCTGTTGGCAAGACATTTTTTTTATAAAAACGATGAAAGAGTCATATATACCCCTAAATAGTACCAACAGAAACTATAGCTCACTCTGCAAAAAAAATTACCCTCACAGAGCTCTAACAATGGAAAAATAAAGGAGTTATGAGGTCAAAAGATTTTTTTAGGTTGCACAAAAACAAAAAAATACAAATTTGACATCACCGTCATCAAATTATCCATAAACTAAAAACAACATGACCTTTTCACTGCATAATGAACACCACTAAAGCAAGCCCCCCCCCCACCACCACCACCACCACCACCTTAAAAATTTGTCAAAAAAAATGTTTTTCCTATTTTAAGTGAAAAAACAAAAATGGTTGCAGTGGGACAGAGTTACATAGTAAACATAGTGTGTAAGGCTGAAAAAGAGATACGTCCATTTTTGAATATCTTCATCACATTTGCTATGCGCCAATCCAGTGGAACAGACCCCATCATTATAGAGTCCTTAAATTTAGGAAACAATAGTCTGTCTATCACATTACCTAATTTCCTGAAAACCCAGGGATGTATGCCATCAGAACCTGGCGATTTGTCTATTTTAATCTTTTTAAGGTGGCTCTGCACTTCTTTCTGGAATAGAGTAGTGAGATTTAATTAATTAAGAGTTTACTTTATCACTCTGCATTTCATCTGACATTTCATTTCCTGAGTAAATAGAATGGCGAAAAGGTATTTAACAGGTTTGATCTCTCCTCATCATCCTCTACATTTCTTCCCTCATTACTTTTTAAAGGGCCAACACTTTCCATTTTAATCTTTTTACTTTTTATATAGTTAAAGAACAGTATAAGGTTAATTTTACTCTATTTGGCAATATGTGTCTTTGCTGCTTTTATTTGCTTTTTACATAATGTATTTTTTCTTATAGGTTTTAGTGCTTCTTCACTGCCTTCTTATTTTAGTAATTTAACTGCTTTCTATTTGTCTTTTATATTCCCCTTTACATCTTTATTGAGCCAAATTTTTTTTTTCCTATTCCTGACCCTCTTATTCCTGTAAGGTATGAACAGCTCACATTGAAGATGCTTTTAAACATTTCCCATTTGTTGTCTAAATTCTTAATTATGAGTTCATTGTCCTAGTCAATAAGACTAAAGACATCTCTGAGCTGATCCAACAAAACACCCTATTGAAAGACAAATAGAAATTTATTATAATATAGGCACTATTTCCCAGGTAACCCCCTGCCCTACACTTGAGTAGTTTGCCTTAGCGAGTATGCTCGCTCATCTCTATTAATTACTGCCATACTGCCAGTTCTAACTTTACTAACCCCTCCCACTGCTCCACCCCCATTTTCATTACTTAGTACCAAATCCCTCTCTATATTATATTCCTCTCTATTTCTCTGGTTTCCCTTGCCCCAGTGCCTAGTTCAAACACTCTTTCAACCTTCTAGCCATGTTCTCCCCCAGCGAAGCTGCACGCTCCTTGATAGAACCTGCAGCCAACAGCAAAGTCAGTGCAGTTCTCAAAGAACCCACAGCCCCCATTCCTACACCATCTCTTGAGTCATTTGTTTACCTCCCTAATCTCCCGCTGGCTTTCTGGTGGGGCACATTGTACAGGTAGTATTTCAGAACATACTACTTTGGAGGTACTTGCCCTAAGGTTAAATCCTAGGTCCCTGAAATTGTTTTTAAAGACCTTCCCCCTGCCTCTAACTTTATCGTTGGTGCCAATGTACACTATGACCACTGGATCCTCATCAGCCCCTCCTAGTTTTGTCAACCCGATCTGCGATGTGTCAAACTCGTGTGCCAGGAAGAGAGCACACTGTTTGATAATCCGGTCCTTTGTGGTAGATTTCCCTGTCTGTCCCCCTAATAATTGAATCTCCCACTACCAGAACGTGTCTAGCGTGCCCTGCACTCCTATTCCCCTTCTTACTGGAGCACAAAAATACCCCTGGCAGTCAGAGGCCATGTCATGCTGCAGCAGTGCTAATCCTATAATGGCATTCTCCACATCTGCCCACCTTTTCGAGCATGTTAGGGTGTGCCAGTTCAGGTCTAGCCTCCCTGGATCTCTCCCCTCTACCCCTGCATCTAACTGTTACCCAGCTAGCCGCCTTCTCATCCTGCTCTCCCATGCTATCATCCACTCCACATCTACCCCAACAAGTTTCTGCTCACTAAGCAGCCAACTCCTTTCCAGTTTGTCAATGGATCTCAATGTTTCAAGCTGTGCATTCAGATCCAGAATCAGGGCTTCCAAACGTGCAATATGCTGTCATCTCATACACCAATATGCACCCTGGAACGGCTATTCTAGGACTGCATACATCGTAGAAGATGTACACATTACAGTATTGTCAATCATGCAGCATATTATAAATGGGGATGGTACAGATAAAAATCACATAATATATACAAGTAAAAACAGTAAATAGATATAATTGACTCCCTTCTAAAGTCCCCAAATCTAAAGTCTCACACACAATTGAAACAAACCGAACTTTAAATCAAACCACACTCTCAGCTTGCATACTTTTGTTTGCTTTAAAAAGACTTGGTCACCATCTTTTGACAAAGACCCTTATTTCCTTTGGTCGAAACATTTGCTGCTAGGTGTGGTGGATAAATAAAAGTTTATCCATTAAATTGTACCGCTTGATGCTGCTGTGGATTATTTCTTCAGCTGGGATTACTTTGTTTGGATCAAGAGTCCTGATCCAGTTCCTTGGCGTGTATAACTCGATACCTCCCCGCTGTGGTGATTAAGGTGTGCTATTGGGACCGTCACAAATATGGATATTACTGTGCACAGTGAGAGAGCTGCCAATCATTGGCTAGAGGATGGGGAGAGTGTGGCCAGTCTGCAGCTCATGCATATGTAGGCCTAGTTCTGTGCATGTGCTGCTACAAGAAAAAATTGGAAGTTTCTACTAAACTACTGCACAGATACACACAGCAGACCTATTATTGTAATCAGTGTGACAGACACTACCTTATGGTGCTGTCAGTGAGGGCTGCACAAAGATGGTGACAGATCCCTTTTAAATAGCTCTTTTCAGCAGTAACTCCTCCAATGAATCCTCTGTTTGGAAAGGTTAAATAAAGATAAACCTCCTACAAAAGTTGACACATAGAGATAAAATATATCCAAAACTATCATCTTTATTAATACATTAATATTAAAACTTCATTTCAAAAATACATGGGACGGCATGCAGAGCCTTAATTATTGTATACTCATATGGATATTAATTCTCAACATAGCCTGTCATTTCATATGTACATATCTAAATTAAATACATAGTGGCATTAACAGAGAAAGCTAATTATACAAAGAACTTCATACAATGCAAATCGCTCCCAATTACCAATGCTTGTTTTGCGTATTTCTCCTTCTGGAGGAAGCAAGATGCGAAACATGTGTTGGGGATAAGTCCCTTTTATTCTTTTGCATGCGGCTAGCCTTTATAGAGGCATTTTATATCTCATATTGCGGAGTGCTGTCCTCATCACTGTTTGTATACTGATTGCGGGCAGAAACACCAAGGTTAGCTCTATTGAATGATAATGGGATCAACTCACGTGTGGATCTGCTTCACTCCCACAACACATCTGCAACAGAAATCTGAGCATCAGCCTTGGATTTCTGCCATGGAAATATGCATCATATTTTTAAGATGATTTGTGAATATATCCTTATGTTCCAAGTTTTGAAGCCACCTAAATAGTCTATGGATAAATATCTGTATTAACATTAGTTATAAATGTAGAAATGTGTTTGCTAGGCAGAAGAACGCCTAGCAGCCACCCACCAAAATTACTTTCATTAACTCTGAAAAACTCCCCTTCTAAATCCAGCATTTTAATTACTGTTTCCTAAATAACATAAGATGCTTGGTCTGGTTCAGGGTATGTGAGAAAATGCTCATTTTGACATACTTGGTATTGCACCAAGTACCAAATAGTGTGAAGAAGACAATAGATAAGTAGTGGTTCTATTCTTGTGGATCATTTACTATGGAGAAGAGTTGAGAGCTGCTATCAGTCAACATTTTTTATCTACTTATTCTGGACAAGTTGCTCATAATGTTAAACATTTGCTTTTAACAATGTAGTTATACTAATTTATAGTCTTATATGGCCAAATGTTGAGCACATGGTTATTATAGTCTTAAAACTCCTGTCATCAATAAATGTATCATATGATTAAAAATGCAAGAAGAAAATAAATTTGCTTTTGACTGCATCTCTAACATGTGGCTAGGTCTCAATCGCAAGTAAGAATTAAATAGAACAAAAACAACATTCACAGCATGCATGGAAAAATGAATGAGACAGTTTTAATATTTCTATGAATTAAACTAAGCAATTCAAATATGTCCCCTGACTGAAGGTAAGGCAGAATAAACATGGAACAGAGGGGCAATATAGTAGCAACTGGGAAACTAAAAATACCCAGAGTGGTTTTCACAATAACAAATCTCAGTTGAAGAAAAGTCATGTACATTTTAAGACCTTATATTATTTAGGCTCTGAATATAACGTATCAGGGGCCAAATATTTATTTGTCCATCAGATATGTGGCAAACAGATAAAACATTAATATGCAACTCAAGCATATAAGGTCAACTCTTAGCTCTTCCTTTTGAAATACAAGAAAATAGGCATTAATTATAAACCAGAAAGCTGAATATAAATGATGAAACCATGATATTTTTTGTTGTTGGCCTCATGAATGCTGTCATACTTATGTACTACAGCAATAAATATATACAGTAAGTTATTTATAGAATGTTTCCATTTCTGTGTCACATGAAAGCCTACAAGCCTTGATCATTCTTATGACACATACCCTGGATATTTTGAAGGCTTTTAATTAGCCGCTGTAGCTCAGCTGGTAACTTTGCTGACTTTGACACATAGTCCGAAGCTGGAATGCCTGGTCCAATTCCTGTGTCAGCTTGTTGCAATAAATTTACTAACAAAATCTAGTGATCTGTGACTAAGTGGTATTATTTCCACTTCTCTTAACTCCTAGTTGTTGCATTGCTACAAGACTAGACTAAAGATGCCAGTCCAAGATATGTTTACAGTATGTACAAATTCCACCACCAGTACATAGAGACTTATAGCAAAAGGAAAACCTTCACAGTTTGAGGCATACCTGATTTATACTGCAAAGTGCTTGGAATTTATCAAAATGAACTTCAAAAGGTGTTTCAAAATAAAACATTTTTGAAAAGGAGAGTAACTGATAGTGAAACTAATGTATGTAATATAATATAGCCACTGACTTCTAGGCATCTTATAAAACCATTTAAGAAGGATGGTTTGGTGCCACTGACTATAGTAGCTTCTCGTTTGCTTTATTTGAACAGTACCTCAGACTTAAGGTATTGGCTTTTAAATTACAGAAAACATTACCAGATTTTTTACCTTTCCTTACATGTGGAGTAGAGGGGATTTCAACATTGATATAAGAAAGGATTACTTATAGTTAGAGCAGTCAAACTATGGAATGCGTTACCTATAGAAACGGTATTAAAAGTTATCCCAACTATAGCCATGAATGCACACCCAGAGAGGCAATCAAAATTGGGATTATTTTCCCTGGAAAAAAGACAATCAAGGGACAACCAAATAACTATGTATAAATACATTAGGGGACAATACAAGGATCTCTTGCATGATCTGTTTATACGCAGGACTGCAATGGTAACAAGAGGGCATCCTCTATGTTTAAAAGAAAGCAAGTTTCAACACCAACATAGTAGGGGGTTCTTTACTGTAAGAGCAGTGAAACTGTGAAACTCTCTGTCTGAGGATGTTGTGATGGCAAAATCCACAGAGGAGTTTAAGAGGGGACTAGATGTCTTTCTAGAACACTATAATATTACAGGATATAGACATTAGGTGATCAGCAGGGTTGTTTATCTCAAATGTTAATCCAGGGATTACTCTGGCTACCATTATGGAGTCAGGAAGGATTTTTTTCCTCCATAGGAGCTAATTGGCTCGCTGTTTTTTTTTTGTCTTCCTCTGGACCAACAAGGGGGAGGTTAAAACAGGCTGAACTAGATGGACATTGTCTTCGTTCAGCCTAACATACTATTTTACTATGTATGAATGATACTACATGGGTTTTCTAGGATTATAATATTAATAACCTATCCTTAGGATAGGCCAACTATATCAGATCCAAATCTCTTGATACCCCTGCTAGTTAGCTGTTCGAAGGGACTTTAATACCTGGGCAAGTGCTGTGGCCTCTTCATTGTTTTCATTGCTTTGTACATCTGCTCATCATTAGAGATGAGCGAACGCGTTCGTCCGAGCTTGATATTCGTGCGAATATTAGGGTGTTCGGGATGTTCGTTATTCGTGACGAACACCATGCGGTGTTCTGGTTACTTTCACTTCCTTCCCTGAGACGTTAGCGCGCTTTTCTGGCCAATTGAAAGACAGGGAAGGCATTACAACTTCCCCCTGCAACGTTTAAGCCCTATACCACCCCCCTGCTGTGAGTGGCTGGCGAGATCAGGTGTTCGCCTAATATAAAAGTCGGCCCCTCCCGCGGCTCGCCTCAGATGCGGTGTGAGTTAGATGAGGGACAGTGCTGTTTATACCGGAGCTGCTGTAGGGAAAGAATTGGTAGTTAGTGTAGGCTTCAAGACCCCCCAAAGGTCCTTATTAGGGCCACTGATAGCTGTGTGTTGGCTGCTGTTAGCAGTGGGATTTTTTTTTTTCTCAAAGTCGCCTCTGCAGACCGTTGCACCTGGCATTAGGGACAGAAGTGCTGCATAGGCAGGGAGAGTGTTAGGAGTGAGTGTAGCCTTCAAGAACCTCAACGGTCCTTTCTAGGGCCATATTTATCCGTGTGCAGTACTGTCCAGGCTGCTGTTGGCTGTGCTGCATTTTTTTTGGGCTTCTCAAAATCGCCTCTGCAGAGCATTCCACCCTCCATTGATACTGCAGGGAAAGAATTGTATAGGCAGGGCCACAACACAGTTATTATTCATAGAATATACGCAGTGCTGCCTGTTGGTGGGAAAAACCTGAAAACAAATCTATTTGTCCAGCCTCTGTCCGTCCTAACGCCTGTGGACACGTGTGAGCTGCGTGAAAAACATTGCTAAATCATACGCACCCAGCTACGCTTTACTGCTGGCTTCGCCATTTGCTTTCCTTAATTGGGAAAAAAAATACCTGCTCTGCCACAGTTAATAACTCTGCTACCCTCACGTTCTGTGACACATAAGCAGGGACACAGCGCAGTTATTAAACTTCTCAGGTTCATTGAATATACGCAGTGCTGCCTGTTGGTGGGAAAAAACTGAAAAGAAATCTATTTGTCCAGCCTGTGTCCGTCCTTACGCCTGTGGAGACGTGTGAGCTGCGTGAAAAACATTGCTAAATCATACGCAGCCAGCTACGGTTTACTGCTGGGTTCGCCATTTGCTTTCCTTAATTGGGAAAAAAAATACCTGCTCTCCAAGAGTTATAATAACTCTGCTACCCTCACGTTCTGTGACACATAAGCAGGGACACAGCGCAGTTATTAAACTTCGCAGGTTCATTGAATATACGCAGTGCTGCCTGTTGGTGGGAAAAAACTGAAAAGAAATCTATTTGTCCAGCCTGTGTCCGTCCTTACGCCTGTGGAGACGTGTGAGCTGCGTGAAAAACATTGCTAAATCATACGCAGCCAGCTACGCTTTACTGCTGGCTTCGCCATTTGCTTTCCTTAATTGGGAAAAAAAATACCTGCTCTCCAAGAGTTATAATAACTCTGCTACCCTCACGTTCTGTGACACATAAGCAGGGACACAGCGCAGTTATTAAACTTCGCAGGTTCATTGAATATACGCAGTGCTGCCTGTTGGTGGGAAAAAACTGAAAAGAAATCTATTTGTCCAGCCTGTGTCCGTCCTTACGCCTGTGGAGACGTGTGAGCTGCGTGAAAAACATTGCTAAATCATACGCAGCCAGCTACGCTTTACTGCTGGCTTCGCCATTTGCTTTCCTTAATTGGGAAAAAAAATACCTGCTCTGCCACAGTTAATAACTCTGCTACCCTCACGTTCTGTGACACATAAGCAGGGACACAGCGCAGTTATTAAACTTAGATAATTCATTCACTAGAGGCAGTGGGGCCTTTCGTTTTCCAAAAAGGGCAAAAATTATATTTGGCCTGCAGTCTTGCGCCAATTTATTTCCTGCCTGGGAAATCTAATCACTGGTAATACAGCATGCTGAGGGGTAGGGGTAAGCCTAGAGGACGTGGACGTGGACGTGGCCGAGGACGCGGAGGGCCAAGTGAGGGTGTGGGCACAGGCCAAGCTCCTGATCCAGGTGTGTCGCAGCTGTCTGCTGCGCGATTAGGAGAGAGGCACGTTTCTGGCGTCCCCACATTCATCGCCCAATTAATGGGTCCACGCGGGAGACGGTTATTAGAAAATGAGCAGTGTGAGCAGGTCCTGTCCTGGATGGCAGAAAGTGCTTCGAGCAACCTATCGTCTACCCGCAGTTCTGCGCCGTCCACTGCTGCCAATCCGAATCCTCTGTCTGCTGCTCCTCCTTCCTCCCAGCCTCCTCACTCCACTACAATGACACCTGCTCAGGAGCGGGAACACTCCCAGGAACTGTTCTCGGGCCCCTGCTTAGATTGGGCAGCAGCGGTTCCTCTCCCACCAGAGGAGTTTATCGTCACTGATGCCCAACCATTCGAAAGTTCCCGGGGTCCGGGGGAAGAGGCTGGGGACTTCCGCCAACTGTCTCAACAACTTTCTGTGGGTGAGGAGGACGATGACGATCAGACACAGTTGTCTTGCAGTGAGGTAGTAGTAAGGGCAGTAAGTCCCAGGGAGCAGCGCACAGAGGATTCGGAGGAAGAGCAGCAGGACGATGAGGTGACTGACCCCACCTGGTGTGCAACGCTTACTCAGGAGGACAGGTCTTCAGAGGGGGAGTCAAGGGCATCAGCAGGGCAGGTTGCAAGAGGCAGTGCGGTGGCCAGGGCCAGGGGTAGAGGCAGGGCCAGACCGAATAATCCACCAAGTGTTTCCCAAAGCGCCCCCCCGCGCCATGCCACCCTGCAGAGGCCGAGGTGCTCTAAGGTCTGGCAGTTTTTCACAGAGACGCCTGACGACCGACGAACAGTGGTGTGCAACCTTTGTTGCGCAAAGCTCAGCCGGGGAGCCAACACCAACAGCCTCACCACCACCACCATGCGCAGACATATGATGGCCAAGCACCCCACAAGGTGGGACGAAGGCCGTTCACCGCCTCCGGTTTGCACCCCTGCCTCTCCCCCTGTGCCCCAACCTGCCACTGAGATGCAACCCCCCTCTCAGGACACAGGCACTACCGCCTCATGGCCTGCACCCACACCCTCATCTCCGCTGTCCTCGGCCCCATCCAGCAGTGTAGTTCAGCGCACCGTTCAGCCGTCGCTTGCGCAAGTGTTCGAGCGCAAGCGCAAGTACGCCGCCACGCACCCGCACGCTCAAACGTTAACCGTCCGCATCGCAAAATTCATCAGCCTTGAGATGCTGCCGTATAGGGTTGTGGAAACGGAGTCCTTCAAAAGTATCATGGAGGCGGCGGCCCCGCGCTACTCAGTTCCCAGTCGCCACTACTTTTCCCGATGTGCCGTCCCAGCCCTGCACGACCACGTCTCCCGCAACATTGTGCGCGCCCTCACCAACGCGGTTACTGCCACGGTCCACTTAACTACGGACACGTGGACAAGCACAGGCGGGCAGGGCCACTACATCTCCCTGACGGCACATTGGGTGAATTTAGTGGAGGCTGGGACAGAGTCAGAGCCTGGGACCGCTCACGTCCTACCCACCCCCAGAATTGCGGGCCCCAGCTCGGTGGTGGTATCTGCGGAGGTGTATGCTTCCTCCACTAAAGCACCCTCCTCCTCCTCCTCCTCCTCTGTCTCACAATCAAGATGTGTTAGCAGCAGCATGTCGCCAGCAGTCGGTGTCGCGCGGTGTGGCAGCACAGCGGTGGGCAAGCGTCAGCAGGCCGTGCTGAAACTACTCAGCTTAGGCGATAAGAGGCACACGGCCCACGAACTGCTGCAGGGTCTGACACAGCAGACCGACCGCTGGCTTGCGCCGCTGAGCCTCCAACCGGGCATGGTCGTGTGTGACAACGGCCGTAACCTGGTGGCGGCTCTGCAGCTCGGCAGCCTCACGCACGTGCCATGCCTGGCCCACGTCTTTAATTTGGTGGTTCAGCGGTTTCTGAAAAGCTACCCACGCTTGTCAGACCTGCTCGTAAAGGCGCGCCGGCTCTGCGCACATTTCCGCAAGTCCCACACGGACGCTGCCACCCTGCGCACCCTGCAACATCACTTTAAGCTGCCAGTGCACCGACTGCTGTGCGACGTGCCCACACGGTGGAACTCTACGCTCCACATGTTGGCCAGGCTCTATGAACAGCGTAGAGCTATAGTCGAATACCAACTCCAACATGGGCGGCGCAGTGGGAGTCAGCCTCCTCAATTCCTTTCAGAAGAGTGGGCCTGGTTGGCAGACATCTGCCATGTCCTTGGTAATTTTGAGGAGTCTACCCAGGTGGTGAGCGGCGATGCTACAATCATTAGCGTCACCATTCCTCTGCTATGCATCTTGAGAAATTCCCTGCAAACCATAAAGGCAGCTGCTTTGCGCTCGGAAACGGGGGCGGGGGAAGACAGTATGCCGCTGGATAGTCAGGGCACCCTCCTGTCTATTTCACAGCGCGTACAGGAGGAGGAGGAGGATGAGGAGGAGGGGGAAGAGACAGCTTGGCCCGCTGCTGACGGTACACCGGCTGATTGCCTGTCATCCTTTCAGCGTGTATGGCCTGAGGAGGAGGAGGAGGAGGAGGATCCTGAAAGTGATCTTCCTAGTGAAGACAGCCATGTGTTGCGTACAGGTACCCTGGCACACATGGCTGACTTCATGTTAGGATGCCTTTCTCGTGACCCTCGCGTTGCACGCATTCTGGCCACTACGGATTACTGGGTGTACACACTGCTCGATCCACGGTATAAGGAGAACCTGCCCACTCTGATTCCCGAAGAGGAAAGGGGTTCGAGAGTGTTGCTATACCACAGGACCCTTGCGGACAAGCTGATGGTAAAATTCCCAGCCGACAGCGCTAGTGGCAGAAGGCGCAGTTCCGAGGGCCATGTTGCAGGGGATGTGCGTAGATCGAGCAGCATGTACATCCCAGGCAGTGCAACAGTCTTTAAGGGCCTGGCCAGCTTTATGGCTCCCCACCAAGACTGTGTCACCGCTCCCCAGTCACGGCTGAGTCGGCGGGAGCACTGCAAAAGGATGGTGAGGGCGTACGTAGCGGATCGCACGACCATCCTTGGTGACGCCTCTGCCCCCTACAACTACTGGGTGTCGAAGCTGGACACGTGGCCTGAACTAGCCCTGTATGCCCTTGAGGTGCTTGCTTGTCCTGCGGCTAGCGTGTTGTCGGAGAGGGTGTTTAGTGCGGCTGGGGGAATCATCACCGATAAGCGTAGCCGCTTGTCAACCGACAGTGCCGACAGGCTAACACTCATCAAGATGAACAAAGGCTGGATTTCGCCAGACTTCTGTTCTCCACCAGCGGACAGCAGCGATACGTAAGCAATACGTAGGCTGCACCCGCGGATGGAAGCTACGTTCTCTCTCACCATCCAAAACGGGGACATTTGTGCTTCATCAATCTGTGTCTAATATTCCTCCTCCTCCTCCTCCTGCTCCTCCTCCTGAAACCTCACGTAATCACGCTGAACGGGCAATTTTTCTTAGGGCCACAAGGCTCACTCAAATAATTTTTCAGAACAATTTTTATAAGTTTCAATTAGCTTAAAAGCGTTGGAACTTTAACTTGAACCAATTTTTCGTTACACTGGGCTGCCTCCAGGCCTAGTTACCACTTAAGCCACATTAACCAAAGCGATTAATGGGTTTCACCTGCCCTCTTGGCTGGCCATGGCCAATTTTTGGGATGTACATTAGTACTGTTGATACAGCAATTTTTGTGGGCCCTCGCCTACAGTGTAATCAAATTAATTTTTAGCCCACCTGCATTACAGCTGACGTTACCTCAGCTGTGTTGGGCAATGCAATGGGATATTTCTATGTACCGCCGGTGGCTTCCTGGCACCCACCCAGGCAGTGGGTCCACAGGGAGTTAAACCTACATGTGTCCACTTGTAAAGAACCCCAGTCTGACTGGGGCATGCAGTGTGGGCCGAAGCCCACCTGTATTACGCACGACATTACTACCTCAGCTGTGTTGGGCAATGCAATGGGATATTTTTGTGTACCGCCGGTGGGTTCCAGGGAGCCACCCATGCTGTAGGTGCACACTGAGTTTTTAATACATCTGTACACTTCTAAAGAACCCCAGTCTGACTGGGGCATGCAGTGTGGGCCGAAGCCCACCTGTATTACGCACGACATTACTACCTCAGCTGTGTTGGGCAATGCAATGGGATATTTTTGTGTACCGCCGGTGGGTTCCAGGGAGCCACCCATGCTGTAGGTGCACACTGAGTTTTTAATACATCTGTACACTTCTAAAGAACCCGTCTGACTGGGGCATGCAGTGTGGGCCGAAGCCCACCTGTATTACGCACGACATTACTACCTCAGCTGTGTTGGGCAATGCAATGGGATATTTCTATGTACCGCCGGTGGCTTCCTGGCACCCACCCAGGCAGTGGGTCCACAGGGAGTTAAACCTACATGTGTCCACTTGTAAAGAACCCCAGTCTGACTGGGGCATGCAGTGTGGGCCGAAGCCCACCTGCATTAAGCACGACATTACTACCTCAGCTGTGTTGGGCAATGCAATGGGATATTTCTGTGTACCGCCGGTGGGTTCCAGGGAGCCACCCATGCTGTGGGTCGACAGGGACTTCACAATAGGGAGTTGTACCTGCCTGTGTCTATGAATTAAAAAGCCCGGTCTGACTGGGGCATGCAGACACCTTGACAGAATGAATAGTGTGTGGCACATAGGTTCCCCATTGCTATGCCCACGTGTGCAGCTCCTGATGGCGGTGGCACAGGATTCTATTTCTCATTGCTTCTGTACAGCATTGTGGGCTATCGCTCCGCCACTTTTAAAGAGGGTCGCTGCCTAGCCGTGCCAACCTCTGCAGTGTATGCCTGAGGTCCCTCGTCATGGCAGACGCAATTCTAAATAGACATGAGCGTGGTGTGGCATGAGGGCAGCTGAAGGCTGCGCAGGGACACTTTGGTGTGCGCTGTGGGGGGGAGGGGGTGCGGTTGGGCAGCATGTAACTCAGGAGAAGTGGCAGTGGAGTGTCATGCAGGCAGTGATTGTGCTTTGTTGGAGGTAGTGTGGTGCTTAGCAAAGGTATGCCATGCTAATGAGGGCTTTTCAGAAGTAAAAGTTGTTGGGAGGGGGGGGGGCCCACTCTTGCCGCTATTGTGGCTTAATAGTGGGACCTGTGAACTTAGGATGCAGCCCAACATGTAGCCCCTCGCCTGCCCTATCCGTCACTGTGTCATTCCCATCACTTTCCTGAATTGCCCAGATTTTCACACATGAAAACCTTAGCGAGCATCGGCGAAATACAAAAATGTTCTGGTCGCCCATTGACTTCAATGGGGTTCGTTGTTCGAAACGAACCCTCGAGCATCACGGGAAGTTCGTTACGAATAACGAACACCCGAACATTTTGGTGTTCGCTCATCTCTACTCATCATACATGAGTAGTTGTGCCAACCTAAGAATAGGTCATCAATATTGTAGGCTATCTACTATATGTATACACCAGAAAAAAGACACAAGTCTTACCTCTTTAATTAGTGAGTTGAGCATATGATCTTGTTAAGTGATTTTACGTCACTTCTGAAATCACTCATTAACAAATTGGGTATTTCAAGATTATAGTAGCAATTTATCTGTCATATTTGCATTTCTTAGCAATGTTTATATTCCATATCTTCTATCTAAAATGCGTGCAAAATGCTTCAACTATTTGCACCAGATTAAGAAACTCTTGAAATGCAAATGTGACATAAAAAGTGAACTGTGTGTAACATGTACTATGTTAAAAGAAATTGCGAGTCTTGTCTGATGTAACTGGTATCTTTAGATACTTAAGTAGATATATGGTAGAAAATGTATGCAATCTTGTAAATGTAAGCAGCTAGTAAACTCTAGTTCAGAAAGTAATTGCCCTGCTGGATCATCTCTGATATTTTAATTCTCCCTAATGCAATTGTTTGTGAAAGTGATTAGCACATGTGAAGCTGCATTACTAGTGTTGGATGAACTGAAACAGTCGAATCCTCTTTCAGGTTAAACATTGCTAAAATTATGGTTTGGCGCACACGCAAACCTTGGGTGGTTTGCCTTGCTAGAATCCACAATCTTCTGCTCCACAAATGTATGCACTACATAAATAAAGGTGATTCTTATTATGAAGAAGAAACCCACACAAACACTGAGAGATGATAGAAACTCCATACAGATGTTGTCCTTGGTCAGATTTGAAACCAGGCAACAGTACTTACCAATAAGCTAAGCCACCATGTTCCCTCTTCCTCCTCATCCTTTTTCTTCCTCACCCTCTTCCATTTTCTCCAAAGGAATAGCAGGATGATAAAGCATAATGGCTCACTGGTTAGGACAACATCTGCATGGAGTTTGTATGCTCTCCCTGTGTTTGTGTGGGTTTCTTCTTCACAATAAAAATCTCCTTCATTTACTATTGTGAGGGATTAGCGTTTAGGGGCAGTAGTAGTGTGGGCATCCGCGGCCAGAGACAGTGACACCAGGCAACAACGTTCTTTAGTCCAGGCTTTGCCTGGGTTTATTGCAGCAGAAACAAAACCAAACGGAAATAAACACCTGCTCGTCTGAGCACTCACTATACATATGCTTGTTCCTGACTACTCACTGTCAGAATACTTCTTGCTTGCTGCACACAGCCAGTCCGGTCCTCAGACCTGTGGAGGTCTCACCACACCCTCCTGGGTGTTGAGGTTAGGGGCGTCACCCTGTCAACCTCGCCTTTTGGCTCTCTCAGCCCACACGCTGGGCTAGCCGGGCTCCCTACTCCACAGAGCCCTCTCTCTGGCTCTCAGCCAGATGCTCTCTCTCCCTAACCTGCAGGCACAGGCTTTATAAGGCCTGGTACCAGCCTCAGCTGGTACGTGGGAGTGGCCATCCCACCCTTCACTTTGACCACTCCCGGAAAGCCGGCCCGGACTATGCGGCTTGGAGCCACTTACAAACTACAACGTGTCAGTAACATAGCGTTACTGACACAGAAATGCTGGCTTCCTCCACCGAGCCCAGGCCGCTCGGTGGCACGTATCCACCCTCCAGCACTTTGTCAGTCACTGTCTCACACTATATATATATATATATTAAGGAGGATCAGAAGCAGAGAAAGACATAACTTTTATCGCTCTTAGACAGTATTCTACAACAGTTTTGGCGGCATTGGTGAAGTTCCGCTTCAGGCCTTAGTCACACGGGCGATTTGCGGATCGCATGACGGATGCGCATCCGCAAATCGCGTTACCGGGGCAGAAAAATCGCCCGAAAAAACTGCTCCTAGCCGCGTTTCAATAGAAACGGGCCGGAGCTGTCCAGCGCATTGAATTCAATGGAGCCGGCAATACAGCCGGCTCCATTGAAAGCAATGCGCTGCGGGCGATCGCGGGATGAATTGTCGGGAAGGGCTTAAATATATAAGCCCTTCCCTGCAATTCATCCAGAAATGTGTAAAAATAAAAAAAATATATATACTCACCTTGTCCCGGCAGACGGAGTTCAGCGCGGCCGGCCTGCAGTGGGTGAGAGTGGGTGTGAGTGAGAGCTGCCCCTGATTGGCTCAGCGCTGAGCCAATCAGAGGCAGCTCTCAGTCACACCCATTCATGAATCCCGTGCTGAACTCCGTCTGCCGGGACAAGGTGAGTATATATATTTTTTTTATTTTTCACATTTCTGGATGAATTGCAGGGAAGCGCTTATATATTTAAGCCCTTCCCGACAATTCATCCCACGATCGCCGGCAGCCCATTGCTTTCAATGGAGCCGGCTGTATTGCCGGCTCCATTGAATTCAATGGGCAAACATCGTTCTTCTCTGCCACAGCTGTTACAGCTGTGGCAGAGAAGAATGATTTGTCTTCTATATGTTCTCAATGGGGTCGGCTGCTGCCGGCCCCATTGAGCGCATATAGAGAAGAGAACAGGAATCGCATATCGCAGATAGGTGCGATCTGCGATTTCTGTTCTATAATTTATCGGACGAGCGCATAAAAAGCGCTCATGTGTCCGATACCATTGCAAAGCAATGGTTTTAAAAAATCGCCGGAAGCATGCGCATGTGCAAATCGCGCAAAAAAACGCCCGTCTGAGTAAGGCCTCAGTCTGAATTAATTCAGACTGAATCAAATTTTTCAACATTTTGCTCAACAATGCATAACATTCAGTGGCTATTCAGCACCAGCGCAGAAGAGGATTCAGACAGGGATAATAGAGAAAGCAATCACATTGGTAGATCACATTGACTGCATGTGGATTCTGTGGCTCAGCAATGTTAACATAGCCATGAGCAATTAGGGGCCTCCTACTGAGCACCTGGGGTTAGCTATGAAGGCATTTATAGATGTATGGGCCACAAATTAAAAGTTCAGGACCTTTTAGGAAATATTCTTATGAAGAGTCCAATTCTTTTAATACTAAGTAGTTACTGGTTTAGAATTTTTGCTCCACCAGTATGCGATCTGTTTTTTGGTGTGAGGAACTTGGAACTCTTATGAGCATGAAATAGGTAGTTATTTGGCAAGCTACTTAAAAGGTCTTTCTCTTAAGGCTAGACAAAACTCTAATTTAACCCATTAAGGAACAAGCACAGTAAATTTATGGCGCTTGCTCCTGGGCTTTAAACCCAACCGATAGTAAAAATATAGCGGGGTTTAAAGCCTCTGCTTCTGCAATCAATTAGAAGCATAATGGGTTGTCAGCTTTTTAAGGTTTTTAACCATTTCTGCTTTCTCCTTTCTTTAGTACACAGCGCTCAATGAGTACTATCTTCTAAAGAGTGAAATTAGAAGTATAACTTCCACTACACAAGCCAACAGTCATGTGACCGCCAGGATTCCCTGGCACAGCAGAGCTTCAGGGTCGTAGCAGATCCCTGATCAGCTCTGCCAGTAAATATTGTCACTATAGGGGATGTTTTCCCCTGTAACTAGGGCTTCTATGGATGCTGCTCCTATGGATGCCCCAGATACAGTGGGAAAGTGTCAAATAAAAAAATAAAAAAAACATGTGAATGTTCCCTAGAGGTCTTATATGACATCATGGGGAACACAGAAGGTAAAAAAATAATTGCATAAATAGGTAAAACAAAATTACAGAATAAAATAAAAATATATACATAAAAAGAAAACAACCCAAAGCCGATGCAAACAAAAACCATCGCCGTATGCACCCTGTAAACCAAAAACATATATATTATATATAAAAATGTCCGAAACAAAATGAGGAACCCATTCCTTTACTTTATTTCAGCGTAAACATACTAATTTTAAAAAAAAACTATAAATGTTAAAAAAAATAATTTTAGTTTTAGCTTTTTATCCCCAATAAAACTAAAAAACGGGGGGAAAAAGCCAGTGAAAAAGATATATAAAAAAAAAAGCCCTATATGTCATGGGAAAAAATGCAGCAAAAGGAATTTTGGTAGCTGAAGGAAACACAATAGGGCAGTTAAACCACCCCGTGGGTAAAATCCGTAACATCATAAAAGGGAGGGTCAATGTCAGAAAGAGGAACAGAGCACTGAAAGAACAGTATATACTTTGATGCTGCAATTATTACACTATCCCTGACACAATACAGTAGACATTACCCATGTGGTATGACTAAATATTTTCTTAGACCACAAAACATTTGTATTTGTTCCATGTTGGACATGCTCACCAATGAAGACATTTTTTCTTGTGCCTTGAAGCTGGCAGCGATGTAACTGCCTCTGATTGTTCTTTATACAGTCATTTAATACTCATGCATTACATGATACATACTTCCAATATCCCTTTTTAATATATATTTTTATTAAACAGTATACAATTGAGTTGATAATAGCATTATTAACCATGTACCAGACTGTGTGTGTTGTGATTTTTTTATGCTGTACCAGAAAGAAAATATCAATTATAAAATATTCAGGTTGTCAAGAGTTAAACCATAATATAAACTGGATTTACCTATTACTTGCCCCATAATTAATCCCCATTTGGCACAATCAATTGAAAGGTTTTCTGTGCAGTTCATGATTTGCAGTCTGTTCACATGGGATGTCTGTGGTTTTAGAGAATGACACATTAGTCATTTTTTAATGCAGCATTGCTAGGAGAGTGAAGAGAAAGTTAGAAAAACATAGAGACTTAATCTGCCCATAGATGATAACATTTTGACTGTCTGCCCCTTCCATCTTTCCCAGCTCTGTTGAGATAAATTACATATTGAACCAAGCGTGCCTCTTAAATGGGAAGTTTGGGCTGATAGTAGAGATGAGTGAGCGTACTCGGAAAAGCACTACTCGCTCGAGTAATTTGCTTTATCCGAGTATCGCTGTGCTCGTCCCTGAAGATTCGGGTGCAGGCACGGAGCGGGGAGCTGCAGGGGAGAGCGGGGAGGAACGGAGGGGAGATCTTTCTCTCCCTCTCTCCCGCCCGCTCTCCCCTGCTCCCCGCTGCGACTCACCTGTCAGCCGCAGCGGCACCCGAATCTTCAGGGACGAGCACAGCGATACTCGGATAAAGCAAATTACTCGAGCGAGTAGTGCTTTTCCGAGTACGCTCGCTCATCTCTAGCTGATAGTCATCATTCCCCCCAAAATTATCCAATGCCTTTGTCTACCTTTACATTTTAAGCATAGAGCAGAGCTAACAGACATTAAATAGACACCAACCGTTAAAAGGCCGAGTTCACATATGTTGGCCTTCTGTTGTTTTTATGGTTTATATTTGCTTATCGCAGTGCCAGATATTATATTTAGGTAACTGGAAATATCTACACTCATATTCAGAGACAGTTTTAGGTAAACTTTCACTTTTGGGGGTTTATTGCATAGCAGCATGATCAGGTTTTTTTTGGCTTTTTACCTTATAGATTTCAATAGAGAAGCAACATGCATACAGAATACAGTACAAGTGTAAATGACATCTGCAGCCTTTACATGCATTAGCACATTTAGTTTGAAGTGTTAAAAATGAAAAAGGGTACACACATTAAAAAGAAATTTCTATACAAACAAATGGATGTATTGTTGTTGCTTTTCTTTACTTAGCACACCATTATTTCAAATTGCTTTAGTAGAATGGTTGTGAAATATTAATGTAACTCTATATCAGCGGTCGGAAGCCCATCAATTGTGATCAACGGGTCAATGGCTGATGGTTAGCGAGTAGATCACTGGCGATAAATCAGCCAGTACTGTAGAATAAATTTTATTTGGTACTGTCTAAATACTACAGGTTACCATAGAGTTGAGTGCTGTGCCTGTATGCATCAGTGCACATAATATGGCTCAAAAACTCAATTAGCCACTTTAGGTCTGTTGCCTATGAGAAGGTAGATCTGTGGTACAGACAGTGTGAGGGCATAACATGCTAATAGGTTCACAGGCAGCTCAAGCAGTGGGCACAAGAGGCCTGTATGCTGCATTGCTGAAGATAAAATGGAATAGGTGTTGGGTACTAGAATTTTTTTTTGCTCCATGGCACATTTTGGGGGCACAATTGGGGAGCATTGATACTAGTGGGGGCATCTGGGTGAGTATTCTGTTAGGGGCACTAAGGAGGGAATTACTAAAGTGGCATACTCTGCTTGGCACGATTATTATTGGAAGCACAGTTTTGACACTATTACTTTTGAGCACTATTTACTTGCCCAAATTATTTGTCAGGGTACTTAGTGGGCATTACTACTGTTTTGGAATTAATACTTTGGTAAAATTATTTTAGGTGGACGCTATGTCTGTGGCAATATTACTGTCAGTGGCACTATCCACTAGGCACAATTAGTTCTGACAGCACTATATGTGGCACTACTGCCTTTTTGGGGATTATTTGTGACACTAATTACTGTAGTAGTGACTATATGTGCAGCACTAGTATTTTCATGGGGACTTTCTGTATGGCATTATAGTTTTGTAGTACAGCTTTTTGGGTTGCCGGGCAGCACCAAAGGCACATTGTTAGGGGTAAAACCAGGATGACTGTTGAGGAACCAGGATGGGGAGTTTGTGTTGAAAAGAAAAGGAGGATGGTAAAGAAGTGAGGAACCTACGTTGTGTGGACAGCAAACTCTGGGGAGATGTTTCATAGCTCAAAGAAACATCATAGTGGTATGAACAAGAAGAAGAAGAAAAAGAATGACTCTAATCAACGAAGGTGTTACCTGTGAGTCACTGCTGTGCATTTTGTTAGTGACTGCACCTGAGCAGTACTGTAGTGTCCGATATGTGCTGTATCACTTTAAGAAGTAATATCCCTACAGACACAGTATCTTTTAAGACTCTAGCAATATCACTGATAACTTACACACCATTCCACCATGGTCTGGTCAAAACTCAGTACCCAGTGGATCTCAAGACTGTCCCAAGTTACAAAAGAATATCTCCACCTCCCTAAGGCTGCTTACCCAGGGGATTTATGTAATGAAATTATCTGTTTATGTATCAGATTAGTAAATTATTATAGGGACCATATCACCAAACTTTTTTGTATTAACTAAAACCATTTTCCATTTTTTTATGTTTTTATTTTTTGATTATAGAATTTCCTATTTTGTTCCCTGTACATGATTATTGGGGCGCCCATTTTTCCGGAGCTACATGGAACAGCATTAAGAGAATTTAAAAGTATACTTTTACGGCAGCCTCATAGGCTATTCACACATTGTACTAATTCATTGACTTATATGGGAGTCTGTTCTAGACATACTCTGTGACCGCTGCAGAGATAATTTTGCATGGAGGGCAGTATATAGTCACAGCTTATACCTCTTGTGAATGGTGGATCCTGTGTTATCTACATATAGGTGTTACCTTTCAGTGTCACCCTGCCTGTGATATTAGTGAGAGGACTGGGGCAAAGCTTTCTCTACCAAATAGAAAGTATCAAAATAATATTAGGCTCTATGCTCAGTGTAAAAAAGCTGGATTTTAGGATAAAAAAATACAGATTGTGACCAAAAGTTAAAAATAAAATCACCAAAAATTCTTTAAAAAAATTAACATAAAAATGTAATTTATATAATGGATCATTTTCTGCTGACACAATTATGTGGCATTTACCTGATTATTTGACATTTTAGCTTTATATTTTAGATGCAATAATTAGCACTGCTCTGTGCCTGTGTGATCCAGGACTTATGGGCTATATTAAAAGGTGGTAGGCCTTTGGGTGGAATAAAGGTGCTAGTAACTGTTTCTTATTAGGAGATATTGTCGTATGCAGATAACGAAGACAAGAACATATGGCAAAGTACAAAAGATTCTTAGCCTCAAGTGTAGATCTGCGACACAACCAACAAGTTAGACTTTTAATTGTCTTTCTTGAAAGATGAAACACAATTTCATACTGTACAAGTAGAAAGCCTTTGATTGTAAGTTAAATATAGGACAGTAGTTTTCGTTAAATTAACATATGTTACACACTCTCATCTGATGCAAAATAGCAAAAATTTAATGAGTTGTCTAATCATGCAAAAATATGTGACAAATGTTCTGAATATTTGGTTTCTTTAATTATGGGATAATAAATGGCTCAAAACACACATATGTGAATCAGGTTTAGCAATGGTCTTAAGGCTGAGAAATGGCCAATGCTGGATTAGGTACGTAATGTTGTACGCCTCAAAAACATTTGAAAAAAGGCCAACCCAATGTTCCTAACAGAAATATATTATTTTATACCAGTTTATCATTTAAAGGGAACAAAAAAAGTGTAGATTCTATACCACATTTTGGAACAGCGTGAAATTATATAGATAGTCCAATAATCTCTTGATAGGTAATTCAAGAGGAAGTTAAACTTCATGATCGGATATTTAAGAAACTGGGTAAAAATCAGCAGTGGTAAATTATAAAGTGACTTTAAATGCAACAATTTTTCAATCCATTACGCATGATTGGTGGTTTGAAATATTATTGCTGAGAATCAGATGGATATTCCTATTAGAATGATTCTTGATGCTAGTGGGAAGGAGTTTTCACTCGACTTTCAAAGAGCATTACTGTACACTTCTGCGGACCAGGCACAGCTAGGCTACAAGCAATATTTACAGTTTGTGCTTCTGATGACAATTATTTTTACAGTGGCACGATCGGGCATAAACTATAGTTTCATCACTTCATTGATCTTTTCTTGCATTCACACTGGCATAAAGTGGGTAAGCTGGCATACATGTATCCAAACTTAATATGTTGTTAATCCACTGAGTACTGTATTTATGGAATACACACAGACCGCGGTGGTGTTGCTGCATCAAACCTTGCTATGAATCAAAGCATTGCAACACATCTATCCAAATGTAATAACCAAGTGACTGCGCTTATCTTTTTATTACTGAATATTTAGTCAATTGTAGTCTGACAGTGGAGAATTTTCCTAGCTGTAACATATCATAAAGATGTCTTAAAGGAGTTCTGTCAGAAAACTAAAATTCAATACTTATCTATTCCTCCCCTGTCAGTTTTCTTACATCCTCTGCTCGACCATCTTTTCCTGGCTCCTGCAGTCCATCTAGGTCTCCTCACCTCCAGCCGGCCAATTCTTCTTCTTCCAGTGACGATGCGTCTTTTGCCAGCATTCTTCTTCCTGCAGGGCAATGTACGCTACATCACTAGTGACGTAGCATTTATAGCCTAGAAGTGAGTGCCGAGCTATTGCTAAGACTGCACATGCGCGTTGTCTCTCTGCAATACTATATAAACACTTGCTGCAAAATAGCACGCATGCGCAGTCTCGGAAATAGATCAGCATTCCTCCCTAGGCAGTGAACATTACATCACTAGTGACATAACCTACACTGGCCTGCAGGAAGAGGAATGCTGAAAATGCACGATCCATAACAGGAAGAAGAGGATCCAGTCGGCTTGCAGTAATGCGACCCAGGGGGCTGAAGAAGATCAGCGAGGAGAAGATGCGGTAAGAAGACTGCCTGGGGAGCAATAGGTAAGTATTGATTTTTTTTTTTTTAAATGACAAGACACCTTTAAGGATTTTTTTTACTGTATAATACAGTAATTTGGTTATGTTAGTTTTACTCATTAATGCTTGTACTTTGATTTACTATCCCATGTGTTGGTATGCAATATTGTATACCTTGTTCCTTGTTCTGGACCTACTTTGTTAGTCCCTTGGAAAAACAAGAACAACAGAATAAACCAAAAGTACTATATATACATTTATTTTATTCTGTTCTTTTTTCAAGGAAGAACAAAGTCGGTCGAGAACAATGTATACAATATTGAATACAAACACGCGGGATAGTAAAGTAAAGTACAAACTGTAATAGATAAAAATAACCAAATGTAAATCGCATTTCAATTAGTTGAAAAAACATAGTAAGATGCAAGATAGAGCATAGCTAACACTGTAAGAAGCCTTGCAATAATGCTTAGTCATTGAAAACAGAAAGTGTAGTTTATTACACGATACCGTCCCTGATAGCACTGATATTTCAGGCCAGTGATCCAATAATCATTAGTATACCAGACAGCCAAAGTACAACGCTACATTATTTAGTCCAAGAACCTTGAAGAAAAGCAAAGAAGTAGAATCCTTGAAGATTGACAAAGGTTATGCTGAAATGTCATTATGACAGATGTCACTGTAACCTGTGGCTTACACTGAATGGCTACTCTATTAGATACACCTGCCCTTTCATGTGAACAGCTTATCAATTAAAGGATGTTGAGAAGCATTCTAATGAGCAGGAAGTACACAGTCAGAATGCAGCCAAAACCACTGCTGATGCTCCAAGTAATGTGTCTGTGTGCTCAACTCATTGCTCTGCATAGATGGCTTATAACAGCAGATAGCCAGTTTGAATGACATTGTTGTCTAAGAAAATGGAACGTCAGAAAAAAATCCGCGCTCAAATTAGGAGTGAACTGAGGACAGTTTCACATATAAAAAATGGTTTGGTATAACACTTACTTGGAAGGAGGGGGGTATGATGCACAAATGCCCCCTCCTCAGAGTGTCCTCCACAAGGTATAGAACTATGCTCCAGGGTACATAGTACTGGACAGAATATTTTAATCAGATGAAACTTTAATGAGGCAACGCGTTTCGGTGCAAGGCAAAGCACCTTTCTCAAGCCATACATTGTTTTCTAAGAGAAACAGAAAGAAAGGACTCCAGTGGGCAGAATAGCATAAAAATTGGATCACTGAACAGTTGAAAGACATCTTTTGGTCAGAGGAATCCAGATTTCTGTTTTACTAAACTGATTGGAGGGTTAAAATTTGTAGAAGCAGCATGAATGGATGAACCCTTCCTTTCAGTTGTTCAGATCATGTCAGTACCTCTATCTAATTTGCAGTACTTGTAAGAAGCTATCCTGTCCCCATAGAGCAATATTCCCGCAGAATGATCTCAGCACTTGATGGAATTAATGTCATTGTTGCAATTCTAAAAGCCAAAGGAGGTTTGTATTACAGTGGATTCAGAAGTTGTAATTACTAAAAAAAAATGTAAACACAATAACTAAGTAAAGTAATATGAATTTTCTAAATACAGTATAAAATAAAGATATAAGAATAAACAATTAAAGAAAGCAGAAAATAAGGATATGAAAATAATACAAAACATTACCAAAGAATAAATCATAAATTACTTTCGGTCAGTTACATGCACAAACAAGCCGGGAATTCAACAAAAGTAGTAGTGTCCAGATGTTTGGTTCTACCTGAGTTTCCTTTCACTTTTTACCTTGTTCCCATCTTCTTATACCTAAAATTCCCTGTGAGCTAGCCAGTAGCAAAAGGCCAAGCTGAAAGCTTGGAAGACAATGGTGAATTTTGGCCATTTACACAGGACAATTATCGCTAAAAATTCATTTTAACGAGCGAATTTGAGCGATATTATGGTGTAAAAGCAAAAAAATTGCTCACTTTTATTCACTGGTCTTTAAGCAGACTTTTCAGTCACCTAAAACAATTGCTGGATCGCTGGCTTATCTTTCTGTGTAAACACTCTCTGCTCAGCGCCTCACATAGAAGGTGAAGCACTGAGCAAGTAGCCAGTGAGAAGCCCGCGATCTGTCAGTGTAAACACTCTGCACGAACGCTGAAGACCTTAGTGGTGACATCAGCTCTAGTGCAGTCAATTATCCGCAGCCATAGGTTTGTATAATCAAAGAAAGGCACATGACTAGATAAGGGTTATTAATAGAGATGAGCGAACGCGTTCGTCCGAGCTTGCTATTCGTGCGAATATTAGGGTGTTCGGGATGTTCGTTATTCGTAACGAACACCATGCGGTGTTCTGGTAAATTAAACTTTCTTCCCTGAGACGTTAGCGCTTTTTTTTGGCCAATATAAAGACAGGGAAGGCATTACAACTTCCCCCTGCAACGTTTAAGCCCTATACCACCCCCCTGCTGTGAGTGGCTGGGGAGATAAGGTGTCACCCGAGTATTGAAATCTGCCCCTCCCGCTGCTCGCTATGGATGCATTCTATATGCGCTCAATGGGGCCAGCGGCAGCAGCGCTGACCCCATTGAGAACATATAGAAGACAAATCCTTCTTCTCTGGCACAGCTGTAACAGCTGTAGCAGAGAAGAACGATGTTTGCCCATTGAATTCAATGGAACCGGCAATACAGCCGACTCCACTGAATGCAATGGGCTGCCGGCGATCGCAGGATGAATGGTCGGAAAGGGGTTAAATATATAACCCCTTTCCTGCAATTCATCCAGAAATGTGTTACACTAAAAATATATACCGGCGTATAAGGCGACCGGGCGTATAAGACGACCCCCCAACTGTCACCTTATACGCCGGTAATACAGTGGAGCAAAGAATAAAAAGCATTACTTACGTTTTTAGATGATCTGCGGCGCTCCTGCAGGCTGTCACTCCCTCCTGGTCCACGGCAGACAAGCTTTCTCCACGAAAGACTTTAAATCCCTGCCTCCAGAAGCACATGTGCCTTCAGCCAATCACAGCCAATGACAATGATGTCATTGAATGGCTGTGATTGGCTGTGTTTCTGGAGGCGGGGATTTCAAGGCTTGAAATCCCCGCCTCTAGAAACACAGCCAATCACAGCCATTCAATGACATCATTGTCATTGCCTGTGATTGGCTGAAGGCACGTGTCTTTCTGGAGGCAGGGATTTAAAGCCTTTCATAGAGAAAGCTTGTCTGCCGTGGATTAGGAGGGAGTGACAGCCTGCAGGAGCGCCGCAGATCATCTAAAAACGTAAGTAATGCTTTTTATTCTTTGCTCCACTGTATTGCCGGCGTATAAGGTGACAGTTGGGGGGTCGTCTTATACGCCCGGTCGCCTTATACGCCGGTATATATTTTTAGTGTAACACATTTCTGGATGAATTGCAGGAAAGGGGTTATATATTTAACCCCTTTCCGACCATTCATCCTGCGATCGCCGGCAGCCCATTGCATTCAGTGGAACATGCTGTATTGCCGCTCCATTGAATTCAATGGGCAAACATCGTTCTTCTCTGCTACAGCTGTTACAGCTGTGCCAGAGGAGGACGATCTTTATGCTGACAGTGGGGGGGGGGGGGGGGCACTCTTGCCGCTATTGTGGCTTAATAGTGGGACCTGTGAACTTGAGATGCAGCCCACCATGTAGCCCCTCGCCTGCCCTATCCGTCACTGTGTCATTCCCATCACTTTCCTGAATTGCCCAGATTTTCACACATGAAAACCTTAGCGAGCATCGGCGAAATACAAAAATGTTCCGGTCGCCCATTGACTTCAATGGGGTTCGTTGTTCGAAACGAACCCTCGAGCATCACGGGAAGTTCGTTACGAATAACGAACACCCGAACATTTTGGTGTTCGCTCATCTCTAGTTATTAAGTTTACATGAGCAAACAATTAGTAGTTGTAAAGAATGATGTTTGAATTCCCATAAATTTCCGTTTTTTTATTAATCAGAGTGTTGAAACCACAAAAAAATAATTCTTACAAAAATACAACCAAACTAGTTAATGCATGTACTTATTTGGATTTTAAACATGCTCATGAATCTGTAATATCATATTTATCACACTGTTCCCTATATTTTCCTTTGCTACTAAAAGAAAACCAATTTGGTTAAAATTCTGCTTAAAGAAAAATACAAAAACAAAGACTGGTATATGTTGGACTAACATGTATGGGAATATAAATGTCTTGGAATACAAATGTCCTTTTTTTGTAGAGGTCTTCCTTCTTCTGAGCATCTTAGACCCTAAACCTACAGGGTCTTTGGTGCGGAGAAACAAGGGGAGTATTGTGCGCTAGCCACTAACGATCTATTGCCAAGGTAACTTTACTACTTCCCCATGTTGGCCAAAGAATAAACCCTAAGGAGGAATCTGTCCCCATCCTTTCCAATGATAATGGTCTGTCAGTCTTTTATCCCTTCCCCTTTTCTCTAGATGAGAGAGTGCAGGTGTCCATGGCTTACTGTAGAACCCCTTTATCTTTTACAGCTGTTACTGTTCAGGACTGCCCTTTATATACTATTTGTTGTGTACGGTCTACAGGGAGGAGGTTCAGGGGCAAGTCTTCCCTTCACTTGTCATCAGCTGGTGGTTGGTGCCCTGCAGAACTTTTTGATGAGGTTCACACCAGAGATGGTCTTGTAGCATCTAGGCACTGTTGGAAACAACTGTCTGAACTTGTCAGTTCTAGGTTGGATAGATGCAGCCTCTGGACAGATACAGCATGCGCTTAGAGAAGAGGAAATTTAAAATCAAACTTAAAAAGTTCCAATGTCCTGGCAGAAATAACTGAGTTCATGGAATAACTTGGTCCAGAATAAAATTAATCCAGAATAATTCAGTCCAACCCAGATTAAAACAAATAAAGCACCAAAAATAGCAGTCCTGTGCTTTGTGGTTTTTACTTTTCTCTAACGCTCCATCAAATGGATGAAACAAGATTCCGTATGTCTTTTTTATCAATCCAACAAACTCTGCCCAGAGTGGACTTACAGGTTTTCTGCTATAGCAAATTAATATTTCTAATGTTCCTAATCTAACCATCTTCATTACTGGATTATTAACTGCTATATACAGTACGTATAAATACATAACTCTTAAATTAGACATTTAAACAAATAACAATTAGGCCTCATGCCCACGGCCGTGGTGGACTCCGCTAGTGGAATGTCGCAACGCAGTCCACCACGGCGCCTCCCAAAACGCTCATACTCATACACCCTCAAAACCCTCACCTCCTGGATCTATCCTTGAGCTGTTGCGCAAGTGCAGTACAGCGCATGACACATCTGAAGTGCGGGTTGCCGTGGTTTCTTTCACTTTGTGGAATTCTGCAGTAGAATTCCACAGCGTAAAACGTGGCAGAAATTCGGCCGTGGGCATTAGCCCTTACAGGATATTATGTTATCACAAACTGCAAGTCCTATCAATCAATAATAACAATAATATCAGTACATTTACTTGTTTTATCACATCTCAATTTTAGATTGGTCATTACTTTTAGCATAACATGTTTTCAGAAGTAGTTATCAATATCATGCCACATACTTAGATAATTCCCCCAAAAGCAATACACAAACAGATATGTTATTATTCAAATTTATGCAAATTAATCGGCACCTAACAATAATCCAGAATAACATAGACACAGTTGACATTCATATGTATCTAGCACATACACTTGCCCTGCCTTCACTAAGCTATTCATTTTATAAGCAAGAAAGTTCCCTATTTATATAGGACCATACATGTGATAAGCCCCACACTTGTACTGCACTCTGTATTGTAGTGACAAAATTGTTCAAAGATCCGCAAAGATTTAAGATATACACAGACAAGCAATAAACAAACAATTAACACACAAGAGACTACTCTTTGATGGTTGTGATCCCTGTTACATGGGATGAAGAATGTATGTACCAGAGCTGTGTGTGTGTGATGTGCATGTAGCAGAGCTGTGTGTGGGTGACGTGCATGTTGCAGAGCTGTGTGTGTTTGTGACGTGCATGTAGTAGAGCTGTGTGTGTGTGACATGCGTGTAGTAGAGCTATGTGTGACGTGCATGTAGCAGAGCTGTGTGGTGCATTGCACCACCAGAAGCGCTAGTGCTCTAATTTCCTAATAATTAGTAGTCTGATCATTTTGAAGTGCCTGCATGCAGACTCATCCAACAGCAAGGGTAGGTTTCCCTTCTTTTGAATCATACTTTGAAAGATCAAATTTGCAGGCACTTCCAAACCAGGGGTTTGGTAAGCGTGGTCCCTCCATATACCTATTACATTCCTGTGCCATTGGGGTCCAAGGTCCGGATGACAACCATTCTGGCAAGGATATGATATCGCCAGTGATACTTGTTTTACCTTCCTATTCTTAATAAACATATTCAATTTGGCAAATATTTTTATTCAAAACAATTCTGCTTCTGACATCAATTGTCTTACAATGGATTCAGAGATTTCAACGAATAAAAAATGTAAACACAATAACTAAGTAAAATAATATGAATTTATTAAATATAGCATAAAAAGATATAAGAATAAACAATTAAACAAAGCAAAAAATAAGGATATACGAATAATCAATGCATAAACACTAACGAAGTAAAATAAATAAGCAAAGAATAAATCAATAGATTACTTACCTTCAGTCAGTCCTGAAAGGTTACATGCGCAAACAACCCAGGAATTCAATGAGAGTCGCGGTGTCTAGATGTTTGGTCCAATCAGCGTTCCCTTTCTCCCTCTACTTTGTCCCCATCTTCAAATAGCTAAAATTCACTGTGAGCATGACTAAACAAGGGTTATCAAGTTTTCAGGATCAACCAATTATTACGTGTAAACAATGATTGGATTTTCATACATTCGTGGTTCATGTTTTATAATGGTTACCTATTAATTGGAGTGTTGAACCATAACAAATTAATTCTTACTACAAGGTTCATTGTGAAACTACAGTAGATGAGTGAGTCTAATAAAGTGACCATTCAATGCATTCTACAGAGATGTGGAAAATGTTACTTTATACAAGAACTATTATTTATTTAGTTTGGGTTGCAGCTGACCAACTTGGTGCTATACCTTCAAAATAAGGCCTTAGGTGCAAAGATACACAGTAGCAAGTCTACCACATTAAAGCCATTCCACAGTATGTAGGCAGGTGCATACAGAAAGCTCACCGAGATCTTCTAATGAATAGAGATGAGCGAACGTACTCGGATAAGCACTACTCGTCCGAGTAATGTGCTTTATCCGAGTACCTCTCTGCTCGTCCTGAAAGATTCGGAACGCGCTGCGGAGCGGGGAGCTGCAGGGGAGAGCGGGGAGGAACGGAGGGGAGATCTTTCTCTCCTTCTCTCCCGCCCGCTCTGCCCCGCTCCCCGCTGCGACTCACCTGTCAGCAGCGGAGCGCCCCGAATCTTTCAAGACGAGTACAGCGGTACTCGGATAAAGCACATTACTCGGACGAGTAGTGCTTATCCTAGTACTTTCGCTCATCTCTACTAATGAACTATGTCTAACAGCGTTAGCAGTACTGTAGGCTCTACTGACACAGTAGAGTGTTTGTAACTCCGTAGTGTATGGATTTCAGGGGGACGATAGGTGAAAAGTGAAAACAGAATTTAAATCATAAGATGAATGATCCAAAAAAACTAATATATTTTATCAGTAAACAGTACTGCATTTACAGCATAAATTTATGAAGACTACTGAAATAGCTGACAACAGAAAGAAAAAAGGAACCCTAGAGAGACAAGGCTCCACTAGGTTATACCAAACGTGCCTACAAGGCAACAAATACCCAGATTATGTCTGCCCTAGTGTAAAATATAGATCTTTATTGAAAACAATATGAAATAAACTAACAAACAAACATGTGATTTAAAAGCCCAAGGATGCTGGGAGTTCAAGTAGCCAAAAAGTTCCATATAGAATGGCTAGATTCTGTTTTGTATTCATACGTATAGTTAGCATAGTACTAGTAGCCCAAACTAGAAATATAAGAACGTGGCTCCAGTCTGCAGCACAAGAGTCACCTAATACAACTGTCAGCAATTCCTGCAGCTAAATGGTCAACACAGCCCCCCTAACATATTTCCTATGGGAAAAGGGGGCTTAATGCTCAGAACGATTAAATAGACATGGGGAGGTATCCATGGTATATGAACTGTCAATCCAAATAAGAGATCAGAACTTCATGAGATGTTCCACAAATCGTGATTAGAGTCCTTGATGGACAGATTCATGTACCTAACTGAGCACCACTGCATCAAAAGCCAATAGTTTCTAAGTGTTTGCTTCTAATGGGCAGGTCAATGTGTCAATCACAGCACTCCAATAGTGAGCATCTGATATAGTTGGGCATTTGCATGGTAGAAGAAAATCACAGTGGTATGAAAATCTATATGTTAAATGTTCGAACCCCTTCACAGATATAGATAAAAATTATTAACTTTTATTAAATTATTTTAAAAGACATGGGCTTACACTGACACTCACAGACATAAATCAAAATGAACACAAGAAAAAAACCAAAAGAAAGGAAGTACCCTGGTTTAGGATTGAATGGGGAATTCACCACTTCAATAATACATAGAGATAAGTGTGTTACTCCCTCGTAATGTGACTGAGGATATCTCATATGTATTGATGCAAACCCTGCTCATGTACAGGTAGGTAATTAGAGGCAGGTCAGATCTATTATTCAGATCCTACTGGGTTCAGCTATTCAGGTGTGAATCCACTCCTAGGTGATTGGTGGAACATCACCTATATGAATGTGCGGTTTTTAACGGTGACTCCCCAAATATGCCACAATATTCATTTGCATATTTAAAGTTTTTGTTTCAGGATCTGGTTATCATGCAGTTGGATTTACGGTACCCAGATCCTTCAAACAAGTTTTTGCACCTAAGTAGTGCTAAGTCTAACAGCTCAATAATCGAGCTAGCAGTGGCACTAGGCAAATATGAGTCTGTTACGCTCCCAGTTTGCCATAGTGCTATGCAGTAATACTCAGAAGTAAAAATTATTAACTTTTATTAAATTATTTTAAAAGACATGGGCTTACACTGACACTCACAGACAGTATTACTGCATAGCACTATGGCAAACTGGGAGCGTAACAGACTCATATTTGCCTAGTGCCACTGCTAGCTCGTTTATTGAGCTGTTAGACTTAGCACTACTTAGGTGCAAAATAACTTGTTTGAAGGATCTGGGTACCGTAAATCCAACTGCATGATAACCAGATCCTGAAACAAAAACTTTAAATATGCAAATGAATATTGTGGCATATTTGGGGAGTCACCGTTAAAAACCGCACATTCATATAGGTGATGTTCCACCAATCACCTAGGAGTGGATTCACACCTGAATAGCTGAACCCAGTAGGATCTGAATAATAGATCTGACCTGCCTCTAATTACCTACCTGTACATGAGCAGGGTTTGCATCAATACATATGAGATATCCTCAGTCACATTACGAGGGAGTAACACACTTATCTCTATGTATTATTGAAGTGGTGAATTCCCGATTCAATCCTAAACCAGGGTACTTCCTTTCTTTTGGTTTTTTTCTTGTGTTCATTTTGATTTATGTCTGTGAGTGTCAGTGTAAGCCCATGTCTTTTAAAATAATTTAATAAAAGTTAATAATTTTTATCTATATCTGTGAAGGGGCATTTGCATCATAGCGCTGTCATTACGAGTACCAATAGTAAACAAGCATTCGCAACTGGATAGCCGAAATAACTTCCCCCATTCGGTGGGCATGTGTCTGGCATGTATTCTGGTGCATGCCCATTACTTCCAATATTAAACTTAGAAAAAAAATCCTTCAGCTATTAGTTAGTACTAAAATGTTAGCACAGAATTGGCACTTAAAAGTGGTATTATATAAACAAGGTACTTATATTTAACCCAGTTGATTTAAAGCTGTTGAAAAGAAGCATACTCACTATGAAGTTTGTGTCATATATAATACATATCTCAAATATGGGATACTTGCTTACTAAAAATACACTATCAGATCTGATCCCCCTGGTTAGTAGTATAGCTAAATGCTCCCAAATGATATAAACATTCATATGTGCCTATGGGTATATGGGGGGGGGGTTCAGGGTCTTCCTCTTAAAGAACCGGTCTAAGGATGTCTGGGTGGTGGCTGCCTTTTTCTCATCGTATATGGCCCGGTAGCAATAAAGTGCATCATGAACAGATGCTGCAACCCTGGTGTACCATTTCACATTTGGGTCCTGTGATTCAAAAAGTGCAAGAGAGTCTTCAATCATCTGAAATGCCTTTGCCATCATCTTGGTCTGAAAATGCTTCAGTGCTGGTAACACTTCCAGTTTGTCCTCTTTTTCTTCCTCCTTCCTCTGGTTTTCCAGTTCCATGAGGTCTTCATTTGTCAGCTCCTGGTGGTGCACAGCAAAATATTCATGTAAGTCCTGTTCGTCAAGATCAAGGTCAAGCTTCTGGCTGATGCTCACTAAGTTGTCGACTACATTTTGTTCCTCTGCCTGTAGCTTTGCTAAACTAGGGGAATCATGGACAAACATGGGGCACAGTTTCTTCCAAACCCCATTCATGGTGGCCGTGGTAATTTCACACCATGAAGCATCAATGTTCTTTATGGCATTATAGATAGTGAAGTTCTTCCAAAACTCACGCAATGTCATCCCAGAATCACCCTCAGTTGCCTTCAGTGCCTGACACAATGCGCGACGGAGATAATATTTCTGGTCCATTGGCTGGAGTAGGGAGGTAGTGTTAGGTGGCAGGAAAACTACCTTCACATTTGCATGAAAATCATCCAGGAAAGGGGGTGGCCTGGTGCATTATCTAAAAGGAGAAGAACGTTGAAGGGAATGTTTTTATCCTGGCAGTACCTCTCCACCTCGGGGATGAAATGGTGATAAAACCAGTCTTGAAACATAGCAAAAGTGATCCAGGCTAGAGATGAGCGAACACGTTCGGCCCCGCCCCTTTTTCGCCCGAACACCGAACTTTGCGAACACTTCAGTGTTCGGGCGAAAAAGTTCGGGGGCCGCCGTGGCAGCGCGGGGGGGTGCGGCGGGGAGTGGGGGGGAGAGGGAGAGAGAGAGGGCTCCCCCCTGTTCCCCGCTACTGCCGCCCGCGCCGCCGCGCATCTCCCCGCCCCCCGGCGGCACCCGGACACTTACGCGCGAACACTGCAGTGTTCGGCAAAGCGGGTGTCCGGGTGCGGATGTGTCCGTAACGGACACGTTCGCTCATCTCTAATCCAGGCTTTTCGGTTACTCTTCCACACAACAGGAAGTGAGGCCTTAGCTATATTTTTCAGGGCTCTTGGGTTTTCAGCATGATACACTAACAATGGCTTGAGCTTCATATTTCCTGCGGTATATCGCTAAGCAGTAGCGTCAGTCTGTCCTTTGTGGGTTTGAAGCCAGGCATAGACTTCTCTTTCTTACTGATGTAGGTTCTGTCTGGCATCTTTTTCCAATAAAGGCCTGTTTCATCAACATGAAATATTTGCTGAGGTGAAAACGCACCTTCTTTAATAATTTTCTTAAGTGTGGCGGAGAACTCCTGGGTTGCTACTGTATCTGCACTTGCCACCTCTCCTGTCACCTTTATATTATGGAGGTTTTTACATGCCTTAAAGCGGTTAAACCATCCATGACTTGCAGTAAAGGTTACATCTGCTGCTTCTTCCCCATATTTTGTCTTTACATTTTCAAAAAGACTTAAAGCCTTCTCTTGAATCAGCATTAAGCTTAGTGGCTTTCTTTTCTGATGACAATCCTCCATCCAAATGCTCAGAAGATTTTCAAGTTCCCCTGTCCCTTTTCCACGTTTCTTACTAATAATAGTAGAGTGCATAGGCACTGAACTTCTCACATGTTCCATGATCCTATCCTTGTTCTTCAGAATTGTACCGATGGTAGAACGATTCATCTGGTATGAGTGAGCAACATCAGACATCTTCTCACCGCGTTCCACTCTTTTTATGATGTCAACCTTTGTTTCCATTGTAATGCCCTGATGTTTCTTAGAAATACCTGCATCACCACCGCTTTTGCGCTTAGCAACCAACATGTTAGAATGCACAACACACGTTGTACTGAAACCACGTTGGTACAAGAGAGAGCTACTGTTTATGGCAGCTCGTGGCGGTCACCACTCGGCCGTCAGGCGAATTACCCTTAGGCGCTAACTTTTAACTTTTGGACGACCTTGTTCGTATGTACCGAAATTCGTAACTCAAATGTTCATATTGACCCACCTCTGGCGGATGGATGAGGCCCACTTGCAGTCTCTGAAATGGATAAGATGATCATATAGTATGTTCTGCAGATACCTTTGCTATTTTACCTGGGCTATGACAGGCACAGACAATACTGGCCAGTACAAACCTTGCTGCAACACTGTTGAACCTTGGGGCAATCTAAGCAGGAGACACCATGCCACGTATTACTTTCTTTGACTGATGTGTCAGTTCCATGGATTAGTTGTGTCATCATGGGGTATAATACTCAAGTCAGATTATCTCTGTACCAGATACCATAATCTCCCTGTTTAGCTCCTTTGGCTTTCCACTCATCCATCTCATTCCATCTCCAGTATTGTACTTGTGCCTGTAAGACAGATAACAAGAAAGGGCCCATCCCTTTTTCAGGGAATTCTAGAGAAGCCACCATTACCTCAGTAAGAGGCAATAGAGCTGCAGCCTTAGTAGCTTCATTTGCCGTCCTGTTTCCTCTCACCCCTGAAGTGGTCTCTTTAGTTTGAGACTGGACTTTGACAATTGCAATCTGTTTAGGTAGCGTTAGTGCCAACAGCAAGTCTGATACAGCTTCTGCATTTCTAAATGGCTTTCCTGAGAACCCCACAAAGCTTATACTATGCCATTAGGCCCATAATTGCAAGCGATAATTAAAGAGTACCTACCTCCAGCTATCCTACATGCCTCACTGAGTGCCTTCAGTTTCCCCTCCTAGACTGACATCCTACGTGGGAGTGGTTATCGTAGTAGTACTTCACATTGCATAGCAGTGCATATCCTGCCTTGCATGACCCCCCCCCCCCTTCATAATATCTGAAGCCTTCTACAACAAAAACCCCTTAAAAACTACATTAGCAATGGAATTCCCTTTAACATTTCTTAATTTTCTGATTTCCTGACTTAAAGGCATTTGTATTTTTATCGTCCTTTTGCTTACACTCATCTTCCCTTTTTTCTCTTAGCACCCATATAAGTGATTTCAACACAGAACATCTTCTAGTGCTGAAATTACATGGGGTTA
Source organism: Eleutherodactylus coqui (assembly GCF_035609145.1). NCBI lineage: Eukaryota > Metazoa > Chordata > Amphibia > Anura > Eleutherodactylidae > Eleutherodactylus > Eleutherodactylus coqui. The sequence goes on from NC_089847.1 coordinate 73,713,001, forward strand.
GGAGAGCACGCTTACATTTAGTGAGTCTGGCAACAAAAAGGTACTTAGTGTGTATCTGCTAAAAAAAAAATTCTGAACTCCATTAAGGACCAGTAGAGTTAAATCATATTCCAGTATATGACTAATACAAGTAAGGGGCCAGCATCTAGATATACAGCAATAAACCACCTATTTATGACTTGAAACATGACACCTTCAAAATAACAATATATATATGTGACAGTTAGAACTTATTACTTTGGCAACTAAATGTATACATCATACTTGAGATAGATCCTTATTTATTGTCAGACTTTCAATTCAAGCAAAGTGCTGTTAGCCACTTACACCTAATGTGATATGCAGTACATATAAATTATTGGCATGTATTCAATATAAACCTTTTAAACACTCATGCTAGATTAAAAATATACTACACTTTAAGTAAACCCTTAGTATTAGTTTGATTCTGTTTGCAATGTACTTATCGGGCTTGTTAAGTACATAATTGTCTCATTACTGTTTTAGCATCATAATTCAATAGTATTCAAATATGTAAAACCCAATATACTGAATATACCATATACGTATACCTACGTCTCTTCCCTCCCCTGACATCACTTAGCTCCACACCTTGTGATCTGGATAACTGTTTGGGTGTGTCTCTTCCAGCCTATGCCCAGCTGTCCAATGGCACACATGAACCATATAACTTATATGTATATTTATATATGGGCTCTTCACACAGAAATAACAAATCTGCGTTATTAATTATCAAATACCAAGTTCAGATTTAACAAAAATATCTTTTGTATAGTAATATCACAGCTTGCTAGCTAACAAATATTCTCAACATGCATTTTTTCTGAACTACAGTCTATGATTTGGCTAGAGTACACCCTTTCAACAGGAATGTGCCTTATCTATTGAGGAAAAGTTAACTAGGCAAGAAATATAATTGCATTACAGATTTCACTGTTTTCCTTTTCATCTCTACATGCTCTGATCATAATCTCACATCTTTCCAAGCACATCCAAGCATCTTGTCCTGGCCATACCCATCTCTGGTACCTATGTACCAGATTGAGTACAGCCTCCACTTGGTCCCTAGGACATTTAACTCATCTCAGACGAGCTGCAGCTGCAGTATCGTTCACCAAACAATTACTTTAATGGACACTTACCTGAATTCTTTTAATCCACTAATTTGGAATCCCTGCTGTAATGTCATTCCCTGAATGACTACCTAACTGACGCTTCCCTGAAGTCTTTTAATCCATTAGTTAGGAGTCCCAAACTCCAGTTGCAGCAATCTGCCTTTTAGGTAGCCCTTAGGCTGAATAAACACAAAACTACCAGTATGAGGCTGAAACCTTTCACACAATATACATCTATCCAGCACAGATCTATCTCACAACATGTTACATTAATTTGTACAGGTTATTCCCATGCACTACTCTGCAATTACAAACAAGTCTAGTTATCCAACCTCGGACATATGCTCTATTTTTTATGACCCAGATTCACCTGAAAAAAAAGATTTCTCCCTACTGTAGCTGTCTATCTGTCAGGGCAGATAGGGTCACTGAGAACAGCCACTACATTCCAGCTCAAGTCTTTATCTCTGTATCATAGTCTTACACTGCATACAGTCTTAAATAAATATTCTCATCTTTTTACATGGGCGAACAGTCGTTTAAACAACTACACAAGCACTGACCTCACCGCTAAGGTCTTCAGCACTAGTGCAGAGCATTTAGACTAAAAGACATCGCTGGCTTCTCCCTTAGTGCTTCACTTTCTATGTGTAGCGCTGAGCGGGGAGCATTTACATGCAATGAGAAGACAGTGACCCGCAAACGAATAGTAAGCAATTTTTTCTGCATTTACACTTAAAGAGTATCGCTCAAATTCATCCGTTTGAATGAATTTTGAACGATTGGCATTATGTGTAAATGGGCCATTAGTAAGGGGAACAGCATGGCAATTGCAAGTCCTAAATTCTTTGTTCTGTCTGTCTGTGAATCTTCTAGCAATCTATTAGGTGTTATAAACACAGACAAGTCTACAAAAGTCTCTTACTGTCTCCACCTTAAAAGAGCATATACACTCATAGCAACATGAACAAAACATTTGATTCATACATGAAAGAAATCACTTAAGGAAACTATCGAATCCGTCAAATGCACCAGGACAAAAACTAAAAAGCAGCAGTAAATAGCTGTGACAAACAAAGGTTGTTACCTATGGTGGCTTTTAATTTACTGGTGCTTAGCTTCTGTCCATATTTGGCAATTTACTGGCCTTTTTAGTCTGCATGAATTTTCCACCAATATTGTACACAGTTTTCTGATGGTCGCATTGTGACTTTCTGTCCACAAGAGATTCATGAGTATGTGGCAGCTTTGTGCTATGCTTTATAGCTACCAAAGATCGTCCATCAAATCTACAAAGGTGCAAATCTTTTTACTGCTTCTGGGGTTAGCATTTAGTGATTGCAGAGGAAGGAGCAAATTCTTTAGGTTAGGGAACATGCTGTTAACACTCCATTGTATTTCAAGTCAGCTCTGCTCCAAAGAACTGACTTGTCTTTTCACATTACAGTGATGTACTGTAGTCCTTCTAACATACAAAAGAGTCTATAGGTGATTATAAACTTAAGGGATACGGCTAACAACACTCAGAGTCAGAGAATACCCTGTTAAAACACAGATAAGATATTCTTTCAAATGGAATATCAAAGTAAATAAATATATTCAATTATATCAAATTTGTGGATATAGCAACTTAATACTGTACACATATACAGTTACAAGAAATAATAAGTGAACCCTTTGGATTTATCTGGTTTTATGCATTGATTACTCATAAAGCAAGGCTTGGATTACTAGTAGAGATGAGCGAACGTGTTCTTCCGAGCTTGATATTCGTGCGAATATTAGGGTGTTCGGTATGTTCGTTATCCGTAACGAACACCATGCGGTGTCCGGGTTACTTTAACTTTCTTCCCTGAGACGTTAGCGCTTTTTTTTGGCCAATATAAAGACAGGGAAGGCATTACAACTTCCCCCTGCAACGTTTAAGCCCTATACCACCCCCCTGCTGTGAGTGGCTGGGGAGATAAGGTGTCCGCCTGATATAAAAGTCTGCCCCTCCCGCGGTTCGCTATGGATGCATTCTATATGCGCTCAATGGGGCCAGCGGCAGCAGCGCTGACCCCATTGAGAACATATAGAAGACAAATCCTTCTTCTCTGGCACAGCTGTAACAGCTGTAGCAGAGAAGAACGATGTTTGCCCATTGAATTCAATGGAGCGGCAATACAGCATGTTCCACTGAATGCAATGGGCTGCCGGCGATCGCAGGATGAATGGTCGGAAAGGGGTTAAATATATAACCCCTTTCCTGCAATTCATCCAGAAATGTGTTACACTAAAAATATATACCGGCGTATAAGGCGACCGGGCGTATAAGACGACCCCCCAACTGTCACCTTATACGCCGGTAATACAGTGGAGCAAAGAATAAAAATCATTACTTACGTTTTTAGATGATCTGCGGCGCTCCTGCAGGCTGTCACTCCCTCCTAATCCACGGCAGACAAGCTTTCTCTATGAAAGGCTTTAAATCCCTGCCTCCAGAAAGACACGTGCCTTCAGCCAATCACAGCCAATGACAATGATGTCATTGAATGGCTGTGATTGGCTGTGTTTCTGGAGGTGGGGATTTCAAGGCTTGAAATCCCCGCCTCCAGAAACAGAGCCAATCACAGCCATTCAATGACATCATTGTCATTGGCTGTGATTGGCTGAAGGCACGTGTCTTTCTGGAGGCAGGGATTTAAAGCCTTTCATAGAGAAAGCTTGTCTGCCGTGGATTAGGAGGGAGTGACAGCCTGCAGGAGCGCCGCAGATCATCTAAAAACGTAAGTAATGATTTTTATTCTTTGCTCCACTGTATTACCGGCGTATAAGGTGACAGTTGGGGGGTCGTCTTATACGCCCGGTCGCCTTATACGCCGGTATATATTTTTAGTGTAACACATTTCTGGATGAATTGCAGGAAAGGGGTTATATATTTAACCCCTTTCCGACCATTCATCCTGCGATCGCGGGCAGCCCATTGCATTCAGTGGAACCTGCTGTATTGCCGCTCCATTGAATTCAATGGGCAAACATCGTTCTTCTCTGCTACAGCTGTTACAGCTGTGGCAGAGGAGAACGATCTTTATGCTGACAGTGGGGGGGCACTCTTGCCGCTATTGTGGCTTAATAGTGGGACCTGTGAACTTGAGATGCAGCCCACCATGTAGCCCCTCGCCTGCCCTATCCGTCACTGTGTCATTCCCATCACTTTCTTGAATTGCCCAGATTTTCACACATGAAAACCTTAGCGAGCATCGGCGAAATACAAAAATGCTCTGGTCGCCCATTGACTTCAATGGGGTTCGTTGTTCGAAACGAACCCTCGAGCATCGCGGGAAGTTCGTTCTGAATAACGAACACCCGAACATTTTGGTGTTCGCTCATCTCTAATTACTAGCTAATATACCAACAATGACAAACAATTATATTGATGAGATGTGAATAAATTGCTTAGCGCAATAGTGTAAAAACCAAACACAATAAAGAGTTTGCAATGCAGAATGACAAGAAATGAAGAAACAAGGATTAGCACAAATCAAAGCAATATAGAGGGTACATGTCAATATACATAAATAATGTTTGTATAAAGTAAAAGGAAAGCAACTTATTATGTTTCAAAAATAGAATTATATGCATGCCCAACACAAATAAAATATGAGCGTAAAACAAACCTAGTTTATGACCTTAAAAGAATCGTTATATATTTTCAAACACCACACAAAGTGGTGAATAATACAAAAACAATTGCCCTAAATAGAACCAGTAATAAAGCTATTAGTATATGGCGATGGTATATAAGCTCAAAATATACAACTATCGGTATGGTACACACAATGCCACTTCAAGAAAATTAATAATGGAGTTACAAGTTTCAATATCTAACACAAACCCAAATAAGATCTTCACATGTTCTTTATTTTCCTCATAAGGAAATGAGTTATGGAACAATGATTTAGTAATATGCTAATGACTCTTTTTCCTTTTTAAACAGAGAGAGGATTTGCACCATAGGTAGAAAAAATATTTATTATTTCCAAAGCATATTTAAAAAAGAGGATCAACAAGCAAGTCCTTCACATAAAGAGAGACAAAACCATAAAAATATAGTAATGTTCTAATTTCTCCATTTCTTTTCCATGAAGGGAGTATAGGAAGTAAGATGCAATAGACATATCCTAAATAGTCCAAGGCATTGTTATCAAATAGCACAAACAGTCCTATTTTAAGATATCAAAACACTCTCAAAGTACAAAATATAGCATGCGGATAAAAATGCCACAAAATGAAGGACAGGCACAACCCCAAACAAACCCTAGCTCCCCTACTATTTTCACCTTTTTTCTCCCACAATATAATACAAGCATATAATAACAAGAGGCCCCGTTGAAATACTCCCAGATGAAAATCTCATAAGTTCCAGAATAGATTTCTTCATAACTTGAACGGCAGAACGAGAGGAAAGAATGATCCAATCCTGAAGAGGCTCCAAACAGGCAGAAGCTGACCACATAACTCCAGATAGGATAGAAATGGTATATTGAAGAGTTAGACTTGTAGAGGCATTTACACCAAAGGAAAAGACAAGAAGACATGGGACAACCATACAAATCCACACAAGGTTCATAAAAATGGATCCTAAAATGTGAAAGAAGACAAAAAGGTAAAAAAAAAAGGTAGCACTACAATAATTATTCCTTGAGTGGGGAAACCTGTGAATGAAAGTTCCTTGTTAAAGCCATCAGGGTTAACCATCCATAGCTGTAATATCCATCTGGATTCTTGTTGAAGAAGCTGAGGAATGCATTCACTTCCTCTAATGTTGCCTCATATTCTCTCAAACCCAACCACTCATAAACCACGGATCTTAACTTGATGATGGTTCAAAAGATGGGCAGCTACTGTGGTTAATGTTTTTCGTGTTCTCCATCATGGCATGCCAACAGGATAGTCAATGTGTTTTTGCAGTCGCTTACATTACTCCTGAGAAATTTTGCCCAATGTACAATTTGTGGCAAGGACAAAAAAAGTCAGTAAATCATTAACTGTGTTTTACGATTAATGTAGTCCAATGAAGGAAATACCTCTCCATTGTTTTGTACAAGTAAATCCTTAATCTTGTGATCTGTTTGTAAGATCTGCTAATTCTGCTCAAGGATAGATCTAATATGTTGCCAACAATTAAATGGAGTAAGAGGTCTCAAAGTATCATGGTCTATGCACTGGTGTGGGACAAAAAGTATTGCCCTGACACAATACTAACTGAAGGAACAAGATATCATCAATAAAGTGATATCACTGGATAACATTCTGCTGGAAGGGCCGTGCTGGGTACACTCATGTCCCCTCTCACCAACCTAGGAAGCGATTAGCATAGGAGGAGGCACAGCTTGCTCCCATCAAGGTGCCCAACATCTGATGATAAAAAGAATTGTCCAAAACAAATAATTGTAGTGTAAAACGAAATGTAAAAGATCCAGAACAAATGATTGGTGCATCTGGTCAGATTGCAAACATTGAGCAAAAAAGTAAAACACAGCTTGCAAACCTACATAGTGTTTATTGTTTGAGTATAATGACTCCATGTCACAGGTCACCAGCTAGAAATGAAAGGGAAACAAGATGCCCACTTGCTGAATGTCTCAAGTCTTACAAATAAGATGGTAAATCTAACATCATTGGTTGAAGGAAGAAATCAATATGAATCAACACTTTTTCACGGATGAGTTATCCTGTACAGGTAGAAAGAGGTAGAAATGTTTGTATTAGGGAGCATGTAAAAAGTAGGTGTAACAGGATTTTCTACTGTTAAGTATTTAGGTTGTTTACACTAATAATGCCATGACTATGGGCTGTCTCCAAAAGTCTTTCGAGCTTCACTTTAAAAACCATAGTTGTATTTGAGGAGAATCTATTATAGTAGATGTAATTACATAGTTGTGTTTTGCTTTCCCCAAATACAAGTCCACAGACCAAAGGACAACATTTCCACCATTTATCCGCCTCCTTAGGCTTTCCGTTCCTTAAAAACAAGTTGTAGTTTTTCATATAGTCTGGTGAGAGGCTGCAAATGTTGTGGATTTTCCATGTGGAAATCTGAAGCAAATTCTTCAAGTATGAACATGGCCTAAAGGAAGGGAGTTAGTTTAAAGGTATGTTCCCTCAGCAGAATCCAGTTCAGATTTTTCCACATGGATTCCACCTCTAAAAAACCTGCTTCACTGATAAAAATAAAACTTTTATGTATACCTATTCTAAAAATATAGTACACTGAAAGTGAATCAGTTATCATACTAGAGGCGGAATAAACACGCTTGCACTGTTATATATTGCACTTGTGTTCCCTATCCATATCTCCCTTAGTCCTCTCCAGTGACATAATATAGGACTGGAGAGCAGAAAGTACTCTTAAATCTGTACTAAAGCGATGAGCACTACTATTATAATAAATATTCTGACCCTTTTATTACCACACTCAAATTGGGATCATAATATTCAGATGCTCCAACAATCATAAGTACTGATCCATCTATCACCTTAAATCACCCTACACATTTCAATCTACTGTGCAAATTTCATCAGGGGACGATATTTATTCCAAGAGTATTGTAATGCTTTCATCTTCAGCTGTATACCCTTCATTATATAACAGTAACACTATACTTCTTTATAGACATTGTCCATCATAGACAACTACTTTTAGAATGCAGCTGAGAGACAATCAGCTAATCATTCCTAGTCCCACTCCTGGCTCTTCTGCAAGTATATCCCCTGCAGAAGTCATTAAATCAATGGCTGCTCTTGTTATACATGGATGTCTCAAGTCCGCCAGAATGAGAGCCACTCTTCCAAAGCAGCTCTCTATTCCAACTCATAGAGGTTGCTCTATGACGTCCAAATGCCCTAATACGGCATATGAACAGGGGTTGTCTTCTTGGGACAATGCCTTTAAAGCATTATAATGATCTTTGTCTCTCATGTTGTCAAACTAGGAGGTTGTATGCATTCAGCCACAAACAGTGCCTGCTACTGATAAAATGCCACCAATCTCATTTGTGGCATTAAGGTATTATTTGTGTTCTACCGTTATCCTCTGTGGCTTGATCAGAAACAGCCTATTTCGTTTCTTGATTAGTATGAGCCTTAGCTCAGGAATTTACATTCTTTGTAAAAATTTAGAAATAATTTTTTTGCCTTGGCAATAGGCATCTTTCCTTATTGCTCATATACCAATGGTATATAGACAGTTTTGTCTCCTCTCCAATAACAGCGATTTGAACTAACATAGATATGAAGCCTCTTGCTAAAGGTCCTTCCAACGAAAAATTGTAAACAATATTTAAATATGTGCTTAGTTATTTCATGTGGAAAACAGTGAATTGATCCCAAATTTTGTACACACAGAACTGGGAATCAGAATGGTCCTAAGTTTTCAAAAGCCTTGTAGGATCTATTAAGAAATATTCCCACAATTATAATTGGTCATCGGGTATATGAAGTAGCACATTGTTAGGGTGCAGTCACACGTGCTGGTTCTGTTCTGTTTTTTTTGGCTAAACCTGAACAAAATTTGCATTTGTAAGTGAACCCTAAGTCAAGGAAGTGCACAATCATTTTTAAATACAGCCTTCATTCTTTAGTTAGACATATTTTCTGCAACAAAAGTTTCAAAAATAGTTGAGCTGTGAAAACAGTTTTCCTGCAATAAATATCACATATATGTCACTGTAAAATATTTTGATGATGTGATATTTCCCTATTATAAATTTCAGAGCTACGTTCCCAACTAAATAATACCCTGAGGTATAGAAAAGGACAAAATATTTGCAATTCTTATTGTAGGTAGAGGTGAAAATACAAAAGAAGAAGGTCTCTCAGTCAAGGACAATAAATATTATTTGCCAGATTTTTACATACTTACTACTATAAACTTGAGAAATAGAGAACTGTGGGAATACAAAGGCAGCCATCACTCATTCCAATACAATATCTACCTAGTCAATCAATACAAAAACAAGAGACTATAAATCTCGCTAGCTAGAAAAAGATTTACAGATATTGGAGTCTGGGTCAAGGATTTCAGATTCTTGATTTAGCTACATTGAAATTATAAGATGAACATAGCAATTTTTTTGAAACAAATTGCAATATCCAGAGATAGCAGGCAACGGGGGGAAAGGGGGTTGGAGGCTCACCTAGTGTGACTGGAAAGTCCATTGCAGACAAACTGTCACACCTATGCTCCTAGATAGCCTTGAATTACCAATCAGGTTCCAGATCGAAAGCATAAATGCACAGAACAGGGTGTTCAATCAGTACTGGTGCAGGTCAATAACGAGGAATTAATGTTTATAAATCAGATTGTGTGGTAATTTACAGAAGCTGGAGTAAAAGAATCCTCCCCTGAACCTGGATAGAAAAAAAATCACTAATGCATTAAAAGGCATTTATTTCACACCAACGCATTTCAGGGGTATAAATAAAATAAAACCACAGTGAAGCACAGGCACAATTGGTAATAAGAAGTTTTTGGCCCATGGAGATATTTTTAAATTGTATTTTTCATTTTTATTACCAATGGTGCCTGTGAAGTGTTTTGTAAAATGGTAATGCCAAAGAGGAGGACATGAATATTGTAAATTCCTATAAATATGTACTGTTTGTACTTACGTTTTCTGTGCTGACAACATTTTTTTGGACCTCTGTTGGAGATGGCACTGGATTAGTAGGTCCTTTGGTTGTGTTGCTCTTTGGTGTTACCCTACATTGGTTTCAAGGCTTTAGTGGATTTTAATGTGGTATCATCGGGTACTATACACCCGGTGGGTATCTTTAATATTTTCCCACCATTATATTCCTCAGGTGCTACTTGTGGGATGTATTTCTAACTCTTCATAGGTTCCAGATTGGACATCCTGTCTAGCTGATAGACATCTACAATATGAGAGTGTTCAATGTACTTCCCAAAAATATAAAATTACTTTGGTCATATTGGCAATGCAGAAAAAAAACATGTATATTTTATTGCTAAAGGGTGTAGGGGAAATAAACATGAAACTGAAGTGAATGTAATGATTAAAACACATAGGTTCTCCACAGGGCATTGGTGAGACTCATTCACCCCCCTACATACTGACTTATCAGATATCAAAATCCATTAATTCAAATTAGAAGCTGTAGGCACCAGTCAGGAAAACCATGTTTTATTCCATAAGGTAGATACAGGAACAGGAGCACAGTGGTTTGGTGCCAGATTTACACCTTCTTTTGGCCATTCTAAGGATGGGTCACCAATAGTTTTGCTCCTAGGAAAACCCCTTTAGACTCTATAATTGTATAGTTTTTCAAGCTTTTAGAATAAGAAGTATATGTATAGCAACGATGCCCAACAACATGTCCCAGTGCAGCTCGCTCCAGGAGTGAGTATTGCTGGCATCGCTCATGGCATGGCCAGCATGGAGGTGTGACAGCTGGGGAGTTTTCTCCCCCCAACTGCTTCCATTCACTGTAAGCAGCAGCCGTTCAGAACTGAATGACTGCTGTTTACACTGAACAGCCAGTCGTTCAGGTTTCTGCATGTACTTACATGGGCCGATTATCGTTCAAACTCCCGCAGGAGTGGGGGGATTTGAACAACTATGAACCATAATCGCCCCATGTAAATGGGCCTCTATAGGTCAACTACAGTTTGGTGACAGCTTGGTAGATTAGCCCACGTACTGATGCATGGCAAGATTATAATTGCTGCACCATTACCTGCATCCTGCCTTCCAGGACCTTGGTTGCAACACATCCTGGCAGCAGGGGGTTCCTGCAGCATCTGGGCACATCTGAGCATGTCGGTAAGCTGATGTCAGCAGTTGCTAGGCCTATATAGTGTGAGATGGACCAAGCGCAAGCTTCTAGTTGACAATACTGCTTTCTTATATAGCTACTTTGTCTGTTTTAGCCTAAAGATGAGTAGGCTAAGCTGTGTTAACCATCCAGACAATTTTCGATACACTTGTGGTAAATACACCACATGTGTTCAGCGTATAAACCTGACAAAGAGAGTGAAGATTGCTTTCAAGTATTATTTTGGGTGTAAAGTTGGAGATCAAGACAAAAGATGGGCATCTCACATCTGCTGCACCGTGTGCTACTCTGGCCTCACACAGTGGCTCAAATGGCATGAGGAAGGCAATGCTGTTTGCTGTGCAGATGATTCGGCCCAACCCGAAAGACCATCACTCGCACTGCTATTTCTGCCTGACCAATGTTGCTAGATTTTCAAATAACAACAAGTCAAAAGTTGTTTATCCTGATTGTGAGTCTGCTCTGTAGCCAGTGCCACGTGACGCTGAGAATACAGTGCCAATTCCGCTTGTGCTTCTGAAAGTGACAGTTCTGATGGCGATCATGAGGATGATGTTGCTGCTGACGCAAGTTATGAACCAGAATCTGAAGAGTGTAAGCTCCAACTGCTGAGCCAATCTGATTTAGATGATCTAGTGAGAGACCTGTCTTTATCAAAAGGCAAGTCTGCATTGTTAGCCTCCAGATTACAGGAATGGAATTTACTACAAAAATATACAACTTCACACTTTCGTGATCGTCATGGAAAATTAGCATCATATTACAAGTTGGAAAATGACATTCGTGTCTGTACTGACGTGAATGGCCTTATGCTGGAGCTAGATTGCAACTATGTACCTGAGCAGTGGAGATTATTTATAAACTCTGGCAAAGCTAGCCTGAAAGCTAAAGTGCTGCACGATGGTAACAAAAAGCCTTCTGTTCTCATTGCTCATGCTGTGGGAATGAAAGAGTCAATGGAACTCCTTTTGAAGCTGAGCAACTATTCAAATCATAACTGGAGCATTTTCGGTGACCGGAAGGTTGTGGCATTCCTGTTGGGTCTATAGTTGGGGTACACAAAACCCATGTGCTTTCTGTGTCTATGGAACAGTCGTGACGCAGTGGCCATCTAGATTTGAGCACACTGTTGGCAAATACAATGTGCTACATGCATCACTGGTTGATCCAATGAAAGAGTACCTTCCACCACTCTACATTAAGCTGGGCCTAATGAAAAATTTTGTTGTGGCTATGGATCATAATGGAAATGGTTTCCAGTACCTGAAGGACAAGTTTGGAAAAACAAAAACAAAAACCAAACTAAAAGCAGGAATTTTTGTTGGTCCTGAAACCTGCAAATTAATGCATGATCACAAATTCAGATCCAAATTGAGTATACTTGAACTCACCACTTGGGATGCATTGATGCTACTTGTGCAAAACTTTCTTGGCAACCATCGGACAGACAACCATGCCGAAACTGTAAGTAATATGTTAGCAGCCTATCAGCAACTTGGCTGCCGAATGTCGCTCAAAAATTCATTTCTTACATTCTCATCTGGATTTTTTGGGTGACGTGTATGATGAACATGGGGAAAGATTCCTCCAAGATATTGCCACCATGGAAAAAAGGTTTAACCCCTTGAGTGGCAGGTTTCCTACCACCCTGTCGTACCCACCAGGGCAGGTTTTTTAAAATGGTCTAATCATTGAATTTCAACTAGTTTTGCAGTTGCGTCTCAAGAGCCATAACTTTTTCATTTTTCCATTGACCAGGCCATATGAGGGCTTGTTTTTTGCGGGACAAGTTGTGATTTTTTAAACAGGGGGGAGGAAAAAAAGAAATGGGGAAAAAAGAAAAAAAGGGGCCATGTCATTAAGGGGTTAAATAATGTATTAACTTCCTTCTCTGGGTCATTATGACGCATGGATACCACATGTGTAATTGTATTTTTGATTTTTTACAAAGTAAAGGGAGACAAGTGTTTTTTTTAATTTTTTTCATTATTTTTTTACTTTTTTTTTTTTTACTTTTTTTTTTAATTTTTTTTTTTTGTCCCTTTAGGGGACTTCCACAAGGACCCATCAGGACCCCTGATCACATTCCGGGGGTCTGATGGTGACAGCCCTTTACATGCTGCAGTGACAGCCCTTTACATGCTGCAGTCACATAGACTGCCGCATGTAAAGGGTTAACACAGCAGAGATCGGAGGTTTTCTCTGATCTCTGCTGTAAGAGCTAGTACCTAGCTGTCCTCTCACAGCCAAGCACTAGCTCTCCCTGCCACAGAGACCATCGGCTTGCTTCTGACAAGCCGATGGTCTCTATGGCAACTTGTAAACAAAGCAGGAGGTTGCCGACATGTCGGCAATACCTTCTGCTGGTTTTTCAAAGCCCTTGCACTGCTCTGTGTGGGTCTGTGCAGGCAGAGCACACTGTCACAGCTTGTGGCATTGTGCTCTGCAGCTCCCATAGTGATACATAGCCTGGAAATCTTCCGGGCTATGTTGCTATGAGCAGTGGAGCTCGTCCCCAGAAATTTTCAGGGCGTGCCACTCAAGGGGTTAAGGGCCACTTCAACCCTAACATGATGGGCAACTACTGCTGGTTTATCAGCAGTCAACAACAGATACTAGCACCAAAGCAAGTGCCTAAAGCCGTTTTAAATAGTATATGTGCATTGCGTAAGGACTAGAGATGAGCGAACGTGTTCTTCCGAGCTTGATATTCGTGCGAATATTAGGGTGTTCGTGATGTTCGTTATTCGTAACGAACACCATGCGGTGTTCGGGTTACTTTCACTTCCTTCCCTGAGACGTTAGCGCGCTTTTCTGGCCAATTGAAAGACAGGGAAGGCATTACAACTTCCCCCTGTGACGTTCAAGCCCTATACCACCCCCCTGCAGTGAGTGGCTGGGAAGATCAGGTGTCCGCCGAATATAAAAGTCGGCCCCTCCCGCGGCTCGCCTCAGATGCCGTGTGAGTTAGATGAGGGACAGTGCTGTTTGTACCGGAGCTGCTGTAGGGAAAGAATTGGTAGTTAGTGTAGGCTTCAAGACCCCCCAAAGGTCCTTATTAGGGCCACTGATAGCTGTGTGTTGGCTGCTGTTAGCAGTGGCAATTTTTTTTTTCTCAAAATCGCCTCTGCAGAGCGTTGCACCCGGCATTAGGGACAGAAGTGCTGCATAGGCAAGGAGAGTGTTAGGAGTGAGTGTAGCCTTCAAGAACCTCAACGGTCCTTTCTAGGGCCATATTTAACCGTGTGCAGTACTGTGCTGGCTGCTGTTAGCTGTGCTGCATTTTTTTTTACTTCTCAAAATCGCCTCTGCAGAGCATTGCACCCTCCATTGATACTGCAGGGAAAGAATTGTGTAGGCAGGGCCACAACACAGTTATTATTCATTGAATATACGCAGTGCTGCCTTTTGGTGGAAAAAAACGGAAAATAATTCTATTTGTCCTGCCTCTGTCCGTCCTAAGGGCGGTGGACACGTGTCGGCTGCATGTGCAACCTTTAAAAATCAGACGCACCCAGCTACGGTTTACTGCTGGCTTCGCCATTTGCTTTCCTTAATTGGGAAAAAAAATACCTGCTCTGCCAGAGTTAATAACTCTGCTACCCTCACGTTCTGTGACACATTAGCAGGGACACAGCACAGTTATTAAACTTCTCATGTTCATTGAATATACGCAGTGCTGCCTTTTGGTGCAAAAAAACGGAAAATATTTCTATTTGTCCTGCCTCTGTCCGTCCTAAGGGCGGTGGACACGTGTCGGCTGCGTGTGCAACCTTTAAAAATCAGACGCACCCAGCTACGGTTTACTGCTGGCTTCGCCATTTGCTTTCCTTAATTGGGAAAAAAAATACCTGCTCTGCCAGAGTTAATAACTCTGCTACCCTCACGTTCTGTGACACATTAGCAGGGACACAGCACAGTTATTAAACTTCTCATGTTCATTGAATATACGCAGTGCTGCCTTTTGGTGCAAAAAAACGGAAAATATTTCTATTTGTCCTGCCTCTGTCCGTCCTAAGGGCGGTGGACACGTGTCGGCTGCGTGTGCAACCTTTAAAAATCAGACGCACCCAGCTACGGTTTACTGCTGGCTTCGCCATTTGCTTTCCTTAATTGGGAAAAAAAATACCTGCTCTGCCAGAGTTAATAACTCTGCTACCCTCACGTTCTGTGACACATTAGCAGGGACACAGCACAGTTATTAAACTTCTCATGTTCATTGAATATACGCAGTGCTGCCTTTTGGTGCAAAAAAACGGAAAATATTTCTATTTGTCCTGCCTCTGTCCGTCCTAAGGGCGGTGGACACGTGTCGGCTGCGTGTGCAACCTTTAAAAATCAGACGCACCCAGCTACGGTTTACTGCTGGCTTCGCCATTTGCTTTCCTTAATTGGGAAAAAAAATACCTGCTCTGCCAGAGTTAATAACTCTGCTACCCTCACGTTCTGTGACACATTAGCAGGAAAACAGCACAGTTATTAAACTTAGATTATACATTCACTAGAGGCAGTGGGGCCTTTCGTTTTCAAAAAAGGGAAAAAATTATATTTGGCCTGCAGTCTTGCGCCAATTTATTAGCTGCCTGTGAAATCAAATCACTGGTAATACAGCATGCTGAGGGGTAGGGGTAGGCCTAGAGGACGTGGACGCGGCCGAGGATGCGGAGGGCCAAGTCAGGGTGTGGGCACAGGCCGAGCTCCTGATCCAGGTGTGTCGCAGCCGACTGCTGCGCGTTTAGGAGAGAGGCACGTTTCTGGCGTCCCCACATTCATCGCCCAATTAATGGGTCCACGCGGGAGACGGTTATTAGAAAATGAGCAGTGTGAGCAGGTCCTGTCCTGGATGGCAGAAAGTGCTTCGAGCAACCTATCGTCAACCCGCAGTTCTGCGCCGTCCACTGCTGCAAATCCGAATCCTCTGTCTGCTGCTCCTCCTTCCTCCCAGCCTCCTCACTCCACTACAATGACACCTGCTCAGGAGCGGGAACACTCCCAGGAACTGTTCTCGGGCCCCTGCTTAGATTGGGCAGCAGCGGTTCCTCTCCCACCAGAGGAGTTTATCGTCACTGATGCCCAACCATTCGAAAGTTCCCGGGGTCCGGGGGAAGAGGCTGGGGACTTCCGCCAACTGTCTCAACAATCTTCTGTGGGTGAGGAGGACGATGACGATCAGACACAGTTGTCTTGCAGTGAGGTAGTAGTAAGGGCAGTAAGTCCGAGGGAGCAGCGCACAGAGGATTCGGAGGAAGAGCAGCAGGACGATGAGGTGACTGACCCCACCTGGTGTGCAACGCTTACTCAGGAGGACAGGTCTTCAGAGGGGGAGTCAAGGGCATCAGCAGGGCAGGTTGCAAGAGGCAGTGCGGTGGCCAGGGGTAGAGGCAGGGCCAGACCGAATAATCCACCAAGTGTTTCCCAAAGCGCCCCCTCGCGCCATGCTACCCTGCAGAGGCCGAGGTGCTCTAAGGTCTGGCAGTTTTTCACAGAGACGCCTGACGACCGACGAACAGTGGTGTGCAACCTTTGTTGCGCAAAGCTCAGCCGGGGAGCCAACACCAACAGCCTCACCACCACCACCACCATGCGCAGACATATGATGGCCAAGCACCCCACAAGGTGGAACGAAGGCCGTTCAGCGCCTCCGGTTTGCACCCCTGCCTCTCCCCCTGTGCCCCAACCTGCCACTGAGATGCAACCCCCTCTCAGGACACAGGCACTACCGTCTCCTGGCCTGCACCCACACCCTCACCTCCGCTGTCCTCGGCCCCATCCAGCAGTGTAGTTCAGCGCACCGTCCAGCCGTCGCTTGCGCAACTGTTGGAGCGCAAGCGCAAGTACGCCGCCACGCACCCGCACGCTCAAACGTTAACCGTCCGCATAGCAAAATTCATCAGCCTTGAAATGCTGCCGTATAGGGTTGTGGAAACGGAGTCCTTCAAAAGTATCATGGAGGCGGCGGCCCCGCGCTACTCAGTTCCCAGTCGCCACTACTTTTCCCGATGTGCCGTCCCAGCCCTGCACGACCACGTCTCCCGCAACATTGTACGCGCCCTCACCAACGCGGTTACTGCCACGGTCTACTTAACTACGGACACGTGGACAAGCACAGGCGGGCAGGGCCACTACATCTCCCTGACGGCACATTGGGTGAATTTAGTGGAGGCTGGGACAGAGTCAGAGCCCGGGACTGCTCACGTCCTACCCACCCCCAGAATTGCGGGCCCCAGCTCGGTGGTGGTATCTGCGGAGGTGTATGCTTCCTCCACTAAAGCACCCTCCTCCTCCTCCTCCTCCTCCTCTGTCTCGCTATCAAGATGTGTTAGCAGCAGCATGTCGCCAGCAGTCGGTGTCGCGCGGTGTGGCAGCACAGCGGTGGGCAAGCGTCAGCAGGCCGTGCTGAAACTACTCAGCTTAGGCGATAAGAGGCACACGGCCCACGAACTGCTGCAGGGTCTGACACAGCAGACCGACCGCTGGCTTGCGCCGCTGAGCCTCCAACCGGGCATGGTCGTGTGTGACAACGGCCGTAACCTGGTGGCGGCTCTGCAGCTCGGCAGCCTCACGCACGTGCCATGCCTGGCCCACGTCTTTAATTTGGTGGTTCAGCGCTTCCTGAAAAGCTACCCACGCTTGTCAGACCTGCTCGTAAAGGCGCGCCGGCTCTGCGCACATTTCTGCAAGTCCCACACGGACGCTGCCACCCTGCGCACCCTGCAACATCACTTTAAGCTGCCAGTGCACCGACTGCTGTGCGACGTGCCCACACGGTGGAACTCTACGCTCCACATGTTGGCCAGGCTCTATGAACAGCATAGAGCTATAGTCGAATACCAACTCCAACATGGGCGGCGCAGTGGGAGTCAGCCTCCTCAATTCCTTTCAGAAGAGTGGGCCTGGTTGGCAGACATCTGCCATGTCCTTGGTAATTTTGAGGAGTCTCCCCAGGTGGTGAGCGGTGATGCTACAATCATTAGCGTCACCATTCCTCTGCTATGCATCTTGAGAAATTCCCTGCAAACCATAAAGGCAGCTGCTTTGCGCTCGGAAACGGGGGCGGGGGAAGACAGTATGCCGCTGGATAGTCAGGGCACCCTCCTGTCTATTTCTCAGCGCGTAGAGGAGGAGGAGGAGGAGCATGAGGAGGATGAGGAGGAGGGGGAAGAGACAGCTTGGCCCGCTGCTGACGGTACACCGGCTGATTGCCTGTCATCCTTTCAGCGTGTATGGCCTGAGGAGGAGGAGGAGGAGGAGGAGGATCCTGAAAGTGATCTTCCTAGTGAAGACAGCCATGTGTTGCGTACAGGTACCCTGGCACACATGGCTGACTTCATGTTAGGATGCCTTTCTCGTGACCCTCGCGTTGCACGCATTCTGGCCACGACGGATTACTGGGTGTACACACTGCTCGATCCACGGTATAAGGAGAACCTGCCCACTCTGATTCCAGAAGAGGAAAGGGGTTCGAGAGTGTTGCTATACCACAGGACCCTTGCGGACAAGCTGATGGTAAAATTCCCAGCCGACAGCGCTAGTGGCAGAAGGCGCAGTACCGAGGGCAAGGTAGCAGGGGATGTGCGTAGATCGAGCAGCATGTACATCCCAGGCAGTGCAACAGTCTTTAAGGGCCTGGACAGCTTTATGGCTCCCCACCAAGACTGTGTCACCGCTCCCCAGTCAAGGCTGAGTCGGCGGGAGCACTGTAAAAGGATGGTGAGGGAGTACGTAGCGGATCGCACGACCGTCCTCCGTGACGCCTCTGCCACCTACAACTACTGGGTGTCGAAGCTGGACACGTGGCCTGAACTAGCGCTGTATGCCCTGGAGGTGCTTGCTTGTCCTGCGGCTAGCGTCTTGTCGGAGAGGGTGTTTAGTGCGGCTGGGGGAATCATCACAGATAAGCGTACCCGCCTGTCAACCGACAGTGCCGACAGGCTAACACTCATCAAGATGAACAAAGGCTGGATTTCCCCAGACTTCTGTTCTCCACCAGCGGACAGCGGCGATACGTAAGCAATACGTAGGCTGCACCCGCGGATGGAAGCTACGTTCTCTCTCACCATCCAAAACGGGGACATTTCTGCTTCATCAATCTGTGTCTAATATTCCTCCTCCTCCTCCTGCTCCTCCTCTTGAAACCTCACGTAATCACGCTGAACGGGCAATTTTTCTTAGGGCCACAAGGCTCACTCAAATAATTTTTCTGAACAATTTTTATAAGTTTCAATGCGCTTAAAAGCGTTGGAACTTTAACTTGAACCAATTTTTCGTTACACTGGGCTGCCTCCAGGCCTAGTTACCACTTAAGCCACATTAACCAAAGCGATTAATGGGTTTCACCTGCCCTCTTGGCTGGCCATGGCCAATTTTTCTGATGTACATTAGTACTGTTGATACAGCAATTTTTGTGGGCCCTCGCCTACAGTGTAATCAAATTAATTTTTAGCCCACCTGCATTAAGCGCGACATTACTACCTCAGCTGTGTTGGGCAATGCAATGGGATATTTCTATTTACCGCCGGTGGCTTCCTGGCACCCACCCATGCTGTGGGTCCACAGGGAATTATAAATGCATCTGTTTCCACTTATAAAGAAACCCAGTCTGACTGGGGCATGCAGTGTGGGCCGAAACCCACCTGCATTAACCCTTTCCAGTCCACTGTCTGACCTGTGAAGACATTAGGGTTTAAGGCTGTACAGCTCCGTTGTTGGTAGACGTCCGTCGGGGTTCTCTTACTGTATATTGCCAGCCTCTCTGCTGTCGGAGCCTATCCTACGTGTCAGCTCATGCAGTACTGGCTTTAGCCAGCATATAGCGCCGTTGTATAACGGCAGAAAAAGAGTAAGCCCCCTAGGAAAACCATATACAAATTGGATTGGAAAGGGTTAAGCACAACATTACTACCTCAGCTGTGTTGGGCAATGCAATGGGATATTTCTGTGTATCGCCGGTGGCTTCCTGGCACCCACCCATGCTGTAGGTGCACACGGAGTTTTTACTGCATCTGTACACTTATAAAGAACCCCAGTCAGACTGGGGCATGCAGTGTGGGCCGAAGCCCACCTGCATTAAGCACTACATTACTACCTCAGCTGTGTTGGGCAATGCAATGGGATATTTCTGTGTACCGCCGGTGGGTTCCAGGGAGCCACCCATGCTGTGGGTCGACAGGGACTTCACAATAGGGAGTTGTACCTGCCTGTGTCTATGAATTAAAAAGCCCGGTCTGACTGGGGCATGCAGACACCTTGACAGAATGAATAGTGTGTGGCACATAGGTTCCCCATTGCTATGCCCACGTGTGCAGCTCCTAATGGCGGTGGCACAGGATTCAATTTCTCATTGCTTCTGTACAGCATTGTGGGCTATCGCTCCGCCACTTTTAAAGAGGGTCGCTGCCTAGCCGTGCCAACCTCTGCAGTGTGTGCCTGCGGTCCCTCGTCATGGCAGACGCACTTCTAAATAGACATGAGCGTGGTGTGGCATGAGGGCAGCTGAAGGCTGCCCAGGGACACTTTGGTGTGCGCTGTGGGGGGGAGGGGGGTCGGTTGGGCAGCATGTAACCCAGGAGAAGTGTCAGTGGAGTGTCATGCAGGCAGTGATTGTGCTTTGCTGGAGGTAGTGTAGTGCTTAGCAAAGGTATGCCATGCTAATGAGGGCTTTTCAGAAGTAAAAGTTGTTGGGAGGGGGGGGGGGCACTCTTGCCGGTATTGTGGCTTAATAGTGGGACCTGTGAACTTGAGATGCAGCCCAACATGTAGCCCCTCGCCTGCCCTATCCGTTGCTGTGTCGTTCCCATCACTTTCTTGAATTGCCCAGATTTTCACACATGAAAACCTTAGCGAGCATCGGCGAAATACAAAAATGCTCTGGTCGCCCATTGACTTCAATGGGGTTCGTTGTTCGAAACGAACCCTCGAACATCGCGGGAAGTTCGTTCCGAATAACGAACACCCGAACATTTTGGTGTTCGCTCATCTCTAGTAAGGACTCAAGTGATCTTTTTATTTACACATTTGTTAATGTGAACAAGTTTTTGTAATCTCTGACAGTTTTGAAACACAATTTAGCTATGTACAGTGGTTGCAAAACGATCATAAAATAAGTTTCTCAAGTCTGTATGAATAGCCAATGACACAGTGTAAAACTTCAGAACCCGATGTCCTAGGCAAAATCCGACTACAGATTTGGACTCTACACATCAGTGATTGACAGCTGTGTGTGAATGACTGTGTGTATAGAAATAGCTGTCAATCACTGATAGGACCGCCCATTGGACTGTTTAGCTCAGAATGAATAGAGATGTAAATGAATAAAATACAAGTTATACTGAATTCTTACCCATAAAACTATCAATATCAATCTGCTCAGCTCCTCCTGCTTCATAACATGATGCTTGCAGTTTGGATAGCATGTTCCAACTGACAGACTCCTTTTAAATGAATTCCTATCACTTTGTGTCTACCGCTGCTATGCATCCCAATGATACATGTAACAGACAACAAATAACTCCCATATAGTCATATCCCTACTTCTTCTGCATTTGGTATATTTGCTGGAAGGAGGGGATGAAATACATTATGCCCCATTCTTCTTTTCCTTGAAACCTACCTAAGGGGAGAATTGGGAGACCTCCCATACACCTAAAATTCATCTGGTTTAGCTTCTCTTTCTCATTCGAACAGCTCATTGATTTCAGTAGACATCATGCTAAGCTTGTTTTTCCCTGTGGTAGAGCTGCAGAGGAATTTAACACTTAATGACAAGTTCTTCCACAGATTGCATCTGATGACTGGTGGGTTCCAACAGCAGGATACCTTGCAATCAGGTTTAACAGTGTTTATTTGAATAAAAAGGTATTGTCCAAAATGGACAAGCCCTTTAATCTACATAAATTATATAAATCTCAGGTTTTCCAACACTAAATAAAAAATAATAATTCAAATTTAGTATGAACCCAAGTAATATTGAGTATTACCATGTGACAAGCAATTATGCTTTTTAATTAGATATTTATAGAGGAGGGAACTCTGGTCATCTGCTTAGCAATCTGTAACTTACTACTCTGATGAAACTGACACAGCTTGGTGCAACATGGTGCTAATACATTGATTACTAACAGGATCAGTAGTTAATGGAGGTTCCATATACAGCTACAATCAAAACTATTCAACATCAACACCCATTGCAAATTGAGTTTATTTGAAAAATTTACTTACTTTCAGCTGTTTGCAAAAACAAGAATAATTTAAATAGTTCAACACTGTCTCTAAATGTAATACAAAATGCTGCTTTTAATGACTACTGCAATCTCAGAATTATTCAATCCCTGAATAGAATCACTCATAACAGAACACATTTTCAAATCAGGTGCACAGCACAAACAGGTAAGCTGCTCACTCAAGATGTGTCCAGTAAGAAAATACTCCACAGCAGAAATGAAGAAAACATGGAAATTCCAGACAAGGCGTTGTAATACAATCTTTCAATCCTTTATTGCTTCATCCATAAAATAAAAAAACTGATAATACAGCAGTGGTGTAATACAGGACATACAGGCAGAATTCAAGGAGACTTCTGGTCAACACATTTTAGGCCACACCCTTCTTCATATCTCAAGCACAACTAATCACGGGCTTAAATAGTTACATCAGATGTGCTTGAGATAAAAAAGACATCCTGGACTGGCAAGAGTTTTGTTTATTGTGACATTTAATTACATATTAGAAATTTGACACAGGAGTTGTCCAAAAAAGTTAAAGAAAAGAGATCATTGCAAAAGGATACAAAAAGATAGCAAAGGCTCTGAATGTTCCTAGAGATAATTGGAAGCATAGTTTGCAAGTTCAAAGTTAAACCTGAACACAGCATAAAAAGGAAGCTTCTTGACCTGTCTTGTACAGGTACACGTCTGGCCGGTAGCACCTCCCACAAACACTTGTACCACTATTCATCAACAAACTTGATACATCCACCCACAGAGTAGCTCCACCACTTTCCTTTCACCCCATCACAGATGTCTGACATCAATCCCATAAAAAATCTTTGGTGGGACTTGAAAAATGCAGTTTCAGCACACAAACCCAAGAACATTAGTGAACTGGAGACCATTGCCCATGAAGAATAGGCTAATATTCCCCAGGAATACTATCAGAAGTTGGTTTCTGACTATGTATTATGTTTACAGCACATCATAAAAGCAAAAGGGTGCTCTTCTAAGTAATAAAATACACTCTTGGTGAAAGGGGGTTGAAAAATTCTGAAACTGTAGTAGTCATTAAACGGGACATTTTGCATTGAATTTGCCAAAACCACTTGTTTTATTAGTTATGTTAAGCTATTTAAATTGTTCTTGTTTGGTTTTTACAAACTGCTGAAAGTTTGTAAATTTGGCAAATAAAACTAATTTCCAAAAAGGGGTTGAATAATTTTCATTGCAGCTGTATCTGTTATTATATCTAATCATACATAACATCTACTAGCATTGCTGTAGGTGGTATAGAGGGTTTGGATAAATCTAGGCCCAACTATAACTGAAATGATGGGGAGTGGCATTAGTGCTTCAAGCAATGCTCAGGACTACAATCTCATGACACAAATAGATCACTAAAAGGCCAATTGTAAATTACAGTAAATTAGTAAATCTGAGTCGTTTTTTTACATCGTGCAAAGTGAAAAAAAATCTATTGCTGGCTTCTTCATCAAACTGTTTTATTTTGTATGCAACATATATGACATCATTTTGTATAGCATCTAAACACAATATAAAATATTTATTATTAGTATTAAAGATGGCAGACTCAACTGACATACCTTACATCTGACAAATCTTACTTAAAGAATAACAACATATCCCCTCTTCACAGGTTTGATGAGAAGAATCACAAAAAATCAAAAAGTTAATAGGACTGATGGAGATTACAGAGTAGAGCGCTCGGCTATCTCCAACTGCCCCATAAGGTTTGAATGTAGCAACAGCGTATATGCTCAGCTGAAGCTCTATTCAAATGGAGGACTCGGGGTCACTACTTTCGGATTAGGTGAGAGTCTCGGTGACTGGACACCCACTGATCAGACACTTATTGTTACCTCTCCTGTGAAAAAGTGAAAAGTTGTCATTCTGAGAATAATCCCTTAAACATACTCATAAGGAAATCTTAGCTTTTTCAGGCTTTGGTGTGGTTTTCAGGATCTGATGATGATATATCAGTGACTAGGATCATTGTGATAAATTATTACCAGTTCTATGGTCTTCTTGCCATTATTTTAGGGCAGAATTTGCAGCAGAAATTGTAACAGTATTGTTTTAAATGTAAGTGATACTGTATTCTGTGCCTAGGCCTTTGGAATTTGGATTGATTTATTACTTTCGGGCCTCGCAATATATAAATTTGGCATATTGGGTCATGCGCCAAACTGCCCCAGAATGCTGTTTTCGGTGATGCGCCAAATATTTCTGCCAAAATCCAACTTTGAACTTTGTTAAAGGGCCACTGCAGCAAAAACATATTTTTATCCCATCACCTTACACTCTGGATGTCTCCTATGTATATTACAGTCACTTCCATGCAGTGTAGCCTCCTGTCTGATGATTATCAAGCACCATCTTGTTGTTGAGATTTCTCCCTGCTCTCTCTTCCACTATTCTGTGCTAATAATTCTATGATGTATCAGCACATCACATGAGCAGCTAAATCCAGTACCATCTCTGTCTGCTGGGAGGACAGTGTAATTATTATAACTTTCTAAATTCAAAGAATATAGAAAAACTTCAAGCCAAGTAAATCGCAGCTAGTCAGAAATTAGATCACATAACCCACTGGGAAGTTTCAGATAGAAACACATAATTAAACAAGGTAGTATTAGCTGACTTACATATACTGGGGGGCTAGTTAAAAAATGAATGAAAAAAACCCACCAGAGTGGCTCTTAACTGTCTCAAAATGTTAGATTCTGCTTAGCTACATCCATGTCCAAGAATTAGAAACCAAGCGTATCACAAAATAAAATTATTTTGGCACAAACATTTGATAAATAACATGCATATAAAAGGAGACAAAAAAATCAGGTGTAAATATGGCAGTAAATCTACTCCATAGTGCGTAAGTCAGATGTTCGAAGAATGTTAGTAAATGTGCATGGCATAAAGGAATTAAGTATGTCATATATGAAATAGTGATATAAAGCTTTACAGAGGAAGCCATCTGCCATGCTCTCTAATATACCAGTTTATATCTTCAGTTACTCCTTATCCCATAAATTCAAGTACCTGTTAATTAGAACTCCTAAACGTAAAGATAACCAATTTTTTATTGCTATGGTCCCATTGCTATGGTTATGCTATATAATACACTTCGGCGTTTATTTGACTGTTAAATCACACAGCTGTAGGCTTTATAACTTTATTGCATGCCAGTACAGTATAATAACCTATAAAATTTTTATTGTAGATGTTCATTCAGCATAATGTAAATATAATTTATATTATACATGGTATCTCCTTACAATATGTCCCACACTACAACTGTTTATTAAGTCGTGGAACTTCACCTGATAGTGGAAATTGGGGTGAATGCCTTTTTTACAACTAGCTGCTTTTATGCCCAGAATGAGATACTAATAGTGTTGGTGATTTTAGTGTATTTTATACATGGTTGTTAAAACGTGCCTCCAAAAAGAACAACTTGCCTGTGTGTAGCGACTGTGTAGCCGTTCTCTTGTAAACTCAGCCTTTTGTGCTGCGGACGTCTGCTTTCAGTTTCTGGTACAATAATAAGCATATTGAGCTCATGGTCAAAAGTTAGGGTTTGTATGTAAGGCTTCCATACCCCTTTCCCTCTGTTTTCTATGGCATCTACTCACTGACACAACCCTCTCTATCCTAGTCCTCTCAACAAGCAGGGACATATCTGAATCAATGGCTATAGCTGCAATGCAGCAAAACGTAAAAGGGATAAGATCAAGATCTAGCACTTGAGGTTCCTGAGCCCTAATGAAAAATCTGTAACAGGGCCCCCAAATATTGCACTTCAGTTGTAGCATTGGTTTTCTTGTATTAGACAGAGGTATGTTTTTGGCTACATCAGACTCCAAGGAACAAATACCTGTGCAATCTTGGCACCCCCTATAATTACACTCATCTAGCACACTTTCACTATGTTGTAAATAAAGCTAGGGTTACATGGCAACTTTGATTATCATGGAGCCCTAAAAATCCGACCACTTAGTGGATTTTTCTGTGATCTGTGGGTCATGGTTGTGGCAAGTTGCACCAGAACCCTATTGACTTCAATGAAAGTGCAAGGTTGCAGAGCTACACGGTGATCTTTAGTCATGTAGCTCTACCTAAACCCTAAGGATATACTTTTGCAAGATGCCATGAATAAAGGCCTTATATCAACAAGTGGTCTGCAAATTGTAATTTTCAAGCTGTTAAGAAAACATTGCTAGTTGGTTCAGTCGCTACATTACTGTTAAAGTAATATAATAATAAAATAATGTAAAAAGATAATCCACCATCCTGTGTTGTCTACCAGCCACCATCTTCCTTTGCCTTAGTTAGGTACAGATGCTGCAATTTATTACACGATTGACGTATTGTATAACTTGATTTACAGCATCCATATACATTGTAGTTAAGTTATCAGAACACGTTACATGTTGTTATTGTTTGCTACATCTGTACCATGAATACTGTAAGAATACTGTATATATTACCTGCCCTTGAGTTACAACATTGTATCTCCACAAGAGCGTGGAGAGCTAACAAATTCTCTGTCAGCTGTCAGCCTTATCTTAGTAGCTAAAATAATATGCATTAGGAAGTCTAACGAACTAGAAAGACTACAAAATGAAGTCTGCGTTCCCAGAGTTTTCTTTGAAAGTGAAAGGAAAAACTAGTTTAGCTTACTCTGTGTACACAACTCGTGTGTTCTCTCCATTGACAGAGTTTGCAGGAATAATTACTGTTATACAATTAAAAACAAGACCAATCCTAAATGAATGCTACAGTTCAGCTCTTCCCTATAGTCTGTGTCTGGATCTGTAGCTCATCCCACCTGAAGTAAATGGTAATAAGCTGCACTACCCAACACAGCCCATCAAGCAGAGTGGCAGACTTTCTAGAAACAAAGTGAACTATTGGTTTCTAAAGGTTCTTTCACACAGCCGCTGTCCGCCCGCACAGAAAGCACTTCTATAGGAATCAATGGGTTCCTATAGAAGCGTTCACATGAATGATTGTTAGACGCGCTGAATTAGTGCATCTAACAAAAGATAAGACATGCAAGTGCAAACTCGCATGTCAGCTCCCTGGGGGACGTGCAAAGATAGGACCTGTCCTATCTTTGCTGCATGCTTTCCATGCACTCCTATGGGAGGTGGAAAGCATGTAGCACGCAACTCGGAACCACTGAACGGGCTATTTCCAAATAGTTAGAATTAACCCATTCACACGATCTTTAGAGCAGTGTAGCCATGAGCTATGCACATGGCTACACTGTGGACGGACAGCGCTTGTGGGAAAGGGCCCTAAAGCTTAGAAAATGGCACAAAGACCACAATTATCATTTTTTCATTGTTAGCATTGGGTAAAATGTCTATACTGTGTGTAATATATGCTTTCCTTTTTATAGATAGATATGAGATAGATAGATAGATAGATAGATAGGAGATAGATAGATAGATAGATAGATAGATAGATAGATAGATAGATAGATAGATAGGAGATAGATAGATAGATAGATAGATAGATAGATAGATAGATAGATAGATAGATAGATAAAAAGATAGATAGGAGATAGATAGATAGATAGATAGATAGATAGATAGATAGATAGATAGATAGATAGATAGATAGATAGATAGATATGAGAGAGAGATATATAAGATAGATATGAGATAGATAGATAGATAGATAGATAGATAGATAGATAGATAGATAGATATGAGAGAGATAGATAGATAGATAGATAGATAGATAGATATGAGATAGATAGATGATAGATAGAATATGTATATATAAAAATATAAAATGAATAAAGTCATTGCCTTGCCAAAACTGCATTTAATTGTTTGTCTGGATTTATTCAAATGATACAAATGATAATACATTTCTGTCTTATTGCTGCATTTATCACATGGTTCAAACTATACATTCTGTGCATATTTTGTAAATGTTATACATTTCTGATTATTATTGCTGTTTGATCTAATATGTCTAATGATGGTGTTCTTAAGAAAGCTGTCACTGACAATTGTTTTTTATTGACAGCACATTGCAGTGTTATGATGTGAATATGTCAACTGAGCACTTATATGAAACAAATATTCAGGATATCTTCTTCCTCCTTACTTTCTTTCTGTTTATTGTTAAAGCGACTCATAATGTATCTTTTGACAGTAGCTGTTACACTATTGCATACAACACTCGGCTTTCTTTGCCTTCCGTTGTATATTTTCTATGTGTGTTTCCATCCTACTGTATATATATGAATATATATAAAGAAAAAGCATTTGGCTCTTTTTATTTTGTTGTTTTAAGGTTTTCTACTTGCATTTTGTTTTCTAGTTCATATTTTACCTCTTTGTATATTTCGAATTATATTTTATTTTTCCCTACCCCCTTCTACCAAATGCTTTTTCTTTTTTCAATGAAACCAAAGCCAAAAAATCCATATCTCTCTCTTTTGTTTCTGTTTTTTGGCATCTCCCCCTTTCCTTTCACTGATCCCTATCTATATCCACTCCTCACCCTTACCCATTTCCCCATCCTACCCATAATTGGGGTGAGATGCCTGTCACAAATTAAAAATAAAAGTTAAAATTTATTCCCTTGGACCCAAACTTTTAAATTGTGGCATTTACAAACAAAATCCTCAGAAAAATTTCTTTATAATTTTTAATTTATTTTTTTGTGACGTTTCTCTAAACTTGTCGTTTATTCGTTTTTTTTTCTTTCTTTCCTCCTCTATCCCCCCTCCCCACTCCCACTCTGTTCTGATTTTTAACCCATCCCCAAAATCCGAAGTTCCAGCACATCTGACGTTAAGCAACCAAGGTACGGATTTAATCCACTTTTTTGTTCTTTCCCTATTCCTTGATTTATTTTTCAACCCTTCATGCTGTCTCTATCTCTTCTTTCAATATCTCATCACTTCTGTCTTTCATATTCTTTATCTTTACTTCATATGTGTCTCATGCATCATTGGTTTCAATCACATTCCACTATCATGTACCATTGGGGAACGAGACAGGCTGTGAGTGTCTTCTTTTGTATTTTATTTCTTTTGCCTTTTTTCTATTCTTCGTATTGCTCTGTCTTACTTTCTTCTACTTTTCTCCCTCCCTTACTAACCCCCACTTATCGTTATTTTCTTCCTTCTTCCTTCATTTCTTCCTTCTGCCCTAACCTCACTATCATCCTTTCTAACTTCTTTCCAAGGGAGCAGGAAGACATTGAAAGTGAGCTAACTCAAGGAATCTATGTACAAAGGAACAAATAGCACCATGCTAGGACCTAAGATTAACTGCTTTGTGATCCTGTAGAGTAAAAAAATCAAGAATTACAATCATTGCAGTGCTATTAGCTAAACATGCATAGATTCCACAAAGTTACATTTGGCTAATACAGATTTACATAAAATATACAGACAGAATATATTTCCTGTTCTGCTGCTGGAAGCAAATTTAAAATGGTTTCTTTTTAAATTGAATAATACAAAATATAAATGATGAAGACACAAGTAAAATATTTTTTTGCTTTTCTTTAGTTTACTTTAAAATCCATTTCTGGTATTAAAAAGTGCCAAGTATTAATTACATGATAATTAGAGTTGATAATTGGCTTCATGACTTCATGAAAATTAAATGAAATGCCAAATTATTTCTTAAGGGGGCAACTAGCAACTCTGTGGTTGTGCTATTAAGCACAATAACATTTCTATAGATGTAAAATGCTTTAAAAATATAGTTTGTTACCGCATAAAATGCATACTTTAAAAACAATAATCTAATGAAATCCAGTCCACCCACTTCAACAGACTCCTGATCCCCTAATTAAGAGGAAAAA
Source organism: Eleutherodactylus coqui (assembly GCF_035609145.1). NCBI lineage: Eukaryota > Metazoa > Chordata > Amphibia > Anura > Eleutherodactylidae > Eleutherodactylus > Eleutherodactylus coqui. The sequence goes on from NC_089847.1 coordinate 73,743,044, forward strand.
AGTGCCATGATGCTGGTCACATGATCCGCCTTGGCCAATCAATGAAGAAGAAAGACCCTATTTTACATACAACATCCACTCTCTTATATTCCTCCTAATTGTGAGTTTAGGGTGCTACCCAGTAGATCAAATAGAATACTAAAATTATGGCTATGCAAGAAATCTATCTGATGACAGATTTTCTATATAGTAAATATCCACCTTAGAATACCATTCTGTTGCTTTTTCTATATCTAAAGGTTGCAAATTCTGCTTCAATCTATTCTTAATATATTTAATATAGGTTGAGATTACATTTTGCTACAATTTCTAAAACACATGCATAGATATAGATTTATAGTATGACATGCTGGTTGCCGGCAGCCACTAGAGGGAGCTCAAGAGCTTAGGGTACATTTACAAATTCAATAATAGGGCAGTAATCTCCTTCTAGTGATGACTGCAGGCTGTCTTCATGTTCAATTGTATTTGTTGTAATTTAAATCTACGCCTGTGTATCAGATTTGGAGCTCTGTTTCAGAAAACCAGAGCTTCAGTCATTATAAAAAAAATGATACAGAAATAAATCAACGCAAAGTATTGACCTAAAACTGCGTAGTATTACAAAGTGGACATTCACTTGAAATATTTTTAAGTTACAAAAAGTTCCATCAGGCAAAGCAAAGTGAAAGTGATGTAAAGTAGTATTTAAATAGTTTTACTTAAAGAAATTGTCAGCTGCAGACACCTCCTATATGCCTTATTATATTTTATGGTAAAAAAGGTGCCTACCACTCAGTATCCCTTTCTATTAGCTAAAAAGGAAATCCTGCTCACTGTGGGCCTCTAATTCCATATATCTCTTGGAAACAATAGGTGCCATCTGCAGAGACATAGAGCAAAAGAACAGCAGCTTCCCTGCAGATCCCAGATGTTCCCCACAGTGGAGCCTCTTGCAATTAGCATGTCTTACAAAGAATTGAGAATGGTGGCATCATCCCTTTAATGCTTCATGTAAACCATAACAAGTAGTCAACTCCAAAATGGACAGGAAGATGAAGATAACTGTTGTCTCATCCTCTTTTTTCAGAGATTCCCATTCATACACAATAGCTTATATACTGTAGTAGTTGGAAGATCTACCATAATATAGGCTCAAATGAAAAGGAGCTAGACATGTCACTTATGTAAGCAATTCCAAATACTGTAAGACAACACATAAGGAAGAGTCACTTTCTTTTCACCTGTTCTCCCTTCTTCTAGCCTGTCTTACAACTCTCTTCTGATCAACTTCTATCTTGGGTTCAGATTATGTAACACACTTACTAGTGCTGCTTCGGTGGCCATCCCTCATCTTCCACTCTGCATGCTGCCAGAAAAGCGTGATCAATAATTTTCATGTATTCACCTGTCAATGGTTTCTTCATCATATGCTGCTAATTGCATGTTCTGCTAATGCTTCTTTTAGGACATACTGTACACATACAAGCCCGAGAATATTGTGTATCTGTGTATGTGAGCATGTGTGTATTCTCTGTCTGTTCAGCTGTTCGTCATCAAGTCAATGTCATCTGTTTTGTAACTTCTTAGAATGTATAGGCTTCTCTGATCACTGACAACTTTCTATATTGTGCAGCTGTTAGAGCAAACTCCAAAATGACTGCAAATGGCTCACATACAGTACAAGATAGTGGTTGTCTATGGTCAATGTAACTGTATGTCGGTAGTCTGCAGAAGGCTAGGCCAACTCCTAACAGGGGGTTGTCTCCTTCATGAAATCTGTTTGTGTTAGTTGTAGTGTCTAGTTTATTGTCATGTACTTTCTCTGTGTCCGCAGTCATTGTGTCTGGTACAGCACAATATGTTTGCTCATGCTAACGTTTGTCATCAGTCAGTATACCTATAGTAGTATAAGCTTGAGTGGAATACCAATTGTCTTATTGAACAGTTTATTCTTCCATATTCTCAAATAAACCACGTTGGCTTTCTCATTGAAGAACAAGATTTGTGTGGGCCACAGAATAAATAATGGTATCATTCAATGAACATTTGGAGCCACGTTCCTATAACACAATATATTGCTTAGACATGTAGCAAGGCTCAGGCTGACATTTAATAGTTTCTTTAGTTTACTTAAAGCAGTTATCTCACCAAAACAGTGAGGGATGCGCATGTGTGATCACTCTCCATTCACGTCTATGGGACTGACAAAGTGATGGTAACTCACATGCACAGTCGCTCTGTTCCCTGGGGGGGACTCACGGCGTATGGTTCTCATGATCACTGGGGGTTCCAGAAATTAGGTGATAAATGATTTTGGTGGGATAATCACTCTAATTCTGTTACGTTAATGGCTGGCATAACTACACGATTATGAAAAAGATAAATGTAATGTGTCAAATGACAAACTCAGCCTGCTACATTTATAAAATGGCTCCAAATGTTGCACTTTGTGTTGCCATCGGTCCTATACATATTCTGCTTGGTTTCTTTCATAGCACTGAGCAGTGTTGGCTGGTTTGGGGCCACTTGCAGTGAAATCAGGTCATTGAACCCATATCTGCATCAATGCACCGGTGTCCCACATTCCAGTGATAAAACCAAATGTCTGATTGATCTTTATGGTGTGAGGCACATATATGTTCTATATGTACCATGTAATGAAATAAGTGTCTGTACTGTGCATTTCTGTATATAAAGCAATTTAGTTCGTATAGTCAATGTATACTATGTCATTGCAGAGATGGTGAGATGCTGTGAGTCAGTTACAATCTGCCCCTTCAACTAGCAATGAAATTGTTGCTGACCTGACCTCTAATTCATTAAAATAATCAATGGTTTAATAACTTGATAAATAATTCCCGCACATTGACTGATGAGATTGAGAAAGAGAAGGACGTGAGATAGGGAAGCAAAGGGGAGAAAGAGAAGACTGGGAAAAGAAGAGAGGAATAGAGAAAGAGAGCAGCTATATGATACTGTAACAATAATAGTTACAAGGTCAGCTCAAGGACAGGGAACATGTACAGGGATCAGGATGTGATACAAGCAGTAAGCATGTGAATGAAGGAGGTTTCTCAAGTCTTGAAAAGTGTCCCAGCACAGTTTTCCTAATGCTAAATCTACTTTTATGCTAAATGTATATTCACCTTTGGTGGATACGCTGCAGAAAATACTCAGCGTATTACAGTACATGTAATGTAGAAAACATTTTTTTAATATCTTATCCATACACTGTGGACAAAATGCACAGTGTAAATTGACCTACAGTGCGCAATTTAAAGGGAACCCATCAGTAGTTTTACCCCTACAAGACAGGCTACAGGGGCAGACTACTGACCAACAGTTCTTTGCAAAAATAAGTTTGTTGTTGTTTTATTTCAAAACATTCCTGCAGAAAACACTCTAAAGCCTTTTCCAATCCGCATGCTAATCTGCATGGTCTGGTCCACTGGCCGAGCCTCTTCTGGCTGGAGCTTTTTGCATAGACCCACTCACCTTGGCTGCAGCAGTGCACGCAATGCACAGAGCCACTTTGAACTTTTACACATATGTCGGAAGTTCGCGTACCAGCGCATGCACAGATGCAAATGGTAAATCTGCCCACAAAACGGATACATGACCTGCATATGCACCAGTCCACAAACTTCCAGTGTATGCATGAAAGTTCAAAGTACTTTGTGGATGAATTATGAATTGTGGATGATACTGCAGCTGAGGTGGGCAGGTTTATGCAAAAAGCTACAGCAAGAGGAGACGCCCATGCCCACCCACTGGACTGCACCATGTACATTAGCATGCGGGGCAGGACATTTTTAAAATCATTTTTTGCAGGTGTGTTTTGAAATTAAACAATAGCAAACCAGTTTTTCGAAAGAACTGTTCATCAGTAGTCTGCCCTTGTAGCCTCTATAGTAGGGTTACAATTACTGGCAGTTTCCCTTTAAATCAGATGCATGTCAACTTATGTTGCAGATTGGTCACAAATTTGTTGACTATATTCTCCATTGAGTTCAATTGGGATGGTAAAATCCGCAAAAAAAATCTAAATTGTTGTGGATTTTACTGTGAATTACCTGCTTATCTGCAAGTAATTCACACAAAATCCACAACAATTTGACCTATCCTTCGGATAAGTCATCAATTGTTGATCGGCTGGGGACCCCTGCTGATCGTGTACCTGCTGACAGTGCTGCAAATGCACAGAGGTTGGTGTGGAAGCCGCTACTCTGACCCGTGTAGTGTCTGGTGCTTGTAACCGCAAGCACCCCTTTTCTTGATTTCAATCATAGCTGCACTTGCAGTTCCAAGCTTTGGCCACTACACAGGGAACAAAGCATCTGTGGCACCCGATCAGCTGATCGGTGGGGGTCCCAAGTGAAGACCCAGATGACCAACTATTGATGACTTATCCTGAGGATAGGTGGATCAAGCCCTCTGATGTGATCTCTTTTCTAAGTACTTCTACGCTGTATATGAATGTTGTTGTACATCAATGTATGTGTAGATACCCACTGATTCTGCCAATGCCCGCAAAGACATTTTATAGCATGGTTTATTTTTTAGTGTACTGCTGGGCATTTATTTTCAAACACAATCTCAGTGTCCTGACTTGGCATCAGTTATAGAATATCATTGTGTCTGGCACACTGTATGATTACACTTTGTCACTGAACATTGCTGTCTCTAGTGAATTATTATGGTATTCGAGTTGACTGTAAGTGTGAGAGTATGCACAGCACGCTGGGAGAGATTTACTAACAGGAAATAAATCTAAGAACTTTCGGGAAAAGGAAACAGGATTTTTTCTGTGGGCCTGATAGCTATCAATTAAAATTTTGTTAAGGTAATTATATTATCTCAGAGACATCAAGGGACATCAATGGAGATTATTAAAAGAAAATGAAATACTAAAAAATGTTAAATGCCTAATGAATTACACTATGTTCTAAGAAGGAACGGATACATTTCATTTAACTATTATTTCCTCAGCTTGGCTTACATAATACATTTGTAATGAATGTGCATCTGTCATAATTAAAGCTACAGTATGTGCATCCACCATGCTGCCTCCTCAGCCACGATTCAGAGGACGTTAGATTGCCATTTCTACATCCTAAATAAGTCAGCAGGTCAGCATCCATGCCCAGGGTGGCAGCTAGGTTCTCCTTCGCCCAGGTCAAAGATTCACTTTGCAGCTTCCACCTCACACCTAGCACCCAGGCACATGCCCCACCAACCTCTAAAGGTCCAGGCCATATTGGTACTTCAATGTGGGTGAAGAGGAAAACCCACATTGAAGTACCAATATGGAGCAAAACCCATACAGTCGTGTTAATTGTGAAGGATGAATCTACATATAAGGTGAAAAGAGTAGAATGACATCATTAATGGTGGAGATGCTGCCTGAGCAGATGACGCACCACCTGGGTGGGTGTAATAGAACAAGAAAATAGAACTAAAAGCTGGCAGTGTAGGAGGCGCAACACTCCAGGTTAAAGCAAGTAGGAAGTGATCAAAGCATGACAGGAGACAACGTTCTGGAACTTCTCCTGTCCTGGCTGACCCTCACGATACAGGCAAAGAGGATCTCATTATTAACCCTTTTGGGACCCACCAATTGCTTGTATGTTTTAAACACCAGCTGAACTGATGAAGGGGTTTTCCCCGAAACGCGTCTGCATATGCTGATCACATATATTACTGAATATAAGGAGACGTTTTCTACACCTTTGGTCACTTCCTACGTGCTTTAACCTGGAGTGTTGCACCTCCTCCACTGCCAGCTTAAGTCCTATTATCATATACTTCAGAAAGTTGTCTGTACTCTTGATTCTAATGAGAATTATGTAGTCAAAAATAAGCTATAACTCTGTATGACTACAAGATAGGTAGTGCAATGAATATATCAGGGCATATGTGCAGATACGCTCGCCACAATGGAGCATATTTGCGCATGAACAAATTATAAGTATTTGTATTTCTTACTGTTTAAACCCAGCACTATTACGTATGCAAAGGACAAAGAGGCAGAAGATAGGGAAGGACCTATCTTTTCTCACACGTAGATTTTACATGCGACAAAGACGCTCATGAGAACAAACCCATTGAAATCAAAGACTTTGCTTTGTCATGTTTTGCAGGCGTGATTCTAATGCCCCCAAAAACATCCAAATAAGGGAGATGGAATAATACCTCTGCAGAATACTGTATTCTGGCTTGGCTTTCAATTCCCAGTCATTGTTACAAGGCTTGTATAAAGAGTCTAACATTGACTTGTAGGAATGCTGCCTCCCAGTAGGTGCTGTTGCAGAGGTATTGTTCCATCTCCCTCATTTGCATATTACCCAGAGGATGATGAATGGCCTTATAAGTGTCCTCACTCACTCACCTTCTAGGTGGTCTCCCTAAGGAGAAAAGATAGTGTTTCTGACCAAAAACCTCTGCAAAGACGTTTGTCTGTTTAAGTCCTAACAGATTCATTGCACTACCTATCTTGTAGTAACACTGAGTTACAGCTCATTTTATAGTCCATTTCCACCCATAGCCACATTAACAATTCACAAGACAGCTAAATTCAAAACTTTTTAGCATTTTTCAGCTGGATCAATAAATGCACATAGTTTGGTTATTTCTACTTAGCAAAATGAGAAATATTCCCAGAATACTCTCTAAGGGCTCCTTCACACAGGCAATTTTGCGAGCAAAAATCTGGCCACGGGAAGCACAACCATTAGAACCCATAGGTTTCAATGGTTTCACTCACATTGGTCGATATCCTGTGTGCATTTTCGCCGCTGGCAAAAATGCGCAACATGCTCTATTTTTGGAGGCTCTTTAGGAGTTTATGGGAGTGCGCAAATGTGCATCCATGTGCACGAAGTCACACTCGTAAGTGCGCAAATTTGCGGTGTTAATTACTATACTGGCCACTAATTAGACTGGCCTGCCTACTAAGTAGGCTCGTCTGCCTACTCATTAGACTGCCCTGCCTGTTCCGACATGGCACGGGTGTGTCCCACGGCAATGTTAACATGGCCATCAGTGGGGCAAAGAGCATGGATCCGCTCGTCAGAGGATGTGATCAGGATCCATTCAGGGCACAATCACATTCTCCTCTCACAAGCGTAAATACGCTTACGCTCGTGTGAAGGAACCCTCAGGGACCTTTCACATGGGATGGAATATCCCACAACAAGGAATATTCTGTCCCTGAATGTACACATTCGATGAGGAATTTCGCACCAAAGCTCACACCCTAGCGGTGCAGATATTTGGGCTGAATATTCTGCAGAAGGGCATACTCTGTAATGCTGTTACAGAATATTCCATCCTGTGTGAGAGGTCCCTGAGAACCAATACTGGGAGACAACACTGCAGCTAATCTTGTGGGATGTGACTGTCAATAAAGTGTTGACTCTTTCCCATACCAATGACAAGCGAATGCAGCTCTGAGCCATAATGTCTACACTATCCTGGGACAAGTGCAATATAAGCAAAGCTAAATATTAACAAAGGTCCCTGTTTTGTCATGTAGATTAAAGCTACATCTAAACTAAAATGGCATTCAAATGTAAATCAAGCCTTAGGGCTCAGTCCCACAGGCTTATGTGTACAACAGAGTCTCCTGCAGCACTGTACACATTATAGCCCATACGCTCTGCCAGCAGAGAGCCGTCAGAGACCGTGTATGGGCTGCGCTTGGCACTGTGCATGTCCGGGAATCTGACGTCACGAATATGCACAGTGTGATTGAAAAATTTTTTTTCAAGATTTCTTTTCTAAACAGAGCGGGGATGCCCCTTCACAATGCATGTGTATGGACAGTGTTTCATACACAGTCCTTGAATGGTTTGCGTATGACACACGGAGAAATAGAGCATGCTGCAATTTATGTCTCCTGTCTATCAATACGCAGTGCCCACACATCGGTGTGAATTTTTTTTACAGTCCTCATATGGGACTTGAGCTTGCGATCGTTTGATTGTTCATGCAGTGTAATGTATTACATTATACCATATTGCAATCTGACAGGCATTCTAGCAAGCCATGCCACAGGACCTAGGCTGCCATGGCAACTGAATGGCACCTCAGGATCGCTTCACGGGGGGCCATTTGGGAGCAGGGAAGTATGCTTGGGGCATTTAAATGCTGCTTCAGAACTGACAGCAGCATTTAAAGAGTCAACAGACGCTATCAGCACTGTTACCAATGGTTGTCAGCTGTAAGAAACAGCCAGCACCCGCATTGTATGAAGAGGGATTGACTCCCCATGCCCCTGCATACAAACTCTGAATACACAGGACATAACTGTTTTCTCTTATTGTTAAGGGATTGTCCATGAAATTAAGTTATCCACTATCCCTAGGAAAGGACATAGATGTGTGATCAGTGAGGGTTCAATTGCTAGGATCCTCATGATTACAAGACTTAGGTCCCAAAAGTACCCACATTTACAGAGCAGTGGTGATGCATGTGCACTGCGGTTCCATTTATTTCAATGAGACTACAGCTTTAACTTTGTGCACATGCATGGCCACCACTTCGTTCATGATCAGCAGGAGTCCCAGAGGTGGGGATAGAGGGTAACTGTGTGGACAGAGAATAACGCAATTTTGTGGGACAACCCCTTTAAGATGTTTTTTTCCCCCACCTGAGACATTTACAGCATATAATTAGGAGAGGTGGTCACATATGTGCAGTCACTCCCCATAGGAATCTATGGGAGATCCACAATCAGCCCAAAACACTTACTTATCTGTTCCCTGATCTCCCATAGACTATAGATGTGTAGCTACCACCTTGCCAAATAAAATCCTGCTGATCAGACATTAATGATTTATCCTATTTTTATGCCATAAATGTATCTACTGCGGGAAAACCCATTCACTGCCTGTCTTAGTTTACAGCTTAAAGGTATTGTCCAAGTTACATTTTTTAGACCTGTCTTCCCCACGTCAACACATAATAAAACAGCTTATATTCACTTCTCCAGACTCCATGCATGTCCTGCGCCCCAACTCTATTCTCCGTGTCTAGTCTGTGTTTACCAGCTGCAGTCAGTCTGTGTATAGGATGCTGCAGCCAATCACAAAGCTCAGCACTGAGCTCTGTGATTGGCAGCAGTAGTCTGTGATGTCCAAGAAACAGTTTGCTGCAAAGACAGCTTAGTGGGGAAGAAACTCAACTCAGATTCCCCCTTTAAAAACTCTTGCTATAAGCAGTGAATGAGCCTCATGTCTGAAAAGCTAGAGTAACAGTAGTCCCCATTAACCAATCCGATTCCTTTTCTAACCTGCATGTTCAGATCTAATTGTCTCAGTATGGCAAAACCTCTACTTTTTGCCTGTACTATGTGGCTTATATGTCTTTTATACAAAGCTCATATGTGTAGAAACATACTACTTCACCATAATAATGACCCCAGATCAAAAGTAACCTTATGAAATACCCATTTTGTACAAATATATCCAAATCTAAGACAGAGTTGATTGTTGAAGGGCATCTATAGGTTTATATTAATATGACTGATTTACCAGAAACACTAAATATGTCCTAGGCATGTCTGCTTTATACAACCCCTTTCCATTTATCCTGATAGAAAACGTTAGAGGACTTTCTCTGCTAGCTAGAGCAAAGTGCCACTGCAGGGAGAAGCTGCTGCCCCTGTGCATTATATCTACACATTATGGTTTATTGAATTGTTGTTCACCAAGTGGTCCCCGCCTAACAAAAAAGGATTTCTCCACTAAAGACATTGATGGCATATCAATAGAATTCTATTGGAGATTCAGGAACAGAGCTCTCACTCAGCTGTTTCCAGGGGTGGATTCAAAACCCAAAGGGGCCCTTAAAAAAATTGCAAAGTGACCCCAATAATGTAGGAAGGCCAAGACTACCAGCAAGTGGGACAAACACAAGTAGGCAGGGATTAGAACACCACCAGCCATAGTCATGTTGGCAACAGGAGAGAAAAAGCCTATGTGGCATGCAATTTGTTTTCTATATGCGGAATCCGTATGTCAAAATTCAAGTGCGGATGCCCATGGTTCCCTACAGGTGGCTTAAACTGCGGATTCCGCAATTCAAATCCGCCGGTGGACATTTGGCCTAAACAGAAGGAAAGAGCTCCATCTGACCTCCTTGTGCAAATGAACCAATTAAAACAGATTTAAAGGGGTTGTCCCGCAAAATGAAGTAAAAGTAAACACTTCTGTATGGCCATATACATGCACTTTGTAATATACATCGTGCATTAAATATTGGCCATACAGAAGTTATATACTTAGTTACTTATAGTTGATCTGTGTGGGTTCATTGCTCAGGATCCCCACCAACTAACTAAGTGTAGTGATAGTGGCCTCTTCAGTCATCTGATCTGCGTAGATCCCAAACAGCAGACCCCACTGATTAATGACCTGAGGATAGATCATCAATAGTAGAGTCCTAGAAAATCTCTTTAATGGATTATTACTGATCATGGCACTATGGATGGGGAGATTAGGTCGAAGTTTAAAAAACAAGTTTAAGGGTTATTTATGTAGGGGCTGTGAAGAAGGCCCATTATACTGTGACCCCACAGACGACCGCTCAGAGAACTTCTGCAGTGACAGCAAGTAGGCAGCATTTGATCATAAAGAGGTTGTCCCGCAAAATGAAGTAAAGGTAAACACTTCTGTATGGCCATATACATGCACTTTGTAATATACATCGTGCATTAAATATTGGCCATACAGAAGTTATATACTTACCCCCTCCGGTGCTGGCGTCCCCGTCTCCATGGCACCGACCGAAGCCTTCTTCTGCCTCTATTAGACGTGCTTGCGCAGTCTGCCTCTTCTGTCTCGTTGAAGGGGCCGCTCCAGCGTGCTCGCGCCGCACAAGTCGCCTGCGCATGCGCAGACCAGCTCTCCGGCGCGAGCACGCTGGAGCGGCCCCTTCAACGGGACAGAAGAGGCAGACTGCGCAAGCACGTCTAATAGAGGCAGAAGAAGGCTTCGGTCGGTGCCATGGAGACGGGGACGCCAGCACCGGAGGGGGTAAGTATATAACTTCTGTATGGCCAATATTTAATGCACGATGTATATTACAAAGTGCATGTATATGGCCATACAGAAGTGTTTACCTTTACTTCATTTTGCGGGACAACCTCTTTATGATCAAATGCTGCCTACTTGCTGTCACTGCAGAAGTTCTCTGAGCGGTCGTCTGTGGGGTCACAGTATAATGGGCCTTCTTCAAAGCCCCTACATAAATAACCCTTAAACTTGTTTTTTAAACTTCGACCTAATCTCCCCATCCATAGTGCCATGATCAGTAATAATCCATTAAAGAGATTTTCTAGGACTCTACTATTGATGATCTATCCTCAGGTCATTAATCAGTGGGGTCTGCTGTTTGGGATCTACGCAGATCAGATGACTGAAGAGGCCGCTATCACTACACTTAGTTAGTTGGTGGGGATCCTGAGCAATGAACCCACACAGATCAACTATTAGGCTGGGTTCACACAGGGCGGATTCCCGTTGGAAATCTCGCGGTTTGGCCGTAGCAAAAACCGTGAGATTTCCGCCGGGAGAACCGCCGCGGTTTAAGCTGCGGCGGCTTTGAAGCGGCTCGGCCGCATGCTTTTCCGTTGCGGCCGGCGCTCCCATAGAGAAGAGCGTGGCCGCGATATAAATAAACAAACAAAAAAAAGTAAATAGACATGCTGCATCTTTTGAAACCGCGGCTGCGGCGGCCGCAGCCGCGGTTTCAACCGGATTTACCGCAGCAGATTAGCCGTCCCGTGTGGACGAGATTTCTGAGAAATCTCATCCACATGGCTGGCTAATCCCGAGATTAGCGGCCGCGGGCGGTTTTGCCGCGGGCAGATCTGCTGCGGCAAAACCGCGGCAAATCCGCCCTGTGTGAACCCAGCCTTAATGACCTACACTGAGAATAGGTCAGCCATAGCACAGTCCCAGAAAAGTACCTTAGACCCTTAGCGACCAGCCTATTTTGCCCCTTAATGAACAGACAATGGTTTTTGTTTTTACATTGTGACTTTTTGATCATGTTTTATTGCATTTTTTCTAGACAGGCGAAAAACATCAATTTTGGCATTTTTGTTTTGTTATTGCACTTACGGTAAAAATAATATACTAATTTTATTCTTTAGGTCAATACAATTCTGGAAATACCAAACTTATATATTTTTTCACTTTTTATCACTCTGGCACAGTGAAAGTCCTTTTTACAAAATAAAATTGTATGTGCATCGCCCCTTTTTATGACCCGTAACATATTTAATTTTTTGCTAAATGAGCTATGGGAGAAGTTGTTTTTGCAAGACAAATTATAGTTTCCTTTCGTACTACTTGGGGTACATACAACTTTTTGAAAACTTTTTGTGTTTTTTGGGATGCGGATGAATGAAAAATATCAATTTTCACATTTTTAATTTTATTTTTAAACCATTTACTGTGTGGGTAATAGACATAATATAGTATAGGTCATTATGACATTTTTGATATGTAATATGTTGTTTTTTTTATTATTTTCTATGATAAAGGGAAAAAATGTTTTTTTTTAATAAACTTTATTTAATTTTTTTAACATCCCTCTCTGAGGGACTTAAAGATGCAATCATGGTTTAACTGGTACACTAAGATGCACTACTTGTGTAGTGCAAGTATATTGTACTTTTGACCGATCCACAATTATAGGCTGCCATGCCTGGCAGATTCAGAGGCCTTAATGAGGCCTCCGACTTAGGGTGACTACCCACTACAGTTTTTTTTCACTGCGAAATTCGCAGCGTTTTTTTCCCTGCAGGGGTCTATGGGACTTGTAATGTTAAAATCGCGATTTTGCAGTAAATTGCGATTTTGCGCGATCGTGATTTTAACATTACAAGTCCCATAGATCCCCGCAGAAAAAACAAACGCGGTGAATTTCGCAGTGAAAAAAAAATGTAGTGGGTAGTCACCCTTACATCGGAACCCATTAGAACCCTGCAATCACATTATGGGGTGCCGAAGGATAATATGAGGCGCTACCTCCACCTGTCAGTTGCTTTCATACAATGATCGCTACTGATTGTGGTATGTAAGGGGTTAAACGGTCAGGAACTGAGTTTTTTTTTCACTCCCAGCCATTAGTGCAGGATCCTGGCGGTCATCTGGAACCTGGCTCTTCCCTGCACGGGATACCTGTACGGACTTAAAAAACATGGCAACCTAGCCTAAGGCCCCCATTTATGACCACCCTAAAAACCCATATGGCTGGTCACTAACCGGTTAAGTAATAATGCCCCTCATGGCCTAAATTAAGTAATAATTATTGCCACTTATGACCTAAGTTAACTAATATTGCTTCTCAACACCTCATGCCTGCATTAATTAATAATGCCCCTCAGCTCCCACTACCTATATAATGACCCTCAGCTCCTCATGCCTACTGTATATTGATTAATAATGGTCTTAATATATTAAAACAAAAAACAGATATACTCACCTATGTGGCTCCCCCTGCTCCAGGCCTCTGAAGCCCACGCAGCCTGCACTGCTCACCTGAGGACTTCCTGGTAGCGTTGTTACGTGATCAGGCTAGGCTGCTGAAGCCAGTAGCAGGAGGAGCAACAAAAGTGAGGTAAGTATATCTGTTCTTTGTTTTATATGTCCAATTAAATAAAAAAGAAAAGTTGCCTTCTCCAGCGGCCCAAGGACCTGACCGCTCCACAGAGAATTCTCCCGGTGGGTTTGGTGGCCAATCCGCCCATAGCTGTTTCCATATCTCCCAAACAGTTCCATAAGGAGTATCTGTTCTTGCGTAGACACCTCCTAAACTTAGAGACTCCCTTGGCTTTTTAGTCCTCAGTGACTGACCTGAGAGCCAACAGGTGAAGTATCAAGCTATACTTTGCTTCTCACATTACATTTGCTTTGATTAACCAGTGCTGTCCAGGTGAGCCGTCAGAGCGAGTCAAAGCAGTATGTAGTGTCTGAGACTACCAATGCATACTATGCACAGTCTACATCAGGTAGTCTGAGGAGTGCTTCGGCTAGCAAACATGGGCATGGAAAATTAGTTAGCAACAAAATGGGTCCAATTTTGGGAATAATCCTGTACACAGTCATGTATACATCCTTTTCCATAAATGGGCTGTGCTTGAGCTGTATACATTCAGTTCAATGTATGAGGCTTGCTTGAAATATAAGTCTTATATGTATAAAGCCCCATTTAGATGGGACGAATGTCAGGCAAACGATGTCCGACACTCGTTCCTGCACTTACTTGCTCTCGTGCTGCTGCACGGGAGCTAGTATTGTTATCTCTTAGCAGGGAGGCTGGAGGAGATTTCTCTCCTTGCGCTCCCCCGCCCCTCTCCATTTACTTAATATAGCGGCTGTTCAATACTGAACGGCCGCTGGTTACACTGAAGATCAGCGTTCAGCTCATCATCCATCGTTTATGCAGCTGATCGTTCAGTGTAAATAGCTGCTGTTGAGTATTGAAGGCTGTTATGTAAAGTCAATGGAGAGGGACGGGGGAGGGCGAGGAGAGAAATCTCCTGCAGCTGCCCCGCCACCCCTGCTGTCCGTTCTGTGAGCAAGCCAGCTATACTAGCTGCCGTGTGACAGCAGGGGAGCGAGGACATGCGGGGATGAGTGTGGGGCATCGTTTGCCTGACACTTGTCCTGTCTAAATGGACCCTAAGTCTTATAAGTTGTATCTTCAGAGCAGCACACAATATGGGTTAAATACAAGATACACACTTCAGGGTCAATTTCTTAATAAGTTAGAAGATGTTGGTGGGGCTTCGTATAAACAAACATAGCTCAATCTTATGGCCAAAGAGAGAAGGTTGACTAATGCATTTAGATGAGTCATGGCATCCTTTTCTGTTGACATACACAATCAACATTGCTATATGCAAATGTAACACAAAAATAAATATAGTAGTGTTTGCTTCCTGTTACATTTCATGTAAGTTATTTCCAGTGAAAGGGATAATCCTTGCATTGTGCATTGGATAGATGGATCTTATTATTGCCTCCTCATAGTACTATTTCCATGGGTAGTACTATAATTCCCATTAGGATAAGATTTGTCACCAGGTGTCTTGTATGTTGCGCCCATCACTACTTATGTCTCTGTACAGTTATGTAAATATCATTTCCATGTGATGCTATGCACGACATGATATATTTGTTTATGCATGTGCCACTTGGATTGACATTGTGGGGGAGGGCGTCACAATGGGGATTTTTCATATTAGCTCCGCTTCTTAGAGCAATCATCACTGCGAATGATTTCTGTATGTGTAATCCTATTTTAGTGTACGGCTGTGACGTTTTTTCTCCATTTTTTTTCCCTTAGCTCCATTATAGGCTACAGGCATGATCACAACTGCATGTGGCACATATGTTCTGGACTTTATTTTTCCTGATTAGATTATTTCATTAGCATTATTACTTGAGTGCTGAGAGTGTGAAGAGACTGCATGAATGCAGCACGGTTAGCGATGGAAAGAGTGTCATTAAAAAATGTGATATAAGCTAATTTAATTATGTCCAGAGTAAAGAGGAAATATTAGATTACATTAAACTGCCCTACTGGATGCCGTAGAACACAACACAAAGGCATTAACAGCTACTAATATTTATGTCTCCAAGAACACTATTGCATAACAAAATCCAATCTTGAGGAATGTACCTTGTTATCCGGGGACAAGATGCAGGAGGCTTAATTCCGCTGCTAGGATTTATGCAGCCGGTTGCAAGCGGTAGTGGCAGTTTCTATAGTAACTAACATTCAATGCATTTCTCCTTCCACAGCTGTGAATAGAGAATAACGTGAACATTACTGGACAGCTCCTGCTCCAGTGATCCCAGCTGTGCAAATCCCCCACTAATGTTACAACGGTGATACATTACTACAGTAGCTGCAACGAGACATAAAGCCAAAGCTCTTGTAAGAAGGGACGTACAACTTTAGGCAACATGGGAGCTTTTCCTATTAATGCTCGTTTTGAGCTGCTTTAATTAAGTGACAGGTTAATGTCAAACTTGGGTGTAATGGTAAATATAATTACGCTTGCAGTGGCTCGAGCCTCATATTCTGCTGGCCCTTATTAGTTATGCGGATAAATAGTGTATGATTAAGCTATACATGGGCCTTATAGAAACTAATACATTATACCGCATATGGAGTTTAAAAGGAAAAATGTATACTTCCCACTCACTGCATTGATTACCCGTTTTACACAAGGAAATAAAATTGTCTAGATCCCTGTAGAC
This sequence comes from Eleutherodactylus coqui, assembly GCF_035609145.1. Taxonomy (NCBI): domain Eukaryota; kingdom Metazoa; phylum Chordata; class Amphibia; order Anura; family Eleutherodactylidae; genus Eleutherodactylus; species Eleutherodactylus coqui. Next base: position 73,759,306 of record NC_089847.1, read on the forward strand.
ATCTCTGACTTTCAAACAAAAGTTAACAGCATCTCGCTTCCCAACTAATAAGGATGATGGAACAATGCCTCGGCAGCGCCACCTATTGGACGGCAGCATTCTTGCAAGTCAACGTCATAGGCCTATCGCTAGCCAAGCCAGAAATCTACAGCACACTGATGAGGGGCAACCCCCCCCCCCCCGAAACAGCTGTCTGTGTATGGTATTCTGGCTTGGTTTTTAATTCCCAGTCATTGTTATAAGGCTTGGTTAAACGTCTGACAATGACTTGCAGGAATGCTGCCTTCCTATAGGTGGCGCTGCAGAGGTATTGTTCCATCTGCCTTATTTGCATATTTCCCAGAGGATCATGCAGTGCCTTATAAGACTTCCCAGCTAAAATCAGAGCTCATCTACCAAATTGTAATAGACAATACATTACAAGACGGGAGCACTGCATGTGCTCAATTCATTTAGCAATATTTGTTAAAAAAGACTATAAAACCACTTATGTTCTTTAAGAAGTCATTGTCCTGCAAAGCAGATGAGATTAACTGCAGCGGAGACAGAATATCCTCAGTATGCCTGTCTACGCAGCCTAGCTGTTCCAATAGCATTTGTACATTGGGTTATAATAAACTCCCTTTACTCACAGGGGTAAAAATCAGCAGCAGAATTTAGTTATGCTGTGGATCTTTAAATCCCCGGCATGCTCAAAGGCAGGGGTGTCAAACTCATTTTCACTGAGGGTCACATCAGCATTATGGCTGCCTTCAAAGGGGTGTTAATAAGGGCTGATTCACATACTGTAGGTGTATTTGTGCTTATATTTCATGAACAGCTTAAACACCACTGATTGGCATTGGGGTTTTCAGATGTGTTTTTCATGCATGTATTTTACATATGTGAAAAAAAAATCACAGTATATCCTATTTTGCACCAAAATTGCCCATTAAAGCCAGTGGGATTGTGTAAATTTACAGTGAATACACATGATACTTACATATTCACTGTGTATTTGTGCACATATGCAGGAGAGATCTATGGGGCCTTCGTAGGTTTTTTTGTGCATGTGAAAAACGCAATGAATATGTGCACAAAAAAAATGCAAGGTGCTCCAAAAACACAATGAATACTCACAATTTTGGTCTGTGAAAATGGTGTGTATTTTACGGACCGAAGCTGCATACACCCGTGTGAATGAGCCCTAAATGTAAATACTGCTTAACGGCAGCTTCAGATGAGCTAAGTGCGAAAACGCACGTGACTTTTTGCACAGGGATGGTTGCGCTATCGTGTGCCTATTTGTGCATTTTACTGTACTTTTTTTTACTGCTGGGGACCATTCACATTTAAAAAGCTGTGCAGCCAATAAGTCCCCAGTGTTTTCATTTCCCTCACAAATTGTGCAGTTCATTATGCAATTCATTGGGATTGGATGCGCTTTTTCGCACCCCCTACAGACTCCTATGGGGCCTTTGGTGCACAAATGTGCATCAAAATAGAGCATGTTATGTTTGCACACGCAAAAACGAAAGTGAGAATGAAGCCATTGAAACAAGGAGCTCTATTATCTGCGCATTGCGCGTGAACATGTGTAGGCATGCACACTTGTCTGAAGCCACCCTAACATGGCTGTGGAGCTCTCTGCACTATGATGATGTTCCCACCACCCCCTTTCACCTCTTTAGCACAGAACTTCCTTCCTTGGATGGTGGCTATAGTGTCGAGTATGGCTGTTAGAGCTGAGCCACCACCTGGGAGTTACTGTACAGAGTAGAGGTGCGCCGGTGCTCAGAATCCATGACGGCACCTGCTCCCTGCGCTGGCACTGCTTCTTCTGACCAGCACTGGCTGTATCCTCCAAGAAAGTGGAATGCTGGACCTTCTGCCTTCAGACCTCATCGCAGACCACACAAAATGACAGGGTGGGCTGCATTTGGCCCGCAGGCCTTGAGTCTGACACATGTGCTCTAAGGTTTTGCAGAAAACTGACACATTTTCACATTTACTGAAATACACAGTAAAAATCCAGAACAAAATCCAGAACAAAGTCATGAGCAGATTTTGGTGTTGATTTTCTTGAATTTCTACTATATGTTCTCATCAGAGGCGTAACTTGCAGCTCCTGGGCCCCAATGCAAAACCTGTAACAGGGCCCCCAACTATAATGCTTTATTCATAGTACTGGGCTCCCTATATGGAGAAGAGAGACCTTATGGGCCCCTTAAGGCTCCTAGGTCCAGGCGCAACCACATCTTCTATAGTTACACCAGTGGTCCTCAAAGCAATAGGAGCCAAGATAAATTACTTTTGCAGTCCATTCAGTCACTGTTCTTCTGTTGAAGGAACAAATTCAGCTACTGGGTTTTCCCGAAAAAAGGCCCTAGCTAAACTACATTAAAAGAAAACAGCAATACTCATCTAGCCAGCTGTGTCTGGGTCCTTTCTGCTTGTCCCCGGCACTGCAGCAGGCTACCATGTTCTCAGCATTGACATAGAGCTCTCTTTCTGGTGACGGGGCTTTGAATACCCCGCCTCTAGTAAGCGAGTGCTGTGATTGGATCACGAGCGCCTCTGGCTCAGCCAATCAGAGCCGTCACTCGAACTAATTGCAGCCATTCAGTGATGTCATTCAGTGAATGGCTGTGAATGATCGAGCGCCGGCTCTGATTGGCTGAGCCAGCGGTGCTCGTGATCCAATCACAACACTCGCTTGATGGACGCGAGGTATTCAAAGCCCCATCACCAGAAAGAGAGTGCTGTGTCAATGCTGAGGACACGGCAGCCTGCTGCAGTGCCATAGACCAGCGTGAGGGACTCAGATGCCACGGGCCAGGTGAGTATAAGACACCCCGGAAAATAAGACACCGTGCCTATTTTGGGGGAATAATTAATATAAGACAGTATCTTATTTTTGAGGAAAATGGTATCACCATTTTCTTGGATTTCACTTTTGCTCACTAGGACAGATAGAGTGGTCTTATGAAGCAAATACCCTGCAAACACCACAGATCTCATCATTCTGGCCTCTGCTGGTGTATGTCTACCATTGAATACTATGTAGCTGTTTTTAATCTATATGAGACCAGCCTTCTGTGCTTATTAATTCAATAATAGATATTTTTATTAGTCAGAGCCCTGTTTTTCTGATATAGAGCATCAAATCACCTCTATAGACCGAGAGTTACGAGATACCATTGTATCTAAGAGGAATCTTAGGTACATACTGCACTTTGTACTAAGTTCTGTGTATAAATGGTATGCTGTAAGCTTCATCTAGTGGTGAATGAGAGTAGCCAGCAAGTTGTCTTTTAAAGGGCCACTCCAGAAAAATACATTTTTTCATCCCTGATCCCCTCGCCTGATTGCCCTTCACACGCGGGAGGTCTATGTATATTACAGTCACTTCCATGCAGTGTAGCCTCCTGTCTTATACTTACTAGGCACCATTTTAATGGTGAGATTATTGCTTTCACTTTCATGTTACTTTCATGATCCATCAACACAGCATTAGGGCTTGTTTACACGAGCACTGTGGACGCGCAGTATAGCCGTGCACAGAAAGCGCATCTATAGGAACCAATGGTTTCCTATAAAAGCGTTCACTTGAAAGAATGTTAGACGTGCTAAATTCATGCACCTAACAAAGATAGGACAGTAACTACAAGGTCACATCTAAGATCCATTACCTTACATATTCGTCTAAGTAAGCTTCAGACCACAAGGATGCAGTTAGGAGGATGAGCTGTGATCTCCTCTATTATAACTATGTGACAGGAGCTGTGTGATCAGCATCAGCAACTGTGATAGGAGTATCTGTGTCCCCCTCTGGGCAGTTTCTGTGGTAGGGTCCATGTAATAGCATCACACAGACTGAGAAACTGACTACAAACCGAACACATAAACCAAAGAAAATATGAATGGGTCATAATTGTGATCACATGATCATCTGAGGAGGAAAAGGCCAGGAGCTTCAGATAGAAAGGATTAAATAACCAAGGTAGCAATAGCAGATTTATATATACCGGGGAACTAGCTACATAAAGAATGAAAAAACAATTCACTGGAGTGCCCCTTTAACTCTGTGTCTATGCAGGCAATTTGGAGCTCTGTGTTAAAAACTGGCCCACAGTGGAACAAGTGAATCTCCTGCTGGGCCTTGAGCCAGGAGTGAGCACCCTGCTGTCTACCCCCTCATGAGCAGTATACAGCATCTCAGCTGCCTATACATTCAAATAATAAACTGGGTAGTTTAGCAATTTATATAGATGCATAAGCTAGGTGCATTGATAAGCTGGTCAATATCCCTCTTCTCTGGTCTCCTCCTTCCAGACATCACTGTGGGGGCCCCGATCACCAATCATCTTGAAGCTTCTTGCTGCTGTCTCAGGCCTGCTGGGACATGAGAACATATCCCCAAATCACAGAACTGAGATGGCCTCCAGGACTGAAACAGTCCAAACAGCATACTATTGGGAGCACATCCAGGACTGAAACAGTACAGGCAGCAGACTCCTGTGAGGGCCTCCAGGACAGAAATAATCCAGGCAGCAGACCACTCAGAGGGCGTCCAGGACAGAAACAGTCCAGGCAGCAGACTAGTGAAAGGGTCTCCAGGACTGAAACAATCCAGGCAGCAGACTACTGAGAGGGTCTCCAGGACTGAAACAGTACAGGCAGCAGACTACTGAGAGGGTCTCCAGGACTGAAACAGTCCAGGCAGCAGACAATTGAGATGGCCTCCAGGACAAAAACAGTTCAGGCAGCAAACCACTGAGATGGCCTCCAGGACTGAAACAATCAAGGCAGCAGACTACTTAGAGGGCTTTCAGGTCAGAAACAGTCCAGGCAGCAGACCACTGAGAACACCTCTAGGACAGAAACAGTCCAGGCGGCAAACTACTGAGAGGGTCTCCTGGACCGAAACAGTCCAGGCTGCAGACCACTGAGATGACCTCCAGGACAAAAACACTCCAGGCAGCAGACTACTTAGAGGGCCTCTAGGTCAGAATCAGTCCAGGCAGCAGACTACTGAAATGGCCTCCAGGACTGAAACAGTCCAGGCAGCAGACTACTAAGATGGTCTCCTGGGCAGAAACACTCCAGGCAGCAAACTACTGAGAGGGCCTCCTGGACAGAAACAGTCCAGGCAGCAGATTATTGAGAGGGCTTCCAGTACTGAAACAGTCCAGGCAGCAGACTACTGAGATGGCCTCCAGGACTGAAAAAGTCCAGGCAGCAGACTATTGAATTGACCTCCAGGGCAGAAACAGTCCAGGCAGCAAACTACTGAGAGGGCCTCCTGGACAGAAACAGTCCAGGCAGCAGATCGCTGAGATGGCCTCCAGGACAGAAAGACTCCAGGCAGCAGACTACTTAGAGGGCCTCCAGGTCAGAATCAGTCCAGGCAGCAGACTACTGAAATGGCCTCCTGGACTGAAACAGTCGAGGCAGCAGACTACTGAGAGGGCCTCCAGTACTGAAGCATTCCAGGCAGCAGACTAATGAGAGGGCCTCCTGGACAGAATCAGTCCAGGCAGCAGGCTACTGAGATGGTCTCCAGGACAGAAACATTCCAGGCAGCAGACTACTGAGAGGGCCTCCAGGACACAAACAGTCCAGGCAGCAGACTACTGGGAGGGCCTCCAGGACAGAAACAGTCCAGGCAGCAGACTACTGAGAGGGCTTCCAGGGCTGAAACAGTCCAGGCAGCAGACTACTGATGGGGCCTTCAGGACAGAAGCAGTCCATGCAGCAGATACTGAGAGGGCTTCCAGGACTGAAACAGTCCAGGCAGCAGACTACTGAGAGGGCCTTCAGGACAGAAACAGTCCAGGCAGCAGACTACTGAGAGGGCCTCCAGGACTGAAACAGTCCAAAGTAATGGCCAGGCAGCAGACTACTACTGAAAGAAGTATATGACCCCTGTCCTACTACATAATCAAATACCTGCCATAGCTTTCCCTATAAACTACTATAACTACCACTGCGCCTGACAGATGCAGACCTTCAGGATCTTCAGGGAGTTGTAGTTTCCTCCTCAGATTGCATTCCTCATGTTACCTTCTTAAGGGTGAAGTCACATGAAAAGCCTGCTGACACTTGGTTTTACCGCAAATTGGCATGGTTTTCAAATTGATAGTTAAGAATAAGGCTACATGTTGGCATTGGTCTCACAACCTTCTGTCTTGGAAAACTCACATGACATGTTGCATGCCCAAAATATCTGTGAAACTTGACTGCAATTAGCATTCATACTGTTGTTATAGAGCTGCAATTTGGCTGTTAAAAAAAAAAAAACAGCCACACCATAAACATATTGCAGGCAAGTCGCAGTTGCATGTGATCTGCATTGTAGGCTATGATGGTGAAGTCAATTGGGACTCGCGACCTATGACTAAAAATCTAACATTTTTGGATCTTTGCAACTGTCATGTTGCAGTCGCATTAGGTCACAGGTAATTACACGACCCTATTGACAATCATTGGATGTGATGCTGATAATTGGGTGAATAGGAGTCCACCAGTTCTCACTCACTGTATTCTCCATATACTTCAATGAAGACAGAGCTGCAATAAAATGCAGCCATATTTCCATTGAAGTGCATTGAGAAAGCTGTAGCCCAGAATTTGTGAATAGGGGGTCATGTAATATTTGCATGAAGCTGGACACTGGCTCTGATTACTATTAAGATACATAAAGAATTTAAGCAGCACAGAATTTTGGACTTAAAAACGGCATGGTGTTAAAGGTAGGATATCCACATTAAGCTTGAATATGAACCTAAGGCTGCATGTCCACGGGCCATGATTTATCGCCAGCGGATCACGATACGTGAAGCTTTCCATAGTTTTGCTATGGAAAGCACAGCACCGGCGTCCATGAGCGGAGAATCATAGCAATTCTCTGCTCACAGGATCTAAATCGTGGCATGCCGCAGGATCTAAATTGCGATTTGCCGTGAATCTCCGTGGTGAGCCTATCTATTAGATAGGCTCACTGCAGAGACCTGACAGCGCTCTTCCCCCGCGGTGGAATATCGCTAGCGATATTCCGCCTCGGTCGTGGACAGGGGGCCTAAACTATTTCAGCGCATGAAAACTGGAAACAACTTATATATAAATGTAATTACACAATTGTCAGTAAACTATGTTCTCTCTAAAGGCAGAAGTTCTGCAGCACAAACATTGTGTAACTTAGAGCAAGAAGGAGCACAGTATGAGGACATTAGAGAATAGAATCATAGAAGATTGACAGCAGAAAAAGACCACATGAGCCATTTAGTCTGCCTTATGTTATTTCCTTTTTATTTTCCTCTTAGGATAGATGTATGTTTATCTCAGGCATGCACAAATTCACTTACTGCTCATTTTCCAGTATGTAATGTTACACTAAAAATTCAGAGAGCAAATATAACATACCTGGTGACTTTGTTCAGGTGCTTTCATAGAAATTTTCTGCGCACATTTCATAAATTTCTGTGCAAGCAAGGCTGATTGAAACTTGCTTTCATAAAAATCTCTTTTCATATATAAACCATACTGTTCAATAAGGTAAAGAACAACAAAACATACCAGCCAGCAAAATAGAAGCACCATTAAAGGGGTATTCTGGGACTTTAACTACTGATGACTTATCCTCAGGACAGGTCATCATCAGTTGACCAACGAGGACCCACTGCTTGGGATCCATGATGATCAGCTGATCATTCCACCTGCTATCAATGCAGCGAGCCAGACATCGTCATTGCTGGTCAGGGCCAAAAGTGTAATACCGGATGACGTAATGAGGATACAAAAGTGTAATAGGAGGCAGCGCCACCATTGATTTCAATGGGAGTGAAGCTGGCTATTACACTTCCAGGGCTAACCAGCGATGACATCTGGCCCACTGCACTGACAGCAGGCCAAATGATCAGCTGATTGGCGGGGATGCCAAGTGGCTGACCTACATCGTTTCCAAGGATGGGTCATCAGTAGTTATAGTCCCAGAATACCCCTTTAATATTCTACTATTTTAATATTTTTGGTATTGGCACTTAAAATGTAATCTTCTTTCACCTAGTAGCTGATAATTCATTTCAAGTTATAATGAGAGATCCACCATATTGTGAGAGCAGCGTAACCCAACCTTTTGGATCATGCTCCTCATACACCCTAACATGATAACTAGAGATGAGCGAGCGTACTCGGATAAGCACTACTCGCTCGAGTAATTGGCTTTATCCGAGTATCGCTGTGCTCGGGTCTAAAGATTCGGGTGCCGGCACGGAGCGGGGAGCTGCAGGGGAGAGCGGGGAGGAACGGAGGTAAGATCTTTCTCTCCTTCTCTCCCGCCCGCTCTCCCCTGCTCCCCGCTGCGACTCACCTGTCAGCCGCAGCGGCACCCGAATCTTTAGACCCGAGCACAGCGATACTCGGATAAAGCCAATTACTCGAGCGAGTAGTGCTTATCCGAGTACGCTCGCTCATCTCTAATGATAACCAAACAATCTAATTTCACAAACTAAATCACATTGAAGGGATTGTGCTGAATGTGATGCAAATAAATCCACAGGAAAAGGTATAACTTTATCATCAGTAGGGGTGCGACTGCTGGGACTCCACAAATCATGAGAATGAGTGCAAGTGCTCGGTAATCTTCCCACTAAAAAGGAATGGATATATATATATATATATATATATATATATATATATATATATATATATATATATGTATATATATATAGTGTCCAAGTTCATATGTAAGGAAAGCGGGGGGAAAACTAATTTAGGCATAAAATGCATACAAAATGCTGGACAAAACAGTGTAGCATGCTATGGTATTTTGTCCTGAAAAATGCCGGTTTGCATGACGAAAGTTGGGCAGACCCCTTATTAGTCAACGGTGTCCTTCTGGCGCCTCTCATGATGGAAGAGGAGGACTGAAAACTGAATGCAGATGTGAACCCAGCCTCACAGTGAATGTTTCATACGTGTTTTACAGATCTCATCATTCCTACAAGGTTCAGAAATCCAAAAATAAGGTTTAGCTAAAGTGATAGCATTCTCTGTCTACTGCAGTCAACTACATCAACACTTCTACAAATGTGACAGCTAAAATGTAAAGTTGTGAAAAATAAGGTTGAGTTGTGACTGTGTGATTGTCTTGTGTTTGGAGAGGAGCATTATGATTATCTTGGAAAGAGGTTTGGCCATTTCTGGAGCTTCACTTAGACTATTCCCATTGGGTTTGATGCTGCTCTTTTGCATGATGACCAAGCTTTACATAGCGAAGTGCAGTAGTACAATTTCGTAAGCAACATTCTTATATTTCCTCCTAAAGTTTGCTTTCCTGTTTTCTTGGTCTTCCGTTCTTATGTTTATGATACTTATTATCTTTAACCTGATTTCTATATTACCTCTCTTGCAATTTGTCTTATATTTGTACACTTTTTCTTTCCCTCATTATATTTTGTACTGTCTCTTCCACTAACCCCTTATCTTCATGCTTCATTTATCATTTCTTTAACTGGTTTACAATGATTATTGCACTATCGCATCTTAATACTTTCACTGTTTTATGCCTTCACTTCTTTCTCATAATTACTTCCTCCACATTCCTATTCCATGCTTTCTAGGGAAAGAAGAATATGCGGCTACATTCCGAGGAAACGAGTTCTTCTGTTATGACTTGTCCCACAGCCCAATCCAGAGCAGCGCAGATGAAATTACACTCTCCTTTAAAACCCTCCAGCGAAATGGATTGATGCTCCATACAGGAAAGTCTGCAGATTATGTCAACCTTTCTTTGAAGAGTGGTGCCGTCTGGTTGGTTATCAACCTTGGATCTGGAGCCTTTGAAGCCCTAGTGGAACCCGTCAACGGCAAGTTCAATGACAACAGCTGGCATGACGTCCGTGTCACAAGGAATCTGCGGCAGGTATGCATTCAAGATTTCTTACAATGGAATATGTTCCTTAGATACACATGTTGTCATAAAGTATACAATTCCAGACCTCTTAGGTTTCTTTCACTAATAAAAGGGTCAAATAACGCTTACTGTTACTTCCCCATTATGCTATAGGCAGCTCTTTCATCTTACATGTCGCCAGAGACGCAATTTGAAGATCCTGGCACAATGCAAAAATCTTTAAAAAGGGCTGTAAAACTATCACATGTGATTCATAATAATAGTCCCCTCATATGTGGAAAGGGATCTTTTGGGCCTTATCAGGCTCCAGAACAACTGCGACCTCTGCACCCCTGCATGTGGTAAACTCTAGATGTAATACAAAGGCCTCTTCAATGAGTAACCAGAAGATTTCAATTTTATAATTTGCCCGGTCTCCATAATGCCCTGCCATAATCTAGATAAGGTGTCATCTTTCATCACAAGATAAAAAGAGATCATAACATCAATCATTTATTTAGACGTTAATGAAGGAAAACTCCATTACAACTCCACCAGTAATTAGAATTTTTTTTAATAATGATAATGGCGTCCAATTTTAATATTACCTTTTAATTTTACGAGAATTTGCATGGCAAAAGCAGTGAATTAATTTGAACAGAACTTCCACATATCTGTTGTATGGCACAAATGCAAATTTCTAAGCATACAAGGCACAAAACGTCAGCACAACAGATGGGTTTAGATACTCAGAAATTCTATATAGCAGATGCATACAGTTATCATCACCATATATTGGAGCTCTTCAAAAACTGGTCAATATGTTAAAGCAAAATGGGATCACATACTTTTAAAATTAACAGGCCTTTTATTAATAGACTTATATCCTGCTTTGGTGAACATCCCAGATATTTACTAGGTTTCCGAATTATATTTTCACCCATGTCAAATTGATTGTATCTAGAATATTACATCATAGGCAGTTAATACAATAAGATATTAAAAACTCCTAAATATCCTGTGTCCAAGAATTTTCCACTTACGGTATGTAATTGAAAACTAATAGGGGAGTTGAGGTGAGGATGACAACTTTTTCATCTGGCTACTTCATATATTGTTATGGGAGAATGACACTTACAAATTTACAACAGACAATAAAAATCTTCAGAAGTTTCAAAATTTGAAAGTATGTGTTATCAGTAGAGTAAAACTGGCCATACACATTAACTTCATGTTAGCTTGACCTCCTATGTCTACTGATAGAAGAAACAAGGCATAATAGATTTTAACTGACCAAATCCTTTGTTCTGGGAGATAAATACTGTCAAAGTTTGTTTTGCAAGTATCTTACAGAATTGCTCTATCTATCTATCTATCTATCTATCTATCTATCTATCTATCTATCTATCTATCTATCTCCTATCTATCTATCTATCTATCTATCTATCTATCTCTTATCTATCTATCTATCTATCTACTTATCTATATCTATCTATCTATCTATCTGTCTATCTATTTATCTACTTATCTATCTATCTATCTACTTATCTATCCCTATCTATCTCTTATCTATCTATCTATCTATCTATCTATCTATCTATCTATCTATCTATCTATCTATCTATATATCTACTTATCTATCTATCTACTTATCTATCTCTATCTATCATCTATCTATCTCATATCTATCTATCTCATATCTATCTATCTATCTCTTCTATATGCTAGTATTCTTTTATAAAAGTGGTGTTGTTTTCATTACAATTATTATTTAATGCTTAAATTAAGACATCCTGGAATATTTATTGACAAGTAAATGTGCTAATTCACTAAAATTTATATTTTGACTACAGGTAAACATGGTGAGATTAAGTTTACATTTTGTTTCTTTTATGTACGTTTTTTAGCCACTAAAAGTCTAAAATTGTATTTTTTACACACAAGAAGAATCAATCCCATAACCAATGCTCATGGAATTACATTCCATAGTGCAAACATTAGCAAGTTGTACATAAACGGTAGGGACCTTGTTTTCTCATGAAAGTTGGCCAAGTACATTAGATTAATTTTTGGTGAAGCTGCTGATTTTCTTGGGACTAGCTGTCCTCAGCTTCCCTCAATGGCAGATGTCAGGGAAAAGAATGATTGGGCTGTTGGATTTCAATATGCCTGATCTCTTTGTTCTCAATGATGATAAGGTGCTGGCAGAAGTAGCAGTGGCTTAAGGTCTATTTACACAGGATGAGCTGTCAGGCAAATGATGCTCAACACTTGTCCCTGTGATGCTCGCTTCTGTGCTGTTACACAGGAGCGAGTGTCGCTGGCATTGCTCACATTGCAGCCAGCATGGAGGCGGAGTGGGCTAGGAACCGTTCTCCCAGCCGTTCTCCAAGAATCCTTCAGCTGTTCAGTCTTTGCATGCAGAAAATTGAACAACTTGTCGTTCAGTGTAAGCAGACAGTCCTTTAGATGTGAATGACTCCCGCTTACACTGAATGACTCGTCGTTCAGTTTTCTGCATGCAAAGACTGAACAGCTGAAGGATTGTCATTTAGTCGCTGTATGCGTTTTCATGGGACGATTATCATTCAAATTCCCACGGGAGCGCAGGAATTTGAATGATTCTGCATGATAATCATCCTGTGTAAGAAGGCCATTACTCACTTCTCCCTGTTCAGAATGCTTCACTGAAAGTAGGGCAGTGCTAGAAGAGATACCTATCTAATGTATATGGCTAGCCTTAGCCTCACCCAACAGGATAAATGCTAAATAAACATAAGAAGAAAAAAATGTTGGTCAAAATCTTGAAAGAGTTCTCAACCATCTAGGGCATGAGCCCTATGAATAGCTAATGCTTAATAGCATTGTCAGACATTGATGACATACAGTATTAATAGGATATGTGATCAATAATCAATTTCCAATTGGTGGAGTCTAACTGCTATGACCTTTTTTGATTGCTAGAGCTATAATATTGGCACTGAGATAATATCATGCCAATTTTCTCAGAAGCCATGTGGTTGGCCATTGACTAGAAAGACTTAACCATGAGTTATGGAAAAGGCTGAGTGAACTGGCACAGCCCTTTCTTTTTAGCAATCAGTCATAGAGTATGGATTCCCACCACATAGAGACTGATGGGATATCCTACCAGCTGTTTTTGTTATCAATGTCTTTATGAGAGTCAACCTTTTAAGAGTCCTTTTATATGGGACCTATGTGCCCGACAGTTGTCCCAATGATTATTGCTCCTTTGCCATTCACTGAATAGAGGCAGAGTGTGACAAAAATTGCTTCTGCCCCCCCTCCTCCATTCAGAGTAAACGGGGAGTTGTTCAATTGTTGTTTTTATGCCTGCATAAACTGGACGATAAACGATAAGCAAACAAATTATAATTTATCATTCAGCTGCTGGCAGTGTTCACAATGAATGCTTATCGTTCAGTTTCATGCAATCCAGTGATAAGCTGAACGATAATCGTTTGGTGTAAAAGGGCCCCTAAGCATTAGCTGCTTTTAGGATTACTTACATTGATGGTTTAAGACTTATTCAACATTCTGCATAGATAACGAAGTGCAAAGATTTGCCCTCTATTATCAGGCATTTTCATAAGTTAATATTCCCTCTTTATCCCTTATCCTTGGTAAGAGGGAAGCATAGAGCAAGCTCCTTTGCACAGTCTACACTGAAACTTATTCAGCTTAAGGGCGCCCACCCACTGGCGTTTTTTTTTCCCTGCGAAATTCGCAGCATTTTTTTTCTGCAGGGGTCTATGGGACTTGTAATGTTAAAATCGCGATCGCGCAAAATCGCAATTTACCGCGAATCGCGGTAAATTGCGATTTTGCGCGATCGCGATTTTAACATTACAAGTCCCATAGACCCCTGCAGAGAAAAAAATGCTGCGAATTTCGCAGGGAAAAAAAACGCCAGTGGGTGGGCGCCCTAAGGCCCTTTTACACGGAACAATTATCGTTCAAAAAAACATCTTTCAAACAAGTGAAAATGAATGATAATTGTTGAGTGTAAACACAGCCAACGATCGAAAGGCCAATGATAAATCATTCACTTTTTGTTCGTTGTTCATTTTATACAGGCATAAAAATCATCGTTGGATCATTCACTTATCATTTGGTTTAAACAGCGCTCATTCAGTCCCTCTCATTCACTTATACAGTAAATGTGAACGACTGAACAATTACTCAATTCAAGGAGTACGAGCGAATGAGCTAACTCTGCCATCATTCGCTCCATTGCTCATTCAAACAATAATCATTTGGTGTAAACGGACCCTTAATCTGCTGTGTTGCTTTCTTCCAATCTTAACTAGATAACCAAAGTAACCCTGATACAGGAATTCAGCCCCCCTAGTGTTGTATCTCCTATAATATGAACCATTATGCTTCTGCAGAGTATTCTTTGACTTGTTTTGTTCCCTTGATGCAGCATTAAGGTGTATCAGACTTGGAAAACATGGCTGATTTGTTCATAAAGCAGCGCCACTCTTGCCTTGAGGCCGGGCCTAACATTGCAGCTTAACACAATTCAAGCCAAGCCGTGGACAAGAGTGGTGTTGCTCCTGGAAGAAAGCAGCCATGTTTTTATTTCTCACATTCAACCCTTATAAGTCCCAATAAATAGAATATCCCATTTCTATATGCTAGGAACTAATAGCGCAGATCCCTTCAGGTCCCAATGTTTGTATATCTTTGTTAGTTTTGCTTGTAACCTTTGCATATAAGGATATTGTAAATGTTTTAGTGCTTGAAAATAACGACTGCCTTTTCTTCTATATAGCCTGAACTATTTATGCCCTGAAATGGTGATATTTTAAGTATTATACAAAAAGATACAAGCAAAGACATCCATGGTCATTCACGTTTTACCCTTTTACCTGTCTTTTAGCCTTCCATTTTAAATATTTCTATATCTAGAACCTTTAGTCCTCATTCTTTTCGCTCCACTTTGCTCTGTCCTCAATTTTCTCACTTGCTCCCTCTTCCAATTTTTTTTTTTTTTTTAGATTATCCAGCTGGAATATAGAACTATCCTCCCTTTTTCTAACGCTAGCCTGTATTAGCTTAAAGTGGATAGGTGAATGATGGGGTGTGGGGAACCTGGAGGATGAAGGGAAGGGGGAGCTCTCCTTCCTTCTCCCCATTTGTATTATACCTTTTTTATTTTTTATTTTTTTTATTCTCTTTCCACTCGTGATAAAGCATGCAGGCATCGGACATGCTCTGGTAAACAAACTCCATTACCTGGTAGATATCACTCCAATTGTACCCCTGGGGTTTATTCCAGCTCCTGTCTTCTGTTCCGTTCACAGCTCAAATACCAAAAGTCCCTCAACCACTGTACCCTTTCACCTCCCACCCTCAAACTCTATTCTTTACAAAATCCTTATTACCTCTCTTGCAAAGAATATCATGATCTTGTTACTTTTATATATGATTTCACTTCCATGCTCTTCTATTATTTCCCTTATTTCTGTTATTTTCTTGTGTAATGTAAGCTCAAAATGCTTTAAATTCATTTTACTGTGTGATTCATCTTTCTGTTTATCATTCTTTTATACAAGTTGTAAGTTGTTACAAGGCAATAAGCTTATGCAAAGACATGATTTTTGTCGTCTTAACCAAAAAATCCCAAAAGCCATGTCTAAAATATCTATTTCCATCAATGCCATTTAGAGCATATAATGAAAAATAATATAAACCACATCTGTTAGGAAAAATCTAATAAAATTGCACCCCCTTCGTGGTATAACATCCAGATTAACCAGAGCGCCGCTGTGTTATATATCTGTATTCAGTACCTTTTGGAGACATTACATGCTTTTATGAACATAGAGAGCATTTGCTTACTATTTTCTACTAATAGTCATCGTGGGTGTCAGTGACTGATGGCAACCCACTGGTCATTTCAATATTAGGCTGAAATGTCTGTTGTATGAAGGTTTCTAGAAATAGGGTGTCCCCATGTGGTTAACATGATGTGTTGCAGATTGTATATGGAAACACTGAATCCAAGCTACTATACGACATACAGTACAAATGAGTGTATTGGTGGTGACACCGTGTGGTCTAGGACAGAGTTGCAGAGAAGCTTCATCACACTGATGCATTGTCAGGGTTTATGGTAATATTTAATAGTGCACACTATGTCATTGCTAGTTTTGGGTGTAATGCGGATTTTCTAGTCACTGGGAACTGCTGTAAACTGGCCATTTCTTGTATAGCCCGTGTAAGGTATGTGGGGGAAAGGCCAGTGCAGAGAGTTAGAAAGGGATATTTTGTGCATGCCTTGTGAATAGACATCATAGCAATATATGTACAGGAATGGAGTCTGCCAGTAGTGGATCCAAGCGAGCACTTGGAAGGCTGCAATTATGACCAGGGGCTTGAGTGACATCATGTGGTGATTTTGCATAGTGTAATTGCATGGAAATAGCAGCACACAGAGATATCCCAAGTGTATGGCGCAGTTAGGCAAAATGTATTTCACCATAGGGCTCTATGTTCATTTTGAGTAGACTTTTTATTGTTTCGTTCATCCATGTATCATTTTGTATATTTTTAGTTTCCACTGTCCTGCTTCCCTTTCTCCGCTGCTCTTCCTTCTCGTTCTTCTCCTCTTTCTCAGTAACCTCACTGACTCATGCACATACTCTCCCAGCATTAAACACTGCTTACAGTATTACTGGATGGGCTGATGTTGGAGGGTGGGTCTCTCATGGCAGCCTTTTATGTGGGGTGTGGGACCGCAGGTAAACAGTGGGTCTCTCTTTATACTCCGATTATCATGCAGGTGTTTTGCACTGACCCCTACAGGTATCCTTTTTGAGCCCAACCTCTCTTTTGCCATTTCTTTATAGGCTGCCATTATAGATTACCCTCCTTCTTAGACAATGCATGTTATAAGTGGGAGGGGGCTGTAACAATGCATGATGCGACAGAAGCCATTGCCTTCACATTAACCCCTCCTCTAACCTCACTAACATAGCCCTTGTCCTCCCCACATGCTCTAATATATCCTTTTTTCTTCTCTATTATTCATTCTGGCCATTGAAAGATAACATTTCACCATCTTGTTTCTTTGCTGCATCTTAACAAGCCATACAGTCATCTTCTCCAGAATCTTTCATTCTTCTGTCACCTTTTCACTTTTTTTAATTTGTACTTTTACTAGCAGCGAATTACATATTTCACATTCATATAGTTTCTTATTCTGTAGTAGCATTCTCATTAGATCTTTCCTTTCAAATCTCTCTACCTGTCTCTTTCACACTCATTTGTACTGTTCAAAATGCTCCTGGCCGATGTTTTTCAACCAGCATGGGGCTTCAGCATGCAACGAATGGACCTTCCCTTACCTCCATTAACTTCATTAACTGCATGTCTGACAATTTAATACCTCCCTGGCCACAGATGCGTTGTCTGCTTGTTCATGGAGGTATTAATTGCATGATCCTACCCCCCTCCTGCATGTCCCCTCTCTTGTGATCTGTGACATGTTTAACTTAAGGTTTGATTACTAATAAACTGAAATCTAATTAATGACTTGTTTACTAATCAACATTTTTGTGTCTGGTCTGTTCCTCTGAGGGGGTCCACTAACTTCTCACTAATACTATACATCTCTCCCTGTACCTCCCTAACTATCACCCCCGTCCTTTTACCGCAAAGCTTCTCCCCTTCCTAACTCTAACCTGTAACCGTAATCCTTTCCAATTATGGGGAGACTTTGGAAGGACACTGTGCTGGTGTATACATCTTTATTAATATGGGTTTTGTTCCTATATCATCACAAGGAAATTGGATTGCAGCTACGGTGGCTACATCTATTTGGCAGCTATTTCTCATTGTCAATATTAAAGTAAATATATGACCTAATCCTTTATTACATTCCTAAATATCTATATATTTAGTCTGATAAAAGCAGAGCAGATGTAATTATCAGGACTAATTCAATTAAGTAATATTATTTCTGCCTAAGAAGCGTTAAAGGGATATTTTTGTTTCAGCAAATAAAGATTCTTTTTTTTATACAATTAAAGGGATTGTCTGGGGAGGCATACTTATCTGAATGCAGTCTGGGTCCAGTGGTCCGCCACCTCCATTTCCAGCCTGGTTTGGACACTGGGTTTGTGGTATAGAGCTGCCTCCTCCCTCCTGGGGTCATTGGTGTCACTGCCAGGTGCTGGCTAACTGGCACATTTCAATAACTACCCATGAAAGAGAAGGGGGCTCGCTTAAGGTACACTTACATAGGCCCATCGCAAAGAGCACCAATCAACATAGCATGTCAGACAGCGCTCGTTCAGTGCTGTTTACACATGACGGGTGATCAATTCTGGGGACAAACTATTATACGATTGTTCATCTCAGTAGAGCTATCATTGGTTGCCTGTACATCTCCCGGTAGAAATATAGACCCGCAGCCGACCAATGGGCATATTTATCAGCCAATGAATGAGTGTTTGCTGATGTCATTCGCAAATTCTGAAGGGCCAATTACTGGGGAAATGAACGTTCGTGCCTGAAAAGCGTTCCGTGTAAATGGGCCTTTAGTCATTGAAATGACTCAGTCAGCCAGCCCCTCACGATGACTTCAGCAAAAGGGAGGCAGTGGTATATGATCCAGCATTGGAACTGGGCCAGAAGTGGAGGTACTGACACAGCTGGACTCGGACTGCATTCAGGTAAGTTTGCGTCAAGTTACTTATCAACTCCCCAAGATTTTCAAGATCTCTGCTTGCCATCATTAAATTCATGGTTTACTTCCAGTGAATGAATATTTGTCCTGGTCATGTGATGAGCATATAGGAGCATGACTTGTTATAGTGCAATTATTAATGTTGCATTTTGAAACTAATTGTGCATCTCTGCGTCCCTCATATTACATGACTAAGACAGATTTTAATCCACTGGAGCTAAATAGTGAAGGTTTCTGAGCAGAGATCATGAAGACCAAGACATTCTTACGGAAAATGTATTGGAATATTAGCCAACTTTTCTTTAGAGAAAAAAGATTATTTTCTGCAACAGTAATACTCCTTTTAGTAAACCGCTACTGAAATATTGTATGATTGGTGTGATGCTTGAGAGTCAGGATTGATAAGTACTATTAAAAGTCCAATGTCTACATTGTAATCATTGATATACTATTTACATATGGTGTATTATTGCAGATAAAATATATATTTTATGGCTATGTGTAGGTGTTTTTTGAACTCTATAATCTATAGTTACTATCCCTTCACATAAAAAAGAAAAATCTTGCCAGCGCATGAACCACGTGATACTGCTTACAGACCAAATAATAGTCTGATGCAGAGGCGTAACTTAAAGCTTCTGGTCCCCACTGCAAAATTTGTAGGGTGCCCAAATATAATGCTTTATTCATAGTACTGGGCTCCCTAAGGCTGGAGAAGAGAGGCCTTATGGGCCCCTATAGACTCCTGGGCCTGGGTGCAATCGCGTCCTCTGCACCCCCTATAGTTACACCCCTGGTCTGATGATTATTTCGCTGTCAGGCTTCCCCATTAAAATGCACTTTTTTATCTTGGTGGAAAAAAATTGATTGGAAATAGTTTTAGAGGAGGTTGTAGCGCCTATACATTTTAGGTTCTTGGGCCACTGTTACAAAGTTAGTAGCATTTCTAGATAAGATGCTAATGCCTGTGGGCAGCATAGGGCTGTCCATAAATAGGTAATGCCCATAGTAAAGAAGAGATTAGCAGTGATACAGCAAGATTTTTGCCTTGTGGATTTCTCTGCGTCTAGAAAACTCCTATTAAATCTCCATTTCCCAGAGAAGTGCAGACTGCTGGACACTTGTTCTTAAAACACAAAGATGTTTGGGATGTGGTTTGAGTAAATATAGTAAAGCATGCCAATGAAACTCATTTAGGCTGGAGACTTTCACATGCTTCCCCTGTTATTACTGTAGGACAATACAAAGTCAAACAGAAATATGCCGTGTTAAGGAGGAAGTAGTAGATACATTCAAGAAGAAATGTAGAAACACTAAACATATTGTTTTATAGTGAAGGATGTCTTAGAAGTCACACCTGGTCTGTGAACTTTCCAGATGTTCTGTTATCCATGTGGTGGAAAAGGCTTTAAAAGTTATTTTTATGCATTTACGAACTGCAGGGAAATATATCATTTAGTTAACACCAGAGAGTGTAATACAACACTGCTAAATGTAGATAATTAGGATTATGCACAAAGGCTGCCATGATACAGTCATAACACCTAATTAGTGGCCAACATGAGGTGACGTTAGTGACTTAAAGGGGACCTGTCACTTCCGAATAACACCATAAACTAAGTTATGGTAGTTTTCATGGAGGCGACAGGGAGTTGTGGGATGTCTTTATTATACTCACCGGCTCCCCCGTTTCCGTCTTGTACCTGGTGAAGTCCACATGTGGTCTGTAGATCTGCCTTTTTTCAGACCATTGGCAGTCTGTCAAACTGCTGTCCAATCTCTGTGGACAGTGGCCATTGCATGTCCTATTCTCATGTGTGTCAGAAGAGAACACACTGTGATTTTTTTTTCACATGGACCATCAGTCTGTGTGAAAATTCACACATGTGAATTGACTTATGGGCTATAATAGATCTGTGTGCTGTCCATGAAATACACGGACAGCACAGGGATGGGAAATATGGAGACATGAATGGGTCCTTAAAATTGATGGCATATCATTAGGAAAAGCAAGTAATATTGGGTCTACTTCTCAGCACCCTTATCAGCTGTTTGAAGGGACCACAGTGCTCATGTGTGCACCATATCCCCTTCATTGTTTAGCCGGCACTGTACCTTTAGTAGCAGGGGTACCTGATATTACAGCTTAGTGCCATTCACTTGAATGTGATGAAGATGCAAAACCAGCCGCAACTGCTACTAAAGTACAGAGCTGTGCCTAGTAAACAATGAAGCATAGGTGGCTGTGTCTGGTATTGTACTTTACTACAGCTTTGACCCATTAAAGTGAATGGGAGTTAGCTTTAATACCAGGCACAGCTGCTACTAAAAGTATGGCTCTTTGGTTGGCAATTAAAGAAGGGGATGTAGCATCACTCACCAAAGTCTTCCAGTTCCTACAAACAACTAATCAGTGGGGGTTCCGAGGGTTAATACCAAACTAATTTTATATTGATGCCTTATCCTAAAATATCGGATAACTGCACACATTTGTACAGTTACTTGCACTGGAAAAGTATGATTAAATTGACAACTATGTGTTAGTTTTACCTTGTCAGTGGGGCGTTTCTATACACAATCTGATGTATGCCAAACAACCCCCCATCCCCCAGATATTTGATATAATCAAAACCATAATGAGCCACAGTATAAATATAAAACATAATTTTAGGTCTCATCAGTAAGGCAAAAAAGGAATATAATTTAAATGCTAACATATGTGTAGTCTAAAGGGATGAATGTAGAAAGTGCATACGCTCTTGAGAAAAACTAAGTACACTTTCTTTGAATTCTCTGGCTTTACATATCAGGACATAATGGAAACAAATCTTGTTCTAGGTCCTAAAATTAAGGAAATACAACCTCCCATTAACAAGATATGAAAAAAATTACACTCTGTCATTATTCATTTACAAAAACTAGGCCAAAATGCAGAAGCAGTGCATCAGAAATCAAGTACACCCTCATTGTTTTCATAGGAATTAAGAGGGCAAGTAGCAGCCAGGTGCTACTAATCATGTGTCTTTGATTACCTGATTATCAGCAAGTCTGACTACCACTATAAAAATCAGTAGTTTTGGCAGTTTGCTGGTCTGGAGCATTCACGCATGTGTTAACACAATGCCAAGGAGGAAAGACACCATCAATGGTCTTAAAGAAGCAATTGTTGCTGCTTATCAATCTGATAAGGGTTATAATTGCCATTTCCAAATAATTTGGAGTCCATCTTTCTACTGTGAAAAATATTTTTCACAAGTGAAAAACATTCAAAACAGTTGACAGTCTTCCCAGGAGTAGACATCCCAGCAAATTCACGCTAAGGTTAGACCATGCAATGCTCAGAGAAATTGCAAAAAAACCTAAGAGCTATACCTCAAACTCTAAAGGCCTCAAATATCAGTTTAGATGTTCAAGTTCATGACAGTACAATTAGCAAAGGACTGAACAAGTCTGGCTTGTTTAGAAGGATTGACAGGAGAAAGCCTCTTCTTTCTAAAAAGAGCCTGGATAAAGCTTGCAAAGTTGCATCTGAAAAAAACACAAGGCTTCTAGAACAATGTCCTTTGGAAAGATGACACTAAAGTGGAGATGTCTGGCCATAATGCTTAGCACCATCTTTGGTGAAAACCAATCACAGCATAAACATATACCAACTTTATGGGGGCGGTGATTTGGGCTGGTTATGCAGCCACAGGACCTAAACACCTTCCGGACAATGAACTCCTCTGCATATCAAAGTATTCTGGAGGCCATCTATCTAAAAGCTAAATCTTAGACAAAATTGGGTCATGCAACAGGACTATGCTCTCAAGCACACCAGTAAATCTACATCAGAATGGCTGAAAAAGAAAAGAATCAAGGTGTTGCAATGGCGCAGTCAGAGTCCAGACATCAACCTAATTGAAATGTTGGACTGAAGCAACGTTGTAAAAAAGAGTGGGTCCAAACAATGTTTGAGACTGATAAAGTCATACATAAAATGATTACATCAAATTATTGTTGCTAAGGGAGGCATGGCTTGACTGTCAAAGTGAATGGTTACCTGAGTGCAGAGGTCTTGTAACACCAGGGCCTAATAGCGACTCTACAGCAGTAAAAACCATAGCTACATGGGTTTTACTGACTGCCTACACATCCAGGATGGCCGAAGATGGGTAAGCAGTCGTCCACCAGACTGGAGAAGATTATCAATTTCTATTTTCCCGGTCCCCAAAGCGAGACCAAGATGGCACAGCCAGAAGCCCACGGAGAAGCTCTCCAGCATGGAACGCTCACCCGAGCATGCATATTCTCCAGAGCAGTGATGAAACAGCAACTCTATTCCTTCGGACAATGAGGCTTTTAAATGATGGACATTTTGATGACATCCCTGTAGCTGACACTTCTGTTACTGCCGCCTCCATGAAATCTATGCTGAAGGTTTTGTAAATCTCTCTACAATCTAACTTTGCTAAACTTATCCAACCTGTAAATGCAGCTACTGAGACGGAAAACAGAATTAATACTGGAGACCAAAATGGCAGAATTTGCATTATCGCATATTAACATTATTGATGCGCATTATACTTTGGAATGAGAGCTAGACCAACTCAGAGCCAAGGTGGTTGACTTAGAAGAAAGGTCATGTCGCAATAATGTTCCATTTCGAGGGATCCCAGAAATTGTGTCTGCCTCTGAACTGAGGCACTATCTGCAAAATCTTATTAAAACATTGCTGCCGGAGTGCTCTTTGCAGGATCTCATAATAGGGTGCATAGACTTCCTCACCCCAAGCATCTGACTGATGCTCGTGTCCACTTCTTCCATATAAAAGAGAAACTACTGGAGGCTGCCAGGAAAACAAGCCCATTACCAGTGTCATATCAATGGTGGACAAATATCTGTCAGGGATGATTTAGTGACTCCTGCACTGAGCAGGGGCTTGGACCAGATGACCCTGGATGTCCCTTCCAACTTTACCATTCTATGATTCTGTGATTCAACTATTGTCTCTATATAGCGACTTATCAGCAGCAGCTCTAGCACAGAGGCAACAGCTACTTCCTGTTACCACAGTGCTTAGGGATAACAAAATTCCACATGAATGGGGATTTTCTGTATGTCATCTGATTACCAACAACACCACTGATTTTGTCATCAAATCCTTGGAAGATGGAATCAATCTTTTATGATAATGGAACTTAACTGTTTCCCTTCCTACTAAAGATTCTAAGTTGCCTACCCAACAACTGTGAAGACAATGACACTTGGTGAAACCTGGTAAACATATCTGCCATTAATTGACAAGCCTGCCCTGCTGGTGTGTAATAATGGAAAATTAAACAATTGGATACAGCTAAGGACTTCAGCTCCAACACATATGTCTCAGCTCTGGAAGAGATGCTACATTTCCTTTTTCATTCACAGCAATGTGAAAGACTGTTTGCTGTTGTTGTACTTTTCTAGTTTCTTTTCTCTTTTCTTCTTGTTCTTGTATACCAGGTACATCCATCAGCCCACTTGGCATAGGACAGACACTTCCAGGATAGCAACTCTGCACAACTTTGATTGCATGAAACGCTACGTAAATATGCTCTATTTACTTATTGTTAATCATAGTGATTTGTGTAGTATCACGAAATGTTAAAGAGCTAAACAGCCCCCAAAACTGGGCATTTATGTGGGAAAATAACAAAAAATGTTATCCCCATATATTTTCTGTGTACAGAGGACACATATAGTTCGAAAAGGAGTTTTTTGTATAAAACATCCAAAGTACCCTGCAATATTTCAGACTAACTTTACTTTCAAGACCAGAGGAGTTTTAATTGTAATAAAAAGTTTGATAGCATTTCATTTTATCGAAGAGAAAATAAGCACACAGGGTCGGTATGTCATAATAGTCTGCTCTATATATTGCATACAGGACAGTGCATGCAGATGCCGGGGGGGGGGGGCAGAGGACAGTGGTCACAGACTACACTGCCGCCGCTGGACTGGAGCTGCAGGCGGGGTAGAATTCCTGTCAGGTTTGATGCATGGCTGGCGGGCCACATAAAATAAGGCAGCTGGACAGATTTGTCCCGTGGGCCTTGTGTTTCATATGTGTGATCTACATATTACCTCAATTTATGCTCCAAATGAAAAGTAAAGAAGTTTTACCCATAAGATTTTATGAATCCTTTCTAAATACAAACAAGGCAAACTTCTTATTTGCTGGGATTTGAATGCAGTTTCAGATGCTGGCATATATGCAACTTCTAATTTACATAGGCATGTCCAATCCTTGGGGACATATGGTGGAAGGAGGAACTCTTTGATGTATGGCGAGCAATGCATAGTTCTGTGAAGGACTACTTCTATTCAAGTTCCACAATTATTACTTACGGATTAATATATTTATACTTGATAGGCACCAATTATTGCTCTCTCAGGAGTTGAAGATCGAGGCAATTACTTGGTCTGACCATGCTGCGATCTCCTTGATCCTGGCGGAACAATGTAGTGTACATATAGCAAAGCAACAATTTCCTGTTGTCTCAGCTAGAACATAAAAATATCAAGAAATTTGAAGGAATACTTGAATCTCAACACATTCCCCAATGTAAATTCCCATGGAATGGCCAAAAAGTGTACATAAGGGGCTCATTTATTAGGTTAGGGCATTATGTGAAAAAAGAAAGAATTAGCTGTTGGATAAAATTAAAGTCATTGGAGCACAAAATAAACTTTCACATCAAGGAGTTCTGACAGATTTCTTATTAAAAAATAAATACACAAAAATCCCAGATTTTACTTATGAATAATCCGAATATTTTATTTCACTATCTACAAAACAAACATCCCTTCAATTGGCAATCTGAAGGTATTAAATATCTGGGCATAACAATAACCACCTTACACAAAAACTTCTACCAATATAATTTTGAACCTGTGCTAAAGGTATTGGAAGACAAATCTCAAAGACAAATCTCAAAATCTAAATTTGAGATGTTGTGGTTGGGAAAAAAATGGCTGCCTTTAAAATGCTTTGGCTGCCAAAACTACTATTTAATACTCCTCCCATCGAATTACCAAGATGTTTCTTCGCAGCTATAAGTCGGAAATTATCTCAATTTGTATGGAAGCAACATAAACCTTGTCTAGCTGGCAAAATGCTTACAAAAGATAGATGGGCTTGGGCCTCCCAGATATCTATATGGCTACACATATCTCACCATTAGCCCCATGGTAGAGGTCTGAAACACAGAAATTCTAGATTCATATTGAGAATTATTTACCATCTCCTATGTTAACCAAATCCTTACTTGTAATCCCTTTGTGGAATTTATCTCTACCTCCCTACCTATCCTTTTTTACCTATATAATCTCTAAGGGTGTGGAAAATATATAATCAACATGCCAATCCCCAAGGTGTCCTCCCGAAGGAATATAATCCTTTTGGACTCATTCCAGCATGCTGTCCCCTATCTGAATATCTCTAGGTGGGCTTCATTAGGTTTCTCTACTCTTGCACAGTTATTACATAGAGAATCTCTCATACCATATGAACAGTTAACATCCCAATACCATCTGACTTCAGGGGATTACTATAAATACTTACAAATTCATCATTTCTTGGATACCCATAGACCCATTCAATATTTTGTGCTAATTAAAATACATTTAAAATATTCTCTAGGGATCCATACTTTACTGCATGATCGCACAAATTTCCAAAAAACACATGTAGTAAGGGAACAGGAGAGGGAATTAGCACAATAATTTAGTGATAAGGAGTGGAGACAAGCTACACATTTGACACATAAAGCTCTTAAATGTGGCTCACATTTGGAAACAATAATGAAAATTAAATTGCAATGATATTATACACTAGCCCATTTAGCTCAATTGTACCCTAATTGTGCGGCTGATTGTTAGAGGAATTGTGGTAGCAGAGGGACACTGCTTCATATACTGTGGAGCTGCCCTTTTCTTCGGCAGTATTGGGAATCTGTGTTTCAGCTCCTAACCTACTGGGTTGGATGTGTGGTCCTGAAGGTTCCATCTTTAGCATTGGTTCACAAACAATTCCATTGAAATATCGAATATTGAAGTGGGAAGTGCAGTGCTATCATTATCGAATCTTGTTATATTGAGACAATAGAAAAGTGTAGTCATCCCCAATTTTGGAGAAACGATTACTTCAATAAACCAAATATATAGTTAGAAGGAAATGCTTGATTGCAATACCTTAACAACCCTAAATTTTATCATGGAAAAGCCTGGACATCTAGTAGCCACTGTATAGCGGGATGATGGTTAATTCTTATTTTCACCACAAACTCATGTGCTATCCCTACCCAGCTGACAACTACTGAGAGATTTGATTGTAGCCATCTCTTTTTTGTTTACCTGAGAATACTTACTTACTACTTTCTCGTTGTTCTTAGGTTGATTGTTTATATATATCAACTACATTATTTAAATAATGTACAATTTATCTCATGGTAATTAAAGTGCTTTCATTGTATAACCTTTTGGACATGAAAGATAAATAATACCCAATTTCCTGTAACCTGATTTGAAAAGGAAAAAATTAAATAAAAAAAACATTGAAACAAACATTATTGCTGCTAAAGGTGGTTCTATAAGCTATTGATGTGTGGGTGTGCTTAATTTTTCACTCACTTCTTCTGCATTGTAACTTAGTTTTTGTTCAATAAATTAAGACATAGTGTAATCTGTCATGTATTGTTGCTCATCTGTGGTTAAATTTACCTAACTTTAAGACCTTTTAAAGGGCCATTTACACGAAGCGATGATCGCTCAAAAACATCTTAAAAGCGATTGTTTAAGCGATCATCATTGCGTCTAAACGCGCAGCCATCGTGCACTTTTCATGCACTGCTAGCTGATTGTTAAATTCCGGCCAACCTAAAAATCGTCCTTTGGCCTCATCAGTTCTCCATGGGTAGTGCATTGTTTCCCGTCGCAGAACAAAGGAACTGAAAGCAGATAAGAGCTCTTAACTGCATTCAGCTAAAGGCTTCATTTGCACACTAAACAGCTATTAAGTAGCTGAGTAGCTACTTAATAGTTTATGCAAAATGATCGCTCAAAGCTGTCACTCAAACTGTTGTTTGAGCGATCTTTAAGCGATCTTCGCTCTGTGTAAATGGACCTTTAGGAATAGATTTTTTTTAATATGGCTAGATGCGTAAAACCATGTACTTAGTTTTTCTCATGCCTGTATATGATCCACATACTAAATACAACTCATCCAGCAAAAACAAGGCTCCAAACTTCTTAATTCTCAAGGTATTAAAACATGTTTCAAAAAGTTCAGCTTTTCTCACCTGGCTAGATAATTTTGAAATTTTAGAAGTTGAGAAAAGATTAGCATGACAAGTAATCAAACCAAGAGAACAATCAGTGAGACAAAAGGAGTGGTGCCCTGCACTTAAGAGCTAAATGTAATACACCAAGTACATGGTTCTAGTTTTATCCAGGGGAACGACACCTTGTGTTGACTAGGAATATAAAAATAAAGCTGAGTGACCCAGCCAGTAACAGAAGCCAAGGTACAGCTATGAAGGACAGAGTGATGTAACAAGGATAGGTCGTAGAGGATGGAATGGAATGGAGATATCTGTGACGGGGTCACATTGTGTATTAGCCATGGACTGTGACTATGTGACATAGGCCTCTTTAAAGGGGTACATTTTCTATGCATCTTATGAGCAAGTGTAATCATTCAAGCAGTCAGCTCCACCAACCTTTACAGTATGGGAATGTGAGGATGTTACATGGGAAGCTGAAAGTGGTGGCTCGTTGGCTGAATGAAGAGTATAGAGTTTAGATACAACAATGAAAGGGGAAAGCAGCTAGTTTATCCTTCACTTGAATTTCAATAGAAATCGATATACTACGTATACTACGTATTCCAGACAATAAGACGCATCTGATCATACCATAAAGTCAAGATTAGAAGGGGGAAAAAAGTTTAGGCCACGTTCACTAAATATATACTTTCAACTAACCCTGATATGGTTGGTAATATTGCAGCCTATTGTTTGTCTGCTGCATTGTTTGTTGAGAGCATGAATTGAGTGTGATTATGTAAACTTTTCTCTCTTGATTTACTTTTGTCTCTCTCAATTAAAGCTGTAGATTGCAGGATGTAGTACAATAAGTCACTGCAGACAAACAAAAAGGCAACGTCCAGCACTCTACAACTATAAAAAACTTACTATTCTTCATTATTTCCTTCAGGTCTTCAAACAGAAAAATATCTGCTCAGAAAGTACTGACTTTGCTTATGTGTTTCAGCTGTCCCCCTCTCCTTGTGAAAGTATAGCCCCTTTTATACGGAATGAGAATCAAACGATTCTCGTTTGCCTGAGTGAACAAGCTGGTGACGTCATCGCCAGCTCATCCGTGCTCGGGCAGCATGTTAGGACTGTACGATTCTCATTGACATCCGTGCAGTTCTCGTCCACTAATCGTTCAATGTTTCACATTCCTATGCTGCATTATAGGTGTCTCAGCCGGCGCTAATTTTTATGCCAGCTGAAACAGAATGAGAACCTCACGATTCTCATTCATCGTTCAGCCGTTGGCTCTCGTTTAAACTGAATGATTATCGTTGAGTTTCATTTATCTGAACGATTTTCTAAATGCAAATCATTCCATATAAATGCAGCATAAGACTTGTACACCAGAGACAGGTGTCCTAACAGTTCCTATGTACTTATTCTTACTCTAAATCACTGGAGAGCAAGCTTTCAATGATAGTGATAAGCACGGTAAGTGTGATTCATATGAGCTATGCAACATCATTACCATTAGCAATGCCGTAATCATCAAATAGATAGCAAACTATAATAAAGATGCCAGTATCCACAGGCAAGTGAGCATTACAGTGAAGAGATCTCCCACCTCCTGACCCTTGAACAGGAAGATCAGCAACAACTCCTACTAAAATGTAGGAGAGTCATCCATTGTGACGAAGGCTGACAAGGATCTCTGTCTTACTGTTATCTTAGTAGTAATACTGTATATGCACAGCTTCATTCTGATAAAAAAAAATGTGTCCAATAGTCCAAACAAATTGATAGCAAGAAGTTTTATGAAGAAAAGGTAGCAGTCATTCTGTACAGCCTGTGCAGGTTGCATTTAAACCTCCTAATACATACAACCTGTACCTGATTTACATCTCATGAGTCTGTAGGCACAGATTGTCTAGCTTGTTAGACTCTCCCACCATGTAGACCTCACCATAAGTCATGTATGGCTTTAACATAGTTGTCTGTGCTTTAGAAGTAAATCAGAGCATTGTGGGGCCCTTCTCACAAAAAATAGCACCTCCTGCTGACTTCAACTGTATGTCTTCCCCCCCCCCCCATTCCACAGTATGATAAAGAGCTAAGTTACATGTAAATACACATAATACCGTATGAATACATACTGTTCAGTGCATGTATATGTTTAATCTCCAGTTAGGGCCATCCTCCTCCGCCCAAGGCTATCCTATAGTGCATTAAAGGCGGGTAGATTGGGGTCTGAGATAAAGAAAAAAAGCCATACTCACCTCTCCAATGGCCCAGCCCAACACCACCGCTCAATTCCCTGCCAATCTGATGCCTGAAGCAAATTCAGTGGTCAGATATCGTTTGTAGCTTAATTGACCACTCGGTCAATCGTTGGCCTCAGAGTTCACGTGCTGCCGATGCACAGCCTCCCTGATTGGCTGAGAGGTCCTGTGAGCAATGAATGGCATTTCTTAAAATAAATAAGTAGTAATACTATAATATGTTTCAGAAAACCCCTTTAAGGTAAATAGGGCCCTGCATTGTAACTGCACTACTTGATATTACCGGTGTTGTGCTTTGTATCTGTGTCAAAAAGTTTAACAGTGAACCATGAATGCAATTTGTGGCAAAAAAGAAAAAAGTTTTCATTATAGAGACACAAGTTGAGAATTCCTCACAGCTAGGAATAACATTATCGGTGATTACACTAGAGACTCTGTCCTGCTCAGTTCTTGTTTGTGAAAGACTGAACTGATGATAAAATTGATGGAAATATGCATCAGTTGTCAGCAGCTTTTTCCGCAGTTTTTATAGATCTGTTTTGAAAAGATGTAGTCCAAGGTATAACAAGTAAAGTAATAAATAAATGTGATGGATGGCATTAGTTGTCAACTGTCACAATTAGTTTTCATCTAAAGAAAGAAAATGTGCAGCATCCAGAGTGCAAATATTAACAAGTCCTTATTCTTCCAAGAATCACAACACCAACGTCTCGACCATAAGGTCTTTGTCAACCATACAAAAACACAAATGTGCCCCATATATATGGTAACCCAAAGGCACTAAACATCCAAACCATTCCCAGTGAAAAGCTGGGAGTACTTACACCATCACAGCTCAGCCTTCATTCCTGCATTAATACTAAGACCTTATGGTCAAAACGTTGCTGCTGTGGTTCTTGGAAGAATAAGGACCTGTTAATATTTGCACCCCGGATTCTGTTACATTTTCTTTCTATGATTCCAGATTGGATCCATGAATTGTGGTTCCAGGTAATTGCATGTGTTGCCCCACTATTGTAGTGGACAGTAGAGATGAGCGAGCGTACTCGCTAAGGCAAACTACTTGAGTGAGTACTGCCTTATGCGAGTACCTGCCCGCTCGTCTCAAAAGATTCGGGTGCCGGCGGGGGAGAGCGGTGAGTTGCGGAAGCGAGCAGGGGAGAGCCGGGGGGGGGAGAGAGTGAGAGAGAGATGTCCCTCCCTGTTCCTCCCGGCTCTCCCACGCTGCTCACCGCCTCCCGCCGGCAGCCGAATCTTTAGAGACGAGCGGCAGGTACTCGCATAAGGCACTACTTGCTCGAGTAGTTTGCCTTAGGCCTCATGTCCATGGGCAAAAGAAGAATTAAAATCCGCAGCGGATTTTAACTCTTCTCCCGCCCGCGGATCCGCACCCCATAGGGATGCATTGACCACCCACAGGTAGATAAATACCCGCGGATGGTCAATAAAAGTGAAAAAATGGAGCATGTAAAAAAACATGACATGCTCCATTTTCATGCGGGTCTCCCGCAGGCTTCTATTGAAGCCTATGAAAGCTGTCCGGGCACGTCTTCTCTTCCTCACGGCCGGATCTTCTTGCTTTGGCTCGGCGGATGTGCCCGGCGCATGCGCGCGGCACGCCACCGGCGTGCCGAGTACATCCGCCGGCCGAAGAAAGAAGATCCGGCTGTGAGGAAGAGAAGACGTGCCCGGCCCGCTGCGGGTAAGTTAATTCTTATTTTAAGCGCTCATGTCCGTGGGGCAGGAGGGACCCGCTACAGATTCTCCATGGAGAATCCGTAGCTGGCCTGATTTTCTCGTGGACATGAGGCCTTAGTGAGTACACTCGCTCATCTCTAGTGGACAGTGCTGCTGGCACTATATTTATTACTTTATCCAAATTAGTTTTCCTCTGTGATTAGATGGACTGGAAAAATTGTGCATGCAGTGTTTTCGTTGTATCACAAACATTGGAGATTTATGGAAATTGTCTAAATTGTCTAAAAGAAAAACTGTCTTTTTGCCTGTAGCAATTACAGAGCAGCTTTCATTTTTCAGGAGCACTAAGAGGAATAAAAACTGAGCTGTGATTGGCTGCTATAGGCAACAAAGGCAGTTTTTGTATTAGATAGTTTCATAAGGGCTTAAGGCCCTTTTACACGGGACGAGTGTCGGGCAAACAAGCGAGTATCTCTGGATCACTGATAACATGGCCAGCAGGGAAGTGGGGCTGGAGGAGAGTTCTCTCCCCGCTCTCCCCCCTCCCCTCTCCATTCGCAGTAAGCAGCAGACGTTCACTGCTGAACAGCTGCTGTTTACACTAAACGATGGCCAGAGGATTAAAACAAAAATCCCATTCATGCGCAACTTTGTTTTGTAGCGGCGAATGTAGTTGTGCCTAAGGCCATCTGCACCACCACTGAGGGAGGTTGCACATGGCACTCATGGTACAGAGCATAGTTGCGCCTGAATAAGCCATAGCGCAGGAGTTTAATGGAAAACACTGGAAGATAGGTCCTGCCCTATCTTTCCCACAGGTTCTACTCACTACATGCAGGAAAGATGGGTAGGATCTATCTTTTCTGGGCCGAAGAATTAACTGGCGAGAAAAGAGCTAGTGGAAACGAAACCACTGAATTCCATTGAAATCAGTGGTTTGGTTTTGTCCTGTAATGCGGCCATGATGATCTCGGCCACATAACAGGAGAAATACGTGTTTGTCTGAAACTGCCCTCAGGCTAGTTTCACACGGGCGATTGAGATTTTGCTGTGAGAAAATCGTGGCATGATTGCGTGTTTGTTCCTAGGATTTTTGAGGATCGGCAAAGCTTTTTTTTAGAATAATCTCGTATTGCTGCCGCCCACGATAAAGTTGCTTGATAAAACTGCACGATTTTTTTAATCACAAAAGTCAATAGGATTTTCTAATGTTAAAATCGCATCGTAATGCATGTTTCGTGCGCTGTGATGCAATAAAAAGGAGACTGTATAGGGACACATGGAAGATAAAAAAATCACACAAGATAGAGCATGCTGCCATTTTTTGTTCTCTCAACATGGCATCAGCGAAAACATCGCAGATGGGAGGAAAACCATTGAAAATCTTTGGTTTTATAATCTGTTTTTTAATGACTCTCACATCACACGAAAATCGCGTGATTTTTGTGCCATGTGAGACAACTCTTACTTGTGATTTGACTGCGATTTTTATGTGTCTGATGCGTTTTTGCAATAACAATGTACAATATGCATTAGATTTACAGCAAGTTTTCATGAAAAAGTCTATTGGTCCGAGTGAAAAATTGTTTGTGTGAATAAACCCATTCAAACGAATGGGTTCTTTTCTCGTGTGAGTTTTGTCCATCTCAGAATCGGGCGGAACTCGTATGTGAGCATCGGCTGTGTGAATGCACCCTAATCACCCCATAGTCTATAGTCAGGTGACAATAGATGCAGTGTGGCATCTGAAGTACTGGAGTATTAGTACTGTATGGCAGTGGTCTGTAGTGTAGCAGGGACTATGATAGCTGTATGGTAGCTAGTAAAGATGAGCGAACACCAAAATGTTCGGGTTCGCGTTATTCGAAACGAACTTCCCGCGATGTTCGGGTGTTCGTTTCGAATAACGAACCCCATTGAAGTCAATGGGCGACCGGAACATTTTTGTATTTCGCCGATGCTCGCTAAGGTTTTCATGTGTGAAAATCTTGGCAATTCAAGAAAATGATGGGAACGACACAGCAAGTTCTCCTCTGCCACAGCTGTAACAGCTGTGGCAGAGAAGAACGATGTTAGCCCATTGAATTCAATGGAGCCGTCAATACAGCCGACTCCACTGAATGCAATGGGCTGCCAGCGATGAATTGTCGGAAAGGGGTTAAATATATAAGCCCTTTCCTGCAATTCATCCAGAAATGTGTAAAAATAAAAAATATATATATACTCACCTGGTGCCGACAGACGGAGTTCAGCGCGGCAGGCTGCAGTTCTCCTGAACTGCTCTGAACAGCTGTTAGTAGTATTCAGCAGCCGGGGATTTAAAATCCCCGCCTGCTGAATAAGATGCCTCTGAATGGTCACAGCCTGACCAATCAGAGGCCAGCCCTCACTCACACCCATTCATGAATTCATGAATGGGTGTGAGTGAGGGCTGGCCTCTGATTGGTCAGGCTGTGACCATTCAGAGGCATCTTATTCAGCAGGCGGGGATTTTAAATCCCCGGCTGCTGAATACTACTAACAGCTGTTCAGAGCAGTTCAGGAGAACTGCAGCCTGCCGCGCTGAACTCCGTCTGTCGGCACCAGGTGAGTATATATATATTTTTTATTTTTACACATTTCTGGATGAATTGCAGGAAAGGGCTTATATATTTAACCCCTTTCCGACAATTCATCCCGCGATCGCCGGCAGCCCATTGCATTCAGTGGAGTCGGCTGTATTGCCGGTTCCATTGAATTCAATGGGCAAACATCGTTCTTCTCTGTCACAGCTGTTACAGCTGTGGCAGAGAAGAAGGATTTGTCTTCTATATGTTCTCAATGGGGTCGGCGCTGCTGCCGCCGGCCCCATTGAGCGCATATAGAAATGATTTCTCAGGGAAGAAAGTTAAAGTAGCCCGAACATCCGAACATCGTGTGGTGTTCGTTACGAATAACGAACATCCCGAACACCCTAATATTCGCCCGAGCATCAAGCTCGGACGAGTACGTTCGCTCATCTCTAGTAGCTAGGTGTGCTCTGTGTGCTAGTAAATATATCTGGAAAGCTTTTTCGATGTACAGCAGAACTAGATGGGCATTGTCTTCATTCAGCCTTACAAACTGTGTTACTATGTTAGAGAGCTATTGTATGAGCCAGAAAATTATGTGTTTGTGTAAAAAAAGAGAAAAATATTATAAGTGTGATACTTTTAGGCTGGGTTCACATCTTTAGGCTTCATTCGCACAAGCGCATAGACAGTAACGTTTTTACGGCCGATATATGCAACCAACTGAGGCATTGGTTTCCAATGCGTTCATTCACACAAGCGAATATACGTCAGACAGTGAAAAAAAAACTGACAAGATGGAAGGAAACGGAAGCCTTTCCGCTTGATTTCCATTTTTTTTAATAGAGCAGAGAGACGGAAACCCTGAGCTGAGCCATAACACAGCTGTGAAAGCTGGTTAACCAGAAAAGATATATATTCAAACTGTCATTGGTTAGCCGGCCTGATGAAGGAGCCTCTGTTAGCCAGTAAAGATAGCGCTGCTTTATTATTATTGCTTCCTTCTTTTACACAAAAGTATCTGCTGACACAGCATTACAGGACGACTCATTAAATAAATACACAATATATAATTCTGTTTACTGGTTACAAATATAACTTTGTAGCAACTTCCTTCTATGGTGCCATCTAGAGATGAGCGAGCGTACTCGGAAAAGCACTACTCGCTCGAGTAATTTGCTTTATCCGAGTATCGCTGTGCTCGGGTCTGAAGATTCGGGTGCCGCTGCGGCTGACAGGTGAGTCGCAGCGGGGAGCAGGGGAGAGCGGGCGGGAGAGAAGGAGAGAAAGATCTCCCCTCCGTTCCTCCCCGCTCTCCCCTGCAGCTCCCCGCTCCGTGCCGGCACCCGAATCTTTAGCCCCGAGCACAGCGATACTCGGATAAAGCACATTACTCGAGCGAGTAGTGCTTTTCCGAGTACGCTCGCTCATCTCTAGTGCCATCCTCTCCGTATGTGAGCTCCGTGCATACTGAATGTCCCATACAAGCCTACTGTTGGCATCTATCTAGTGAACGGTACTGTATGTGGCATGTGCTGATAGCTCAGCAATATGGACCTGGAATGCATTCTTCCCACAGATTCTGTCAATATGGAACGGAAAACAACAGCAATTAATTAAAGCGTTTGTGCAATGCTCATCCCACCAGAATAACAAGCTAGGTTCACACATGTAACATAGTATATAAGGCAGAAAACAGACATATATCCATCTAGGTCAGTCTATTACCCCCAATGTTTATCCAGAGGAAGGCAAAAAAAACCAAACTGTGGGGTAGAAGGCAATTTTCCTCATTTAGGAGGAAAAAATTTCTTCCTGAGTCCAATCCGGCATTCGGACTAATCCCTGGATCAGCAACCCTTCTGAAGACATAAGTGATTATATAACATGTATTGTATCACGAGAGAAAGGGATTTATATATGTGTCCATATAGCTTAGCCTGGAAGAGCAGTCTCCAACTGGGGCATTTCAGCTGTTGTGACACTACTACTCCCAGCATGTTCTGTGCATGGACACCACTGCTCTAGATTAAACTGTAGACACATCACATCGTTGAAGTTCTGCACAGTTATTTCACAGTTTGTTCCTATATCTCACCAGTGATGGGGCAATTAGGCAATTCACATTTTGTATTCCTTGTTTTTCAGTCACAGTCTGGAATGATAGTGATTCAATAATGCCGGTGTATGATATGAATGTAGCCCCTCACATCAGCAGCGTGGCTCCACGTAGGACATACTGTAGGCTTGCACTGTGTTTAAGGAGGTGACTTGTCAGAGTAAAGCCGAAGGATGACTGTATTTTCGGCTGACCCTGGGAATTCCCTTTAGAGAGATCTGAAAAACTGTAATTTTCTGATCAGGAAAGCTCGGCATTCTGCAGTGATTATGTGCTCAGTCAGCTTCATATTAAATTGAATGGGGAACACTTTTCCCCTGTCAGTACAAGATGAGTCTACTGTTTTAACAATGTAATCACTCCTGTTTAACAGAAGAACAACATTAGCCTTTCTCTTTAATGTTATGCTGGCTGAGCAGATCACTGCCTTAGAACTCAGTGCTTTCCCGGTCAGAAGATTATGTCTTTCTAAGTGACCCGTAGTGCCTGTGACTAGGGGCACAGCTTTAGGTACCAGTGGATCTCATTTCACAGAAGCTCAGTAGGGCAAACAAATACAGCACATGTACACAGCAGTAGCACTGCAACATCAGGACTGCGCGTGTGCAGATTGCCATCCATGTAGATGCCAATACAGTAGGTCTAAGGCTGACAAGTCTATTATATAGCCTATGATTGTGTTGTACTGAGATATAGGACTTTGCCTTGTTGAATCTGTAATATTGTATGTGCTTTAGTATAACAAATCGTGCTGGAGATCGGAAGCAGAGCCCATATATTGGACTACCAATACATTCTTGATTTAAAGCTGTTTCCACTTAAATACTACTGATCAACAGGATAGGTTATCAAAAGTTGATCGGCTGGGGTCCACCGTTCAGCTGTGCAGGCACATGCTGTCAGCACCGCAAGTACAAAAAGGTTGGAGCGGAAGCCTCTGTGTTGGGGCTGGCACTTGTAACTGCGGGCACGGCTCTCATTGAAATCATTGGGAGCCATGCCGGCAGTCACGAGCGCAGGCCACTACATGGGAGGTCGGCACGGAGACTTCCATTTCAAATACACAGGGGTCGGAAACCAATGTTTTTCAATGGTTTCCTTCCCCTCAGCGATGTTTTCACTGATGTGATGTTGAGAGAACAAAAAATTGCAGCATGCTCTATCTTTCTGCAATGTGTAATTTATTTTTATCTCCCATGTATTCCTATGGAGCCTTTTTATCGCATCTCAGCACAACAAACCTGCGTTGTGATTTTAACACTGAAAAGTCCTATTGACTTTTGCAATAAAAAATTGTGCAATGTCATCCCGGGTGGCAGCAATGCGATGCAAGATTATTCTAAAAAAAAAAGCAATGCTGACGCCCAAAAATTGCAGGAACAAAGATGCCATTTCGCCATGATTTTTTTGCGGCAAAATCACGACTGCCTGTATGGAACTAGCCCTAGGGCTCTCTCACACAAGCGTTTTTTTTACTGCGTATTATGCATGCGGGTTTTGCACATGTAGTGCACGGTGACTAACTTTAAATTAGTTTTGGCAGTGCCTCTCACACAGCTCGTGAAATACGCTCGCAAAAAAGAATACAACATGCTATATCTTGGCGCACATTACACGGACAAAGAAGCCAAGATAATGTATGGTAATTTGTCGCCACACAATGCTTCGCGTACTGCTGCATGCTCCCCTCGCTGGAGATACGCCCATGGAAAATGCTCAGGTGAGAGCCCTAAATGTTAATTTCTTCATTAAAGGCGAGCTGAGGGGGGAGATTGAAGAGCTGTGACCAATCAGATGCCTCCACCCCGCTCTCACAGCATCTGTGCCATATGCAGTATGATGCAAAGAGACTGTAACATGATACCTCCTCCTCTCTTCTGCCGTACTAAGGGTCTTCAGAAGACAAGATTCTTTGTAACCAAGATGATTTTTGAACATTTATGGAGATCTATATTCTTCTGAAAGCTCAGGGAGATTTACACGGTGAGGAAGATTTTTAGACGGTTTTATGTATTTATATGTACTAATGAGTTATCAGAAAAGTTTTGCGTCTGTTTGGAAGTCGTTAGAATCCCTTATCTACTATTCTAGTATTAGTATGAAAAAAAATCAAGTTCCCGTCTCTTGAGTTAAGCACTATCATTTCTGATGCTAGACCTGAGCTATAGAACATGATTTTAACAATAGAAATAAATCTGACACATACGTAGTAACAACAGCTTCTAAAACCGAGTCATCTCAAGTGTCCTAATGATTTTTTTGAACAATACAACAATTAAACCTTAAAATGATACTTGATAATTTTTCAAGACTAAAGAATAACATTCAAGAGGAATCATCCTCAGCAGTCGGCAAGGCCTGCATGCTGTATATAGGCACAGCCTTGAAACACCAAGGAAAACACAGTAAGCAGCGCCATCTGGTGGCCAAAAGCAGAAATACCGGTTGCTAATTTAAAAACATGCTGCATACTGAGGGAAAACCGAATTTGTAAATATGCACCGCAGAGATTTGCTGCTGATATCATATTTGTTTATGCTATTATACAATGAATAACGATTACTGATTGTTGATGGCATCGCAAAAAGAAATCCTGCATTAATAGAAGAAAAAACGAAGTTAATGCAACATTAAAATCTAGCGAGAGAGAAATAAAGATGATATTAGGTGTAAACAGCTTAGCGTGGTTTATGCATCGTGGCAAATAATATAAATATAGAGTCTTCTAGAACAATATACACCAGAAGCTCTATATACAGAGGTGCCAGTTTCCTTCATACTCCCGGATCGTTCTTATAACCTTGGCCCCAAGTGCACATTATACACAGTTGCTATGGAGATAATGTATGTGCCGGTCTGTGAACTCACCATTTTCCCTTGTACACAATTTTTCTTGCTTTTTTGGTGTGCAACAATTTGTCATTTCCTCATACTGATCAATTATTTCACTTTTTCTAGATTCTTTTGTTTCTGAAATGTAAAATAAACTGCCCTGTTTTCCAGATACTAAAAGGTATCATATCTACCAGATTACTTGGTTTCTCTCAGTGAGAACAATCACATATGACTCTTCACTACAAGCCCCTTTCTGGACATAGACATATCTGTTATAAAATTAGGACCCCAATAGTATATTTTAGGTGACAAAATATCAAACTCCAATGTTCTCAGTTAAATGTGAAACACATTGACAAAAACGGAGCATGGGTAGAGCTCCCATTGTGGAAGGAACATGAAGGTATGATGAAGACAAAAGGTGCTGCTGTCCTAAAGACACGTTAGAGCCAGCAGGCTAAACTGGGGTCAACTACATGGAGGAGAGGTGCAGGAAAAAACTAAGACCTTGGCGCAAACCACAAAAGGGATAGACAACTTAAAGGTGATAGGTGGCAAACAATTTGATTACCTGCTACTATCTGACGCGTTGCACCTAAATGGATAATACTTTCCAAAGAGAAACAAAGCGTAGAGTGGGCAAGTAGTGATAACGTCATTACCCCTCTGTGACTGCAGAGGCCGAGTAGGCATGGGGGCCAACTCCTACATTATAAAGAAGACAAAACTGCTTCCCCTTGCTTCTCTGGCAATTGCTACTGCTCTTCTTGAAGTGTGACGCGAAAGTTGATAAAATGAGCACTACTGCCCTTTCACCCCTAGAAAATAAGCATGCTTTTACTAAGCTAAGTTGGATTAAATCAGCAAAATTCAGCATAAGGACATTGGTTAATTACCAACATTTGTACAAATTGTGTACAATGATAGTGTAATTGGCTTTACAAATAAGCCCATACGCATTTATGGAAAAGTAATTATACAGTTTTTACAAAGAGTTTATAATTAAGTGTTGAATATAGCAACCGGTAGATATTTTAGCTAAAAGAATCCAAGAACTATGTGTGAGGAATATTCATCAGTGTAGTTACACATTGAAAACTATGGGTTAAACACCATATTTTGAAGCTCCCACCCCACTTTTTCAAAATGTTTGAAATCAGAGTCTCATCACGTTTTTTTTTCTCCAATTTTTAAATCAGTGGTGCGACTTTTCTAACTTTTAATGCCTGCATCGTATGCATAGGACATGTGTCGTGTTAAAGTGATATTTCAAGACTTTAACTATTGATGACCATGATAGGCCATCAATAGTTGATCAGTAGGGGTCCACTGCTTGGGATCCCCACCGATCCACTGATCATTCAGCCTGCTGTGAGTGCACTGTACCAGATTTCATCATAGGTGGTCAGCGACGGAAGTGTAAGAGCTGGCTTTACTTCCATTTAAATCGATAGGAGCGATGCCTCCCATTACACTTCTGACTCCTCATTGCGGCCAGGACTACATGTCCGGCTGACCACCGATGATGATATCCGGCCGCTGCACTGATAGTGGCTGAACGATCAGTTGATCTGCGGAGATCCTGAGTGGCAGCACTTTGGCACATACATATTATACTATCCAAAGTGGAACTATTTGAAAGTCGATCTATGTTTGCAATGCTGTCACTGTGGAAAACGTATTGTAGCCTGTGCATATGGTTATAAACTCAGGGTTCTAATGGTGAGCCTCAAAGCATGAGGGTGCAAGCCACATGTGGTTCCCAAGTCACTGGTTGGGGACCATTGCCTTACAATATTTTGTTTACAACCTAAGACATAAATACCAGAAACTGTGTTCATGTACTGTTTATTGAAGTATTATTTCTAATACATTTTTTAGTGTGTTTCTATAGTTTCAGAAATATGAAAGTGCCAAACAATATCACCTATAGTGCTCTCTCATCTTAAAAGGGGAACTAAAGTTTCTTAAACTTCTGACATGTTATAGCAACATTTCAGAAGTTTTGACTGGTAGGGTCTGGGTGCGCTGAGGTTCCCACTGATCACTAAAATGAAGGGACAGAAGGACTTATCTGAGCGCTGTGCTTGTCTGCCTCTTTAGGGCCTTCCTCAAAGTGTTTACAAGCCCATATACCACTTGCTAATCACAGCTGAACGCACACAGCACTTGGCTGAGCATATATGTCCCTTCATTTTAGCGATAGTGGAGGTCTCAGAACCCAGACCTCCACTGATGACATTATGGCATGTCAGATGTTTTCTGAACATTTAGGGACCCTTTACATAAAGAAGGGTCTGTCTGTGGCCATAGCCTGTGCCTAGTATAGTAGGTCAGTCACTCTAGTCCGTGACCCTAAATGATAAGTGCTAGATCTGTGGGGGACCAGCTACCGGGGCTTGCATTGATTGCTAATATGGAGACTATATTCCCACCTTTTCCAACCAAATAACTGTAGTAAGTAGGACTTTATATGGAGCATTGGTCAAATACAGGATTTTCAATTCTTTCAGTTGCTCCTTTGCAACACTATACAAATTGCTACTATTTTAGCATATACTGGTCCAATCAGTTTGTTGATAGAGAGCAACTGAGTGCATGCAAAATGTCATAAATGAAATAAATCTCTGTGAAAGTGCAGCTGCAGTCATATTAGTTTTGTATTAGCAGAAAGCATGTGGTAATGTTAGAGTGAGCCGGACGGACGTGAATTGAAAGGTGTGATTTGGTTATGTGCGTGTAATTGTGTCGGCAGTAGCGTTTTGTTTCTCGGGGTCATAGCTGCTGCTTAAAATGAAAACACCAGCACAGTGTTACTTTTTCTGCTAACTGCATGTCCATGTGTTACT
Source organism: Eleutherodactylus coqui (assembly GCF_035609145.1). Taxonomy (NCBI): domain Eukaryota; kingdom Metazoa; phylum Chordata; class Amphibia; order Anura; family Eleutherodactylidae; genus Eleutherodactylus; species Eleutherodactylus coqui. The sequence continues at coordinate 73,801,503 of NC_089847.1, forward strand.
AACAGTGGCTGCTAAGCAACACATAAATGAAATGAAGCTGTGAACAGGTTCTTATCCACATATGAGCTGGGTGTATGGAAGAAGTCACCCTAGGCCATTCACAACACAGGAATAACCACAACAAACTCAAATAACACAACTATACCGGTAGTGTAAAGAAATGACAAGTCAGCCGAGTCAGAAAGAGACCACAAAAAACAACTGTTTATATGGTATAAGGCGTGACGAGGATGTACGGTGTACAATCAAATAATATACCTTAAAGCCTTTAAAGGAGTTAGTAAGATGCATTAATTAAGATACAAAACTTCTATTGTTTTATCTAAATACTTAGGCCGCTTAAATCCTCCATCGCCGTGGTAGAGTGTTCCTACTTTCCGTGCGCAAATTCTGATGAGGTTCATTAGAATTTTACACTTATACTAACCCTTATTTTTCGATTTATCAATACTGCAACCAAAACACTTCTTCTGCCCCTGAAATTCAAGACCCATAATAGCATTCTTATTTTATTTTATTTTACAACATACAATTGCTAAAAAAAAAATGCAAAAACAAACAAGAAGAAAAAATTAGGCAATTAAATCTATTTTTATTTATGGAATGCCATTTTGATGGACAAATAAAATATGAATTGGATGCAAAGCTATATGTATAACTCGTTTTAAGGCGTTATGTTTAGTGGAATTTTTTGAGAAATACCACTGAACCTATGGCATAGATATATGCAAGTGCATGTCTATATAGCTTTACACATCTGCCATTAATGTCCACTGGAAATACAATAAACCTTATGGTATTGTTTTTTTTCTTGTAGTTGGATTGAAAAGTGTAGTTAATACACTATTCAATATACTTGAGGCCTACAAAAACTGACATATACTGGCCACATTCCTTTGAAATAGGCTGGATTAAGGATGGTCTGTGGGCACATTAGGGATTTTTTGCCTTGAGTATATCCTGGAGTTTACACCAAACATAGATCCCCAGTTTAGTGTAAGCATAGCTTTAATTTGATCTTTTCTTTGATAGATGTACCTATTCAGCGGTATCATTTACGATGATAAGAAGCTAAGGTATTTTATAAATAGCAAAAAAGGAAACTCTTGGTGGTTGTCTGATCTGAGTCCCAAGTGTTTAATGCTACCGGCAATTATTTTAGCCACCAAGTTTAAGAAATCTCAAAAGGTTCCTCTTCTTCTCAAGCAAACTAGGAATTATTATTCAAACATATGAAGCATCTGTGCCTCAAGAAGTTCCTATTTCACTAAAGTTATTTTCCCAGACCCCCGCAAATGTAATAAAAGCCATGGGTCATTCAAACACAATATTAGAAGCATAACTCACCTGTTCATTCTGCCTCTTCTCTAGAGCTAGTTCTTCGGTGCACCAGCCAATCTGTGTTTTCAGCACAGCAGCACGGATGTCATCTACTACCTATATGAATGCTGCAGCCAATCACTGTCTTCAGTGGTCACGTTAGTAGTTGGTGACGTCACCCCTGAAGCACTGGTCTAGCTGTAGTAGTGACGTCACCAACTACCCAGATTACCGTTGAAGTCAATAACTGTTTAGTAATGCTGGATCACAGTTTACTCACATGACCGCTATAAGCATTGGTCCCAGTGGTCACATGGATAGTTGATGGCATTGCTGCAGAGTTAGAAAACAAAGGCCAATGGGGAACACCAGAGCGGTGGCGCTTTAATGGAAGCACAGTGAACAGGTGAATTCTGCTTCTCTAATTGTTTTAGAATGATCCATGGCTTTTATTAAATTTGGGGGGTGGGGGTTACAGAATCCTTTTAAAACACAATTTTAGAATCCTGGAAATCTATAATGAATGCACACTTGTGTACAAATGTGAAATGTTGCATAGTGCAATTTATAAAAAGTTTGCAGATATAAAGTAATAGTTATGAAAACTGTCTGTCTTGCCCATTGCTACCAGTCCCAGTGATGCGTTACTTTTTTAAAGACTATTGTAGTAAATGAACAATGTGCTGCTATATCATTATGACATGGAGCCCCAGTGAGTCTTGTGAGAGGATGAAATGTAATATGTCTTATTTATTTAGTTACCACCATTTAAATGATCTATTGAAGCATAAGGGTGGTTTCACTGACAGTTTTTTAAGACACACCTTTTCTGAAATTTTTTTGTGCAGCATTTAGAGCTAAAACCAGAAGTGGATCCAGCAGGAACAAGTATAAGACCTTTCTTTATATTTCCCACAGCTTTTAAATACACTTCTGGCTTTGGCACGAAAAAAAATCTAAATTAAAAACTGCTGCAAAAATGACAGCCTTTTGTTTTAAACTGTGTGTGATATCACCCTTAGGGCTTATTCCTACGAGCATATATCGGCCGACTTTCACGGCCGGCCGATATAGGCTTCCTTCTAAACAGTCCCCCTTCCCTCCCCCTCACCGACTTCCTGCCTCTCTCCTTCACTCCTGCGTTTGCAATGGGAGGGTGGCGGGACAAGGGCGCACCTAAGCACGGCTCTGTCCCGCCCACTTCTATTGCTGGCTATAAACAAAGGGTGGGGAGGGAGCTTAGCTCCGCCCCCATCTCGCCCACTTCCATTGCCAATCGCTTGGAGGGGAGGAGAGAAGCACAGAGCAGGTGAGTGGGAGGGACAGTGTATATCGGCCGAGTGTGAAAACCTGGTCGATATACGATGTCTGAATAAGCTCTTACTTTGATATAATACATATGTAATATTTAATTACATTTTAAAATGTGGATTTGAGAAATCCATAAAGGTTTATTTCACCTGTCACATTATATCAAGTAGTGGCAAACCACAAGTTAACTTATTCTTGAGGATGGAAGCAGCTAACGTTTTCGACATGGAAACAGTTTACAACAAACGGTTTATCCCAATGACGTTCCTTGACATACCCATGAAGATATGCTCATTATAATAATTGAAAAGCAAATATGGAGGCACTGGTTTTCAGTTTTATTGTAAGATATTACAAAACACTAATATGGTGAAAAGAAATGAATGATAGAAAACTACATAAAAATGACAAGAAAAGCAAATGATTGAAATGGGGTAGACAATATGGACTATTGGTCAGAAAGGAAAATGGTAAAAGGTAGGGTATAAAATTTAGGTTCTCTCTAAAATGAGCAAAAAAATCTGTAGCTCCATTGGATTGAAAAAATAATTTATTCAAATAAGAACAATATATTATTAAAACCTTCAATAGTTATGTACCACTAATAGCATTAAAAGAACTAAAGTTACTAAAATCTACCCAACTCATCCCAATTTGAAAAGCAGTATAACACATAATTAGGGAACATACAGTGTAGCAAAAAAGAAAAAAACACACGCAAGCAAAAGAAAATTCCATTAACATAGTTGTGAGCTTTACGAAAATCAAGTAAAGCAACCTTCAGGAACAAGGGTGAATGAAGAGCACAGGTGAATAAGTAAAAGAAGCCTAGCTATCCAATTAACACAAACTTTAGTTATGCAATTTCTGTGGAGCTGATCAAATAAAACCCCTTTTCTCTGCACTGGATTTCCCTAAAAAACCCACATATTTCTCTTTATGCTGACTTCCCAATTTCTTCCCTACTTTTTTTTTTTCTATTTAACCCTTTACCCAACCATCTTTGAGACCTATTTTTCATGGTCCAACTGTTCCTTCCCAATAATTTTTTCTCTAATTCTCAAAACTCTTTCAGTATTGTATCAGTCTCTCTATATCTTCCATTTCTTCCCACCTATGGTGAAGAGCTGGTCTTGCCTCAGAGACAGAACAGACATAAAAATGGTGAGACGTCAGCAGCTTTTTTGCCTTCACCTAACTTTTGTCTTTTTACCCTCCTTCCCTCTTCCCCACTTTCTTCCTTTGGATCTGTATCTTTTCTTTATCCATTCTTCCCAACTTTCTCTGCTTCTTGGCTTCCTCTTTCTCTCTTTTCTCTGTGCACCCATCCAAATCAACTTCCAGGTCACCATTTCAGTTGACGGGATTCTCACTTCAACTGGGTACACCCAAGAGGATTACACCATGCTGGGGAGTGATGACTTCTTTTATATTGGTGGCAGTCCAAACACAGCGGATCTCCCAGGGTCTCCTGTCAGTAATAACTTTATGGGCTGCCTTAAGGATGTAAGTATGCATGAAAACATTAGTAATTACTGTGAAACAACAAACGGGAAGATGGAACAATACCTTTACAGCACCACCTATTAGAAGGCTGGATTCCTGCAAGTCAATGTCAGACCATTTAACATGCCTTTTAACAATGACTTGGAATTATGAGCCAAAGCCAGAATCTTCCCCACAAGTAAAATAACCATACATCGACAGACTGTTTTGTCTGATTGGTGATTGTTCCTCATCAGCATGCAGTAGGTTTCTGGCTTGGCTAATGATAGACCTATAGATGTAAGTCAGGAAGAGTGCCATTTCTTCCTACTGAGAACACCTAGAAGGTGGTAGGAGACTTATAAGGTCATCATTGCTCCTCTGGAAAATATACAAATGTGAAAATGGAACAATGCCTCTACTGCACCACCCATTGGAAGGCAGCATTCCTGCAAGTCAATGTCAAACCTTTAAACAATATAACAATGACTGGGCTTTGGCTAATAATTCCCAGTCATTGCTACAAGGTTTGTTAAAAGGTCTGATTTTGATTTGCAGTAATGCTGCCTTCCAGTTGGTGGTGCTGTAGAGGCATTGTTTCATTTTCCATTTTGCATATTTCCCAAAAGGAGCATGGATGGCTTCTTAAGTTTACTCATTCCTTCTAGTTGCTTACCCTAAGAAGAAACAATACCCTTCCTGATCCTTGTGAAACAACAAAGCATGTAGTGTTAAATCTAATCTCGATTTGTTTATTGAGAAGTATATTTGTTTCAGTCATACCATTCACAAATAAACATTGGTCTTATACATCACCAAAAACACTTGTAGAAAATGCAATGCAGGATGTTTGAAAGTCATGGTTTTTGTTCAAGTAAAAAAGAAGTTAAAAAAAATTTGTATTGAGGAGCCCTAATTACAGTTGCTGCTAAGGGTGGCTACTCACTTTTCCTGCATTTGTTTTTATGATTATACTTTTGAAAAAGTATATTCAAGTTTATTCAAGTAATTCAACTATCATATAGTTAATTCTATATTTTAACATATTTGCTTTATACAATGAAAAGAAGACTACAAAAAATAAAATACAAAAAACTTATAAAACAGAAAACTAGTTGAGAGTTGATTAAAAAACTATGGAAAACCTTTGAGCATGAAAAAAATCAATACACACATATCTTACCAAGTCTCTGCAAAACAACTGATGGACTTATCCTTTTTTTGCATTGTGCTTTCCTTCTCTTACATTTAGAAAGCCTCATACATGGTGTACAAGCTCTCTTACATTTAAGTTTCTTGCCAGGGTCATTCCAAGCACTGATCAGCTGGTCCCTCTCATGAATGCAAACATACTTAGCTCCCATTCCCCTATCTTCTTTCAGAGGCTGTGAAAGGGAGCTGAGTATGTTTGAATTCATGAGAGAGAGCAGCTGGTCAGTGCTTGGAATGACTCTGACAAGAAACTTGAATGTAAGAGAGCTTGTACCCCACGTATGAGGCTTTCTAAATACAAGAGAAGGAAAGCTCAATGCTAAAAAAAAAAGTGCATGAGGTTTTTTTTTTGCAGAGACTTGGTAAAATATTTGTGTATTGATTTTTTCATGCTCAAAGGTTTTTCATAATCATTCAATCAATTCTCAACTAGTTTCTAGTACTACACAGTACTTGCTGTTGACAAGAGCATAAAATTCACCAGAAGTGAATTAGAGCTCTCTACAACAGTAGCTTTCTCTGCTCTCCCTCACCATCATTCAAAACTGTCATACAGCCCTCTGTAATTGTCTGCTCTCCTCCACCATTCCCTGGCACTGTCATATGGCTTTCTGTAATAGCTCAAAGGAAAAGCGGTAAATGCACATTCACAACAGGGGAGCAGGCTAGGGGAGGAGTAAGTCAATTAACGCTGACTGATAGAATTTGCTAAGATTTCAGTCCTCTAGTCTGCAATTTCTTGGAAAAAATGCATTTCCAAAAACACATTAATTAAAAGGAAAAAAAAGAGTGTGAAGGTGTGTGCATAGCCTTGAAATTCTGAGAGAAACAGACATTTTAAAAATTAAAAAGTGGTCAAACAAAATTTAAATACAAATCGGTAGCTTGCAATTGCTCTGGCTAAACAGTGTGATAACTTTTTGTGCCTACACTTTTAAACATTTAGAATAAACTTGTATTTTTCATCTTTCTTACACTAGGTTGTATACAAAAATAATGACTTCAAACTAGAACTATCCCGCCTTGCTGCTGATGGTGATTCAAAGATGCGACTAAGTGGTGACCTCCTCTTCCGTTGTGAAAATGTTCCTTCATTGGATCCTGTAACATTTCAAGTTGCTGAAGCCTTTCTACGCCTTCCTCGATGGGAGACTAAAAAAGCTGGATCCATTTCTTTTGACTTTAGGACCACAGAACCCAATGGTCTTCTGCTTTTTAGTCAGGGAAGAGCACGCACTGGTGGTGGCCCAGCAGGAGCTGTTCCAGGATCAGTGGCTACTGGAAGGCCCGAAAGACCACCAAAAGCTGATTATTTTGCAGTGGAGTTACTTGAGGGTACACTTTATCTACTGCTTGATCTTGGTTCTGGAGGAATTAAAGTAAAAGCAAGCCACAAAAAGGTTAATGATGGAGAGTGGTGCCATGTTGATATCCAGAGAGATGGCAGAAAAGGTTTGTGTTATCACTTGTTATTTAACAAACTAAAATTTTAGAATGGACTAAGAATTAAAATTAGCCAACTCTATGCAGGATATAAACTAAAATAAACTGCTTTAGAACTCATATGCTCAGTCAGTCTATTACATGGTTATAGTGTAAAAGGAAAATCATTAAAAACGTTTTTTTCCTTTCGAACAAAATTCTAGTTGCACTTGTCTTTATCAAAGTAGCTTACCTTAAATACAGGAATATGGGTTGCAGTTGTCAACTCAGTACTTTACTAAAGAAACTAAGTGATTAACAATGCTTCTGGGGCAAGGACTGCTGGATTCAAAAATGTTGTGAAACGACATAGCTAGGTCTAGTTGCTCTTGGTGCTGTGGATGCCAAAAAGCCATTATGCCTTGTTAGAGCATATATACACAGACCTAATGGAACAAACTCAGTATTGGCCCCAGGTGAAATAAGGCCTGGTTACACA